>NC_080176.1:72928686-73261312 GCF_950295315.1 Erinaceus europaeus
TTTGCATTTTAAGGGGAAACACAAGCCACAGAAATGGCCAACATTTATTAAAACATACTCAAAATTCTTTGAGATTCTGGGCCCATTGTGTAGGCATTGTTTTAAAGAAACACTTTCTCACATAGTGTAATCTTTACAAAGGAAAGTAGAAGCTTTCTTTAAAAACATAACCAGGAAAAATGCCAATTTATTCTTCAACTTTTTTTTCCTGTCATATTTTCTCCTCTCGATCAATATTTGCTTCCTCGTGAAACTTCTGTGTACTTTTTTGGGGGCGTACAGTAAGTGCTGATGCTGATGAGGGCTTGAGTTTGATTTAGCAATATGTACCCGGCCCGCTGAGAGCCTATACACACAAAGATGTGCTACAGAGAGAATGTCTTAAATGGTTTGTTTTTAATCATAATTAGTGACTGAAGAGTGGTTCACAAAACTAAAATTTTAGGGAAACAGTTTCGTGTGTGTGTGTGTGTGTGTGTGTGTGTGTGTAGTCACCATACCCACCACCAAAGTTGTGAGTTCTTTACCTACTTAGTCACCATAGTTGCAGTCTTCACAAAGTCAAACAGGCAGCTTGGTTCATATGAATATATATTATCTTTAATTATCTTTATTTATTGGATAGAGATAGCCAGAAATCGAGAGGGTGGGGGAGACAGAGAATGAGAGAGACAGAGAGATACCTGCAGCCCTGCTTAACCACTTGTGAAGCTTCCCCCTGCAGGTGGGGACTGGGGGACTGAGCCTGGGTCCCTGTGCACTGGAATATGTGTGCTCGACCAGGTGCACCACCACCTGCCCCATAAATATATATTTTCAGTATTACTTTTTGCACATTCTTTTACTTTAGTTATCTATACTGCACACCTGAGTAAAACCATCTAGTAGCTGTTGGTGGAACATCGTCCTGTGGCTCCAGTGTGAGGTAAAGTGTCCATCACGCAAACAAACCCCACCAAGATGCTTTGTTCATCCCCATCTCCTTCCCTGCAGCCCCAGGCTTCAACCCCAGCTCCTGCAAGGTGAAGAAGTCTGTCCTGAATGCAGTGTTGGATCCTAACGCCCAAGGAAAATGAGCTCATCAATCCCACTGTTACCACAGCACTATTTATAACTTTCGTCGTCTGACTACTAGTGCTAATAATATGTGCAGTATCTAGCAGGTGACTTCACCTGATTTAGGTGAATCATACTAAGGAATTCTAAGTTGGGTCGGGAAAATCATTGCTTAGTTGACATGAGACACGAAAGCCAATGTCCCCAGGAGGTCTGGGGAGGAAGTAGGCTCTGGGTAACTAGCCCAGAGGATTCTCTGCTGCAGTCTGTCTGCTTCACATTCTACTCATACTCTCAAAAGCAAACCCTCTTTGGCTGGTCATAAATCAATTCCAGGGGAAGTCGGGCGGTAGCGCAGCAGGTTAAGCTCATGTGGTGCAAAGCGCAAGGACTGGCATAAGGATCCCGGTTCGAGCTCCGGGTCCCCACCTCCAGGGGAGTCGCTTCACAGGCGGTGAAGCAGGTCTACAGGTGTCTATCTTTCTCTCCCACTCTCTGTCTTCCCCTCCTCTCTCCATTTCTCTCTGTCCTATCAAAAAAAAAAAAATCAATGCCAAGGATACCTTTTCAACAAATGTTAAACATAAGTTTCAGTTGGTGCTGTCTGTGGTACTCCCTTTAGGTGTCTTGGATAGGCCCCAGGACCTTACAGATGGTGAGGCATGCACTCTACCTGTTGAGCTATTTTCTGGCTCCTGTAACTTGCTTTCAGGGTAATTTTTAGGCCTAGGGAGGTAGCTCAGGAGTAGAGAGCCTGCCTTGCAAGCATCCTAGGTCTGATCTGCACCATGGATGTCTCTGTCACTCTCACAAAAAGGGGGGGGGGGAGGAAGGATTTTTCTATGTTTTTTGTTTGTCCATGTTATTTCTTCCTTTTTAAATTTACTTAATAGGATAGACAGAAATTGAGAAGAGAGGGAGGTAGAAAGACAGACACCAGCAGCTCTGCTTTATCACTTGTAAAACTTCTTCCCTGCAGATGGGGACCAAAGGCTTTAACCTGGTTCCTTGTACATGGTTATATGTGTGCCCAACCTGGTGTGCCACCTCCCTGTCCCAGGAATAATTCTTACCGCAATTACTGCCCCCCACCCTTGTGGCATATTCACTTCTCTCCCAGTGTGAGTAAAATATTGTCCTGACCCCTGACAATGGCTCCAGAGTGGTCAAGGTCACAGAGCTGGTTGCCATGGGGCTGCAATGGAAGTCAAGTCTCGATTCTCCAGTTGCCAAAGTCATTTCACTGTGCCACAATAAGCACCCTCGGTATGCCCACAGATCATTCTAGAACAGACGGGCTCTGGAATCACACTTCCTGCTGTCTGTGAGCCCTCCAGAAAGCTCTCTAAGAAACATGATGATCAACACAACAAGTACCACCTCAGCATGCTTCACTTCAGACTGTGTCCAGAGATGTCAGGCATGGAATGTCAACTCTTCAGCCTCATTACTCAGGTGAGACCTTTCCTTTCATGGTATTCTCTAATTCCATTCCAGGAGATTCACTTCCTAACAAAGTCCCAAAACCTAGATATAGAACAGGTCCCATGAGATAGAGCATATGTTCACATGTATCCATAAATTAGGGCAAAATATATACCTGAAAACAAAAGTACACAATGGACTGTAGTGAGTCAGTATGAAGTTCATAATGAAATAGTGTCTACTTAGACTTAGATACCCTCCTCACCTACTTCCTATTACAGTTCTCTCAATCACTCCAAAGCTAACCTTATCAAAGCAAGGACTGCAAAAGCTGAATAAGGGCAAGAGACTGGCATACTTTAACGATGACTCTTTAGTCACTATCAGGCCACCTCATCAGCTGGAGTCCTAATTGGGGTATCCTGAGATTCCCAAACAGACATGATGGGCCCAGACCACGAATAAATCCCTCTCTCCATTGTTACCGGTTATCTCTATCAGGAACAACAAAATAGACCCCTTTGTGGGCCTCCCATAGGACCTTACCCTCAATGTGGATCAACAATGATAGAGAATGTTCCATTCTCTGAAGGGAGGGTGGGCAACATACTTTATGCTACACCTGAGGAAGATGGGTGAATACTGGGGCAGCTTGGAATGTTCCTACTCATGACCATAGAATGTGAGCTCAGATCTACAGGGATGCAGAGGTCACATAGACTCCTAAGCTGAATATGGGCCCCAGATCACATCAAATCGATGAACCCATCGATGCACCCTCTGGAAAGCTCACTAAGAAACATGATGATCAATGCAATGAGTCAACAATATTTAGAGAGAGGCAGACTGGAAGTATGGATCAACCTGTCAACACCCATATTCAGCAGGGAAGCAATTATAGAAGTCAGACCTTCAACCTTCTGCATCCCACAATGACCTTGGGTCCATACTTCCAGAGGGTTAAAGAATAGGAAAGCTATCAGGGATGGGGATGGGATATGGATATCTGGTGGTGGGAATTGTGTGGAGCTGTATTCCTCTTATCCTATGGTTTTATGACTGTTTCCTTTTTATAGGAAAAAAAAAAAAAAGAAACATGATGGAGCTCCAGCTTCCTCACCTATAAAATGGCATCTACCTTCCTGTGAGGGAAAAGTCAGCTAATTCGTAGGGATCTTCTAGAAGAGGAGGCTCATGGAGGGGTTGGGTGGTGGTGCACATGGGTGAGCATACATGTTACCATGAGCAAGGACCTGAATTCAAGACCTGCGTCCCCAACTGCAGGAGGGAAACTTCACATGTGATGAAGCAGTGTTGCAGGTGTTCCTCTTTCCCCAACACCCCTTTCTACTCTCAATTTCTCTCTGTCCTGTCAAATTCAAAAATGATAAATAAACATTTTTTAAAAAGAGGAAGCGGGGACTGGGCAGTAGCTCAGCGGGTTAAGCGCACATTGCACAAAGCACAAGTACCAGCATGAGGATCCTGGTTTGAGCTCCCAGCTCCCCACCTGCAGGGTGGTGAAGCAGGTCTGCAGGTGTCTATCCTTCTCTCCCCCTCTCTATCTTCACCTCCCCTCTCCATTTCTCTCTGTCCTATACAACAATGGCAACAATAACATTAACAACAACAACAAGGTTAACAACAAGGACAAAAAAAAATGGGAAAATAATGGTCTCAGGGAGCAGTAGATTCATAGTGCAAGTACCGAGCCCCAGCAACAACCCTGAAGACAAAAAAAAAAAAGCCCAAGGGAGAACGTTCAATAAACATCATCCTCTGTTACTATTCAGTAAGAAGATTTAACACCAGGAGAAGAAATATATGACCGGACAGACATTTCAGGAACAGCTGAGAAGTTACTACGGGTCAGCCAGTGCTCAAATTTCCCTTCCTGTGCTGAATCATTGATAGCGAGGGAAATACCTTGCCTGTAACCTGTGGTGCCGGGCACGCAGGAAAATGTCACCCTAGTAGTGAGAGTGACATAGAATATTTTACTCTCCCAGCTGCTCGCAACAAAGCCCAGGGTGTATCCATTACCACCACCATGGAGCTCTTGAGTGGGGACGTGCAAAACCCAAAGTGTGAATCTGAAAACAGAAATAAGCCTGCCTCGATCCTGTTATCTTTGCATCTTGGATTCAAGTGGGATCTCTCACAAGGCAGATGTGGTTTTTTTTGTTTGTTTGTTTATTTTTCAGAAACAAAAACAGAAATGGGGAGCCTCTACACCTGACACCTCTGTCACCATATACGAAGCTTTCTTGCCAGTAAGGGACACGCTATACCTGTCAGCCCAAAATAGTACCTGGTTGTTTACCAACAATGTGTGATACCAACAATGTGTGATTCGGCAGAAGCGAATGCTGCACCAAGCAGAGCGCGGCAGTCACAAATTTGACTCCCATAGAGATTGTTTTATGAAACTCTCTGATGAGAACATCTGACCTAAGCAGTAAAATGCCTGCATTCTAGAACCACATCAACATTTGAGAAGGGAAGGGTTGTGAACAGAGATCAAACCTCCTCATTTTCTTCCTACTTTCATCAGGGCATAAAATCCCCTCTGACCTGGCCAATTCCATATCAGCTGCTTAATCAAGTCAGTCCTTTCTGCTCTGCGTGATTAATGATTGATTCCTTCATTATCTCTGGCTTCCAGGTTAACCTCCCCCACCCCACCCCTCCCCGTCAGCTGCCTGGTCTTACCTGTTTATACAGGCAATCACCCAAAGGGAATTTTTGATTTTTAACTGTTGACTGGGCAGGAATGGTCAATATTGCAAGGATTTCCAGGGAGTAAACAGATGTTCCTGTGTTCACTCATGTTCTTTCTGGAGACCTTGCAGCACTGTTCCCGTTCTAGCAAACCCCCAACCCAAGCACAGGGACAGCATTGCCAGGGTGTCACAGTACCAGTCACATGGACCTGCCTGATTCTGGGCTTCTAGCTCCCCCAGCCCAGAGGAATCAAGAGCAGAAACTACCACCTGACACCTGCCAGCAAGCACGCCTTGTCTACCACCTTAAGGGGCCTTGTTTAAATGGTAACCAGTTGCATTAAATACCAGTTGGCTTTACATCAGCTTTCCCCTTGCAGGTGGGGACCACGGGCTTGAACCCGGGTCCTTGAGCATTGCAATATGTGTGCCACCACCTGGCGCCTATATAACATTCTTAAAATAAGCTGGAAAAAAGAAAGTACCAAGAAAGTTATAGAAGAAACATCTACAGTGTCAACATTGTGGTTACTGACCTGCATATTTACACAGGCTGTTGAAAGAAACTGTGAGTGGTTCCTGCGCTGTTCGAGCCACCTGTGCTCACTGATAATCTCACATGTAACTGTAACACATGATGTTTCACGTTTGAGGACATGAGTTTGTGCACCTAATTCAGAAAGAAGCTCATGCCAACCCGACCACATTCTTCGTCACCTTCTCCCATTTCACACTATCTGTATGTCCCTTCTTCCTCTGCATGAGAACACAGTCTCCTCTGAACATTTACTTGAGGTCAACACACCGCTTAAGTCATTTTAGAATCACTCTACCAGTACCATCACATAAAAACATACTAAAATAGATGAGGGATTTTCTTTGTCAACCCTCCCACCCCTTGTAAAAGCCTGAGCATTTGCAGTAAAATACCATGCTCATCTCTCCTGGGCTATCTTCCCCCTCCCTCTTGATTGTGATAGTTATCTGAAATGCAATTACGTTCATAATCATCTCATTTTGCTTCCACTCTTAGGGATCTTCTCTCCTTCACATCCCGACTGATTGAAATACAGTATCTGGATACGTAGCAATTTAACATGAAAGAGCTGACACTTTGCTCAAGAGGACATGGAGTCAAATCCTTTTTGTCCCCATCCCTTGATGCCAGTCACTGTATTGTTTCATCTGGTTTTTTCTTTTTTTTTTTTTTTTTTTTTTGCCTCCAGGTGGGGAGCCAGGGGCTTGAACCGGGATCCTAGTGCTTCATCCCTGTGCTTCGCACTATGGGCCCTTAACCCAGTGCACTACCACCTGGGCCCCTCATCTGTGTTAATAAAGTAGATGTGGGTTTTGTTTTGTTTTGTTTTGTTTTTAAGATTCATTTTGAGAAAGAAAAAAGACCCTCCCTCTTTCAGAGAGAACAGGGCACCACACAGTTCCTTCATATGCAATGTTGGGGATCAAACCCAGGCATACCAGCCCTGCGCTCTACTTGCTGAGCCACCTTCCCAGCTGCTCATTCTTTCTTACACACAAAAAGAAAGTCTATAGATTTTCTGCACTCTTCTTTCTTCTATTCTCTAAGACAAGAGCCACCGTCCATGTCCTCAGAATTTGCTGGGCCTTAGAACTCTGATCCCAGGGCTAGTCTAGTCCTGCAATGAATTTATGAACTTCCAAGAAAGGCAATTAGGACTTTCCCAGGCAAAATTTTATTCTACAGTGTAGAATTTTATTCTACAGACAGCAATTAAATCAATATTCACTCAGGAAGAATACAAAAGGCAAGTCGCTTTGTAAACTTTTCATGGAAACTTACGTTAAGGTACCATAAAAGAAAAGGGGGGAGGGGGGAGGAATTAGGGTGTCTCGGAAAACATACCACCAGTGCTGGGCAACCCACTCCTAGTCCTGCTGCAAGCAAGCCCACTGCAGTTCTAGACTGGTTTTGTTGAACCTTCCCGCCATGCAGGAGAGCAGCTGCATTCCTTTCCCTCTATCAGCACCCAGATTCAAAGGCACTTGCCCCAAGGTCCTGCACAGCAGCAAGGAGAGGGTTAGTGATGGTGAGGGCTGGCTTTTTCAACTTGAGCAGTTTCTCCAATATGCAAAGCCAGGAAGAAAAGAAATAACAACCCCAATCCCAAAGGAATTTGAATCTATTTTGTTTCTTTATTATTTATCCACTTGATAGAGATAGAGAGAAATTGAAAGGGGAGGGGGAGATAGGAAAGGAGAGACACCTGTAGCAATGCTTCACTGCTTATGAAGGTTCTCCCACCTCCACCCTAAATGGGGGCCAAGGGCTTGAACCTTGATCCTTGCACACTATAATGTATGAGCTTAACATACGCGCACCACCACTCAGCCTCTTCCACAGGAGTTTAATAAACACACAGAAATAGAAATGAAAGAAGGCATCAGCAGGACTCATATAGTAATAGCATAGTTCATTTTCTCAGGAGATTCATATTCCAAAGACAATTGTGGTGGGATAAGGCTGGAGTAAACAAACAGCTGAGGACCTTCTGTCTCGTTCCCCATGTTCGGTCAGGCTGAATCCCCAAGGGCCTTCGGTCTGGGAACAGGAAGTGGTAGGCAGAGGCAGGGATGCTGGAAGAACCCTCCCATGGCCAATCTGCCCCGCAAGTACACTTCATGAGTAATTCATGAGTTTAGTCATAGATTTTTCCACAGCACTTTTCTCCTTTTATTAAAAAGTTTACAAAGAAATATAATCAGACTATGGCCTTTTTGTTCAGCAAAGCATGCAGACAAAACTTTCTACAAACCAATCTAAATTCTCAAACTTGTTCTTTGAAATAGATCCCCTTCACACTTCCCATACCTGGACTGGAGGAGTCTCATCTAATTTCTCCTCTGACTTTTTTCTTCTAAGTAAAAGTTTGCTTCTGTTCTAGGAAAAGCATTTAAGAAGATCAGTATGTCCAACTGAGGGGGGGGGAATCATTCTAGAATCAGTTAATCAATAAGCACTTTCATTATTAAGAGTAGAAGCAGTCATAAAAATATCTTTACCTTCCCAAATAGGTAGTATTCCAGAAAGGATTCTCTCTAAATGAGAGAAAATAAGAGTAGTCCAGCCAATGGGTTTATTGAATCATCTCCATTTTTTAAAAATTATATTTATTTATTATTATTTAATAGTACAGAGAGAAATTGAAAGGGAAGCGTGAGATAGACAAATGGGCAGAGAACAGATTCCTATGGTTTTGTCAGTGTTTTCCTTTTTATAAATAAAAATTAAAAAAAGAAAAAGAAAAGAAAACAGATACCTGCGGGGCCAGGTGGTGGTATACCCAATGAAGTGCATGTGTTACCACGCACAACGACTTGGATTTGAACCCCTGGTCCCCACCTGCAGGAGGGAAGCTTTATGAGTGGTGAAGCAGGACTGCAGGTCTGTCTCTGTCTCTCTCTGTCTCTCTGTCTCTCTCTCTCTCTCTTTCTCCTATCAGTTTTCCCCTTCTAATTTCTCTCTGCCCTATTAAAGAAAGAAGAGGAGGAAGGGTCTGGGAAGTGGCATACCTGGTAGAGTACACACATTACCAGGATTCATGCCCTTATAGGGGGAAGCTTCATGAGCAGTGAGCAGTGCTGTGGGTCTGCCTGTCTATGTATGTATGTATGTATGTATGTATGTATCTCTATCTTCCAATTTCTCTCTGTCCTCTCAAAAATAAATAGGTAAATAAAGTAAAACAATAAAAAAGAACCTATCTGCAGCATTACTTCACTGTTCATGAAGCTTCTGCCCCTGTATGTGGGGACTGGGGTTTGAACCTGGGTCCCTGAGCATGGTAATGTATATGCTCAACTAGGTGTGTCACCCATCAGTCCCACCATCTTCTCTTGAGAGCTTGTTTGGAGGTTCTAGCAGGGGAGCGCAGCCACTCGTATACCTTCGACCGAAGACCAGTCCGTCTCTATTGGGGAAGGCCGTCCTCTTCGACCGAGTGCGCAGCTTCGGGAGGGACGCACATGGAGCGGTGAGGGAGGAAGGGGTCACCCGCCTAGCCAGCCAGATCAGCCGAATCAACCCTGGCGATCAGTGGGGTGAAGGGGGAAGCTGTCTTTTGTGCTTCATGAGGTTGTTAGGCTACAGAGCAGAGGCTGGGCAGAGGTGACAGGTCTTCATCAAAGCACAGGACTTGCCTGCCCGAGGTCCCAAGTTGGTCTCTGACACCTCAGATGCCAGAGCTGAGCAGGGCTCTGGTCTCTTTCTCTCTCATACACATGAAGAAATAAATCTTTTCAAAATGCATTTTAGTGGCCAGAAAAATGGCTCAGCTGATAAGAGTACTGGACTAGCATGCCCAAGGTTGGATCCCAGGTGCTGCTTGTATGGGAGGGGTGCTCTGGCCTCTCCCTCCCTTACACTCTCCCCAGACTCAAATGAAATAAAACAAATATTTAAGAAATTAGTTTTAAAAAAAAAGAATCAAAGAAAATGCAGTGACCCCTAAACATCCTTGAAGTGACACACACTGGAAAGGACACCCCTGTCCAGCATGGTCAGCACGAGCTGGGTGGCCTCAGGCAGGTCGTGTCCACACCTGAGTGCAGATTCTCATCTGGTCAGTTCCTGGCCACCTCTGTGGTTCTGTAACGTGACCATCCATCAGAATCTCATGGAAAGCTTTCTTCCTTTTCAAAAACATTTTATATACTTGTGATTTATTTAGAATATAGGCAGAAAGAAGTTGAGAGGGAAGGAGGAGATGGCAGTGAATGAGAAAGACACCTGCAACACTGCTTCACCACTTGTGAAGCTTTGCCCTTGCAGGTGGGGACCAGGGGTTTGAACCCAGAACCTTGAGCACTGTAACATGTAGCTCAACTGAATGTGCCACCACCTGCCCACCCCCACCCCCATGGAAAGCTTTCAACAACAATAGCCTGCTAAGCGTTAGCTGTGTCTGGATGGAGAAATGAAGGAGAGGGTCTCAACTTTCTTCACAAAATGTCTGTAATCCCTTCTGGCATGAAATTTCCCAGTTACCTCAGATTTCTGTAATTTTTTCCAAAGTTCATTCTAAGAAAAATGTATTTTATTATCACTATTTCTTTTTTAATATGATGCCAAGAATCAAATCCAGGGTCTCATAGATGTAAATGCAAACTTTGCCACTGAGATAGCTCGTGGATCTGAAAGAGACACTTATTAAAGTGGTTGTTCATAGCTACGGTGAGGGCCAACCCACAGACAGCAGGCTAACACAGAGAGTCCTGGGTAGAATTATTTTAGGACCAGTGAAATAGCTCACTCTCAAGCCACTGGTCCCTACCTGCAAGTGGTGAAGCAGTGCTGCAGGTATCTCCCTTTCTTAATTTCTCTCATCTCTAGGAAGGAAGAGAGGGGCCAGGCGGTGGTACACCTCGTTAAGTGCTCCTACTAGTGCTCAAGGACCCAGGTTCAAGCCTCTGGTCCCTACCTGCAGGGGGAAAGCTTCACGAGGTGTATAGGGCTGCAGATGTCTCTCTGTCTTTCTCTTTCTCTCTCACTTTATCCCCCCTCCCCTTTTAATTTCTGTCTCTATCCATTAATAAATAAATAAATAACTTTTTAAAAAGGCAGAGAGGAAGAAGGAAAAGAGAAAGGAAGAAAGAGAGAAAGAAAGGAAGATAGAAAGAAAGGAAGAAAGAGAGAAAGAAAGGAAGGAAGGGAAAGAGAAAGAAAGAAAGGAAGGAAGGAAGGAAGGAAGGAAGGAAGGAAGGAAGGAAGGAAGAAAGAAAGAAAGAGCGACCAAGACAGCCACAGGGAAGTCAATTCATTGTGCAGGCAACGGAGCCCCAGTGATACTCTGGTGGCAATTTGAAAAATGAGTGCCCAGAGCATTTTGAAATGGAGAGGTGAGAATCACACACCCCATCTGGAAGCAGGAGTGCGATGAAAGGGACAGTGATGAGCAAGGAAGAGAGCAGTTAGTTAATCAAGGGCATTAAGGAGCTTAGTGTTTCTTCTCAGGAGAACAGGGAACCTCAGGAGGGCTTAAGGGATCAAGCCTCCAAGCACTGAGGTTAGATCATCACCTCCCAGGAGGGCACACGTCCCCTGATCCTAGCCTCATCTCAGTACATCAGAGCGTTGGCTCAGTGGAAAGTCCAGTGTCCCCGAGTGACAGGCTGCATCAGACGAGAGCAATCTTGACCTGCTGGCTTTTGCAAAGCTCCTTACTTCTATTCCATTTATTTTGGAGAGAGAGAGAAAGACAGACAGAGAGAAATTGAGAGGAGGGGAGATAGGGAGGGAGAGAGACATCTGCAGCACTGTTTCACCACTTGTGAAGCTCCCTCCACCACTTGCCTGCAGCTGGGTACCAGGGGCTTGAAGCCAGATCCTTACCCACTGTGACATGTTCACTTAACTAGGTGTACTACTACCTGGAGAAGCATTAAATTAAAGGCCAGCTCTATAGTGGTATCAGTCATATGCTAGTGTGGCCATGAGTGGCTAGCATCGAGAGGAGGACACTTCTGTTGGACCTCATTGGTTCTGGTGACAGAAGTAGGATCAGACCTAAGACTTGCCAGGATTCTTGGTTTGACCATGCTCCACGCACTTTCAACAGCTAAGGCCTTCATGAACACACACACACACACACACACACACACACACACACACACACACACACACACACAATTAAGCCCTAAACAGACCTTTTAAAAACTATATACACAGCTATTTACAAGATACTGGGTACTATACAGCAAACCCTAACAAAAGGACTTTTCAAAGTTAATCCAATTACCAAATAATGTGATGATAACATTAACTATCCATTGTCTTTTTGAACCCTAAGACAGCAGGAACCTCACATCTCCACTATAGAGCCTTTATTTCTCCTAGTACTTAGGATAGGGCCCACTTTCCCGCATGCCTCTCCCAATCCATATCAAGTAATATTGCATCAGCTGATCACAACCTAATCAACACAACAATTGCCACCTCAACATGCTTCAGCTCAGACTGTGTCCAGAGACTTCAGGTGTGGAATGACAACCCTTCAGCTTCATTACTTGGGTGAGACCTTTCCTTTCATAGTATTCTCTAATTCCATCCCAGGTAGATCACTTTCTAACAAAGTCCCAAAACCTAGATATAGACCAGGTTCTGTGAGAGAGAGCATATGTTCACACGTATCCATAAACAAGTGCAAAATATATACCTGAAAGCAGAAGTACACTAGAGTTTGCAGTGAGCACCCCCCTCCCCCCCCCCCCCCCCCCGCCCAACACTTCCTCTCCACTATTCCAACCTTTGGGTCCATGATTGCTCAACAATTTGTTTGGCTTTGTATGTTAACTCTCTTTTCAGCCACCAGGTTCCAGATGCCATTAGGATGCTGGCCAGGCTTCCCTGGACTAAAGACCCCACCAATGTGTCCTGGAGCTCTTCTTCCCCAGAGACCCACCCTACTAGGGAAAGAGAGAGGCAGACTGGGAGTATGGACCGACCAGTCAACGTCCATTTTCAGCGGGGAAGCAATTACAGAAGCCAGACCTTCCACCCTCTGCAACCCACAACCCTGGGTCCATGCTCCCAGAAGATAGAGAATGGGAAAGCTATCAGGGGAGGGGGTGGGATATGGAGATTGGGTGGTGGGAATTGTGTGGAGTTGTACCCCTTCTACCCTATGGTTTTGTTAATTTATCCTTTCTTAAATAAAAAATAAGTTAAAATAAATAAATTTAAAAAACTATATAGAATTACTGTAGATAATTCCTTACCTATATTCAAATTACAAATATCCTAAATCCAAAATCACTTTTACCATGACCAAATCACCTTCCTAAGGAGACAGAAGAACCACCTTTCTAAGTCACTAAGAAGACTCCTAGAACCATACTTACTCTCTAAAGCCATTTCTTTCTTTTTTCCCCCTTTTGTTGCCCTTGTTTTTCATTGTTGTAGTTATTGTTGTTACCGATGTTGTCATTGCTGGACAGGACAGAGAGAAATGGAGAGAGGAGGGGAAGACAGAGAGGGGGAGTGAAAGAGAGACACCTACAGACCTGCTTCACCGCCTGTGAAGCGACACCCCTGCAGGTGGGGGAGCGGGGGCTGGAACCCGGATCCTTACAGCAGTCCTTGCGCTTTGCACCACGTGCGCTTAACCCGCTGTGCTACCGCCCCACTCTCTCCAAAGCCATTTCTTTTTTTTCTTTCTTTCTTTCCTCCAGGGTTATTGCTGGGCTCGGTGCCCGCACCATGAATCCACCGCTCCTGGAGGCCATTTTTCCCCCTTTTGTTGCCCTTGTTGTAGCCTCGTTGTGGTTATTATCATTGCCATTGTTGATGTTGTTCGTTGTTGGATAGGACAGAGAGAAATGGAGAGAGGAGGGGAAGACAGAGAGGGGGAGAGAAAGATAGACACCTGCAGACCTGCTTCACTGCCTGTGAAGCGACTCCCCTGCAAGTGGGGAGCCAGGGGCTTGAACCGGGATCCTTACGCCAGTCCTTGCGCTTTGCGCCACATGCGCTTAACCCACTGCGCCACTGCCCGACCCCGCCAAAGCCATTTCTAAGCCCCCTCCAAATAACTGGTCCAGGCAGTTGAGGGAAGATAATACACAAGATTAAAATTCTAAGAGATCATTATTTTATTGTTTCTGTGCCCCCCAAAAAAAGTTGTTTTGAAAGCTTTTTCTCTATTGTATCTTGCCCACCTCATAATACTCAGCATTCATAATATCACATTGCTAATCCTTACTCTAAGTTCTAAAAATAAAAAGGCAAAAGCATTCGCCTGCCAAGGACAGAATTGGAAAATGATGCAGGGAGGAAATGAGTTATGCTGTAAAATGAAACATACGCCCAAAAAAAGGTTTAACCCTTGGGCTGAACAGAACTGCCATCCTTTTTATTTTTAGTCGGTTTTTTTTTTTTAAAAAAAAAAAAAAAAAAAGCTCAGAGCAAAGATTTGCTTGCATGACACCCCAGAGTTGATCCCCAGCATTGCAGTATGGACTGAGCGACACTATGGTCTCTCTCTCCCTTTCATAAAAATAAAAATAAAATCTGGAAAAAGTCAAGTATCACAACCAGGAGGTGACACAGTGGCTAGAGCACTGAGCTTAAAAGCAGGAGGTCCTAAATTGGATCCCCAGCACTACGTGTGTGCTGGAATGATGCTATGAATCTCTCTTCTCTATTTCTCTCTCTCTCTCTCTCTCTCTCTCTGTCTCCGTCCCTCCCTCTCTCTCTCTTTGATCAGAGCACTACTCAGTTCTGGCTTATGGTGGTGTGGGGAGGTAGGAGGGGTAGGTCTGGAGATGGAGGTGGGGTTTGAACCTGGGACTTTGAAGTCTCAGGCAGGAGTGTCTGCATAACCATTATGCTATCTACCCCCTGCCTTCTCCTATTAATAGATGAATACATCTTTTTTTGACTTTTTAATTTATTTTTAAAATTTCTTTATTGGAGGATTAATGTTTTACAGTCAACAGTACATACAATAGTTTGTATATGCATAACATTTCTCAGTTTTTCACACAATACAACCCCCACTAGGTCTTCTGCCATCCTGTTCCAGGACCTGAACTTTCCCCTCCTCCACCCCACCCCAGAGTCTTTTACTCCGGTGCAATACACCTGGATAAACCTTTTTAAAGGATGTGTTATTCTTTAAAAAAAAAAAAAAAAAAAAAGCCCGAGAGGTGGATGATTTCTGCAAACCCAGTTGCAGATGTTTTCCTTCTCTCAGCTTCTCAGGAAGTAACACAAGAGAAGCCCAGGCTGTGAGGCAATGTCTGGCAGCCCCCATCCCCCTGCCCGACTTCCCCAAAGCTCCAGAAGTGTGGAGAGTGAGTCCCCACTGGGCAGGTGGGTTGTCCCACAGTGCCAGAGCAATGTCTCTGAACCTCAGTGTCCAGGGACTGGTGGCTTTGGGAAGAGCACCAGGCAAACTAGATGGAGGCTGTCCTGGCCCTGGTAAGGGGAGGAGCAAGGCAGAGGGAAATCTGAGCTGGGTGTCTGCACTGCTGAAACCACTGACCTGGCCAGGAAAGCCCCAGCCACCACCCTGGGGCCCTGTTTTCTGCTGCTTTGGGAGAAACTCCTTGCACCTCAGAGGTCCCTCCCTGCCTGGATCTGCCCTGAGGAAAAGATGGAGATCAAGATGTAAGCACTCCTTCCTCCATGCTCTGTCATTAGTTCCGCTAATCCCTTCCCAGGGACTCCCAGGAAGCGTCTCTATTCTAAACCACCAGGAGTGGAGGACCACTGATTACTAGCTCCTTGGATAAAATCATGAAGCAGGCAGCAAGAAACATCCTCAGGATCCTCAGGAGTGCTGGGGTAAAGAAGCAGTATGTGGCTTATCTCCAGTGGCAGGAAACAAAGAGAAGCACAGAGGAGACAGAAGGGAGATGGGAGCTGGAGGAGAAAACCAAGTCCTGACAAGTGCTGAATCTGTGGGCCTCCAGCAGCATAACCAACGGCATAGGTCGCCCAAGCTGTTTTTCGCTGTAGTTCTGCTTCATCATTTACCAGTGATAACACCGACCACATTTATCAAGCTAATGCTGTGAGCCAGGTGCTATTCCAAGCACTTAATACATATTGTTTACTGGGGCTGGGTGTTACCACACTATCTTGTGCAATTGCGCAGGCTCAAGCCCCTGCTCCACGCCTGCAGGGGGAAAGCTTCACAACTGGTGAAACAGTGCTTCAGGTCTCTCTCTCTCTCTCTCTCTCTCTCTCCTTCCCCTCTCAATTTCTTTCCATCTCTATCCAATAAATACATATTATTTAAAGCTCACAAATTTTAAGGACTTTGACTCCCAAGGACCCAGAGATAAGATCCTCTTATTCAGGTTTGACAGTTGAAGACATCAAGGACAGAAATTTGCCCAGGGCCCCACAACTAGTACATGGTAGAGTCTGGATTCTGAGCTAGTCATTCCTGTTCCAGTTCACAAAACCATCGTGGCTGGAACTTCCTTTTTTTATTTTTTATTTTTTTTTGCTACCAGGGTTATTGCTGGGTTTGCTGCCTGTATGGCTTCACTGTTCCTGGCAGTCTTTACCCCCCCCCCTTTTTCCCCCTTTTCAATAGAGGGTGAGAGAAGAAAAGAGAGGAGAGAGAGAAGATAGAGGAGGAAGGAAATGAGGAGGAGGAGAAGAAGAAGAACCACAAGCAGCTGTGGCACTGCTCCACAGTTCCTAAAGCAGCCTCCTGCAGGAGGGGAACCAACCAAGAGCTTGGACCAGATCCTCATGGACGGTGACATGTGAGCGTCACTGGGTGAGCCACCACCTAGTCCCTGTTTCCTGCTCTCAGACACAAGTGTCTCAGCCCAGCAGGTCTTTCCAAGGACCCCAACCAGGACTGCAATTATATTCCAAGACTTTGGAGCGGGAGCTCCGAACCCAAGTCATGCTCATCACAACCCCCTTCTGTGATTCATGTTCACTGTTAATTCACCTTTTTTGTGGTTCCTAAGTGGTCTGAGATTACCAGCTTCCCCAGATGGAAGCTTCCAAAAATCACACTGAGAAGGCATTTGGAGGCACCTGCACCGTAGCATCCAAAGGCAGGTTTCCCTTTGTTGTGATCAGCATCTAGCTCCCAGGGCCCAATTCGCTTAGGTCACACACATGCCACTCCTAGAGCCTCAATTCCACCATCATTCCTGATGGTGGGAGCCAACGGCCCAATCAAAACACAACTGGTCCCCCAAGATTTGAATCATATAAGACAAACTCATTTTCCAGTCAAAGAGGACTGTCATACTGGGCACTTCTTTTTCTAGAACAACCTGAAAGACCACATCCAGAAAGAGCACAGCAGAGACTCGTGGGGAGGCACAGAGGATGTCAGCAGGCTATGATCACTCTATTATTAGTCGCTGCTATTCTCTGGCTATGCCTAATTCATCCATTAAACTAACACAGGAAAGCATTGATGGGGGGGAAATAGTGCATCTAGGGGTTCAGTACTCCCCAAGACTTCGGGACTCCACTGGGGCTCTTGGAATATATGCCCTGCAGAGAAGGGGACTACCCTTATCAGAAGAAACAAACTCTGTTTTTGTAAATAGTGTTATTATTTATTTATCGGATACAGACAGAAATTGAGAGTAAAGGGGGAGGTAGAGAAAGAGAGAGACAGAGACACCTGCAGCCCTACTTCACAGCCTGTGACGCTTCCCCTCTGCAGGTAGGCTTGGGGGCTTGAACCCAGATCCCGAAGTACTGTAACATATATGTTCTATAAGGTGCGCCACTGCCTGGCTTCCAAAGAAACGAACTTTCCACAATAGGAGTTCTATGAAGCCTGCAGAAACACAGGAAGTATAGACCATGTATGAAGTTCATACAGAAAATAAATAAAGATACATCAACTCTGAGCCTGGCCCTCACAGGCTTGCAGTCTGCACGGCAACAGTGGTTGGTACACACACATCACACATCAGTCACCGTGACAGGCGAGAGAATAAGAAGCCAGGGAAGAGCAGTCAACAGCTTCTGATGAGGAGGGGTATTACTGGAGTTGGACCTTCAAGGTCATGTTAGAACATGATTAGAGTGGGAATGGGAGGTGAGAGGAGAAGGGCATCTTAGGGAAAGAAACCACGTAAGCAAAGGAGATCTTAGAGCATGAAATACTCAGGATTCCAGTTATCCACATGAAGGTGAAGTGTTTGCATTGTTTAGTAAGGCCTGGAGGAAGGGGATGGCCAGAAACTGCTAAATTGGGTCGAATTCAACTCCAGTGGTTCATTTGCTAAGATCTGGAACAAATAACAGCCTCAGGGATGCAGTCCTCCACCTCTTCCTGATGGTCTCACCCCTGGTGACAAGGGAGAGGCCTCAGAACTATTTTGGGCTTTGTTCTAGGAGCCATGCTCTGTGGGCCTGGAGGCAGCAGGACTGTGGAAGATTCTCTCGGAGGCCTTCTTTCCTTTCCTGATTACCACAAAGTCAGCTCCAGACTTTGCTGCGGTCCTGCTTCCACCTGCATAAAAGTCAGTGGCTCCAGGGAAGAGGGAAGTTTGGCTTGAGATTGCTGGTTTCTTTCTTTTAATTATTTTAATTATCTTCATTTAATTTATTGAATAGACAGAAATTGAGAGGGAAGGGGGTGATAGAGAGAGACAGAGAGACACCTGCAACACTGCTTCACCACTTGCAAAGCTTCCCCTGCCACACACACAGGTGGGGACCAGGGGTTCAAACATGGGTCCTTGTGCATTGTAGCATGTGCACTCAACCAGCTGCACCACCACCCAGCCCTGAGATTGCTGGTTTCAATGGCCCGATTGAAGCTGATGTTCCCTCATGCAGGAGCTGGTGTGATAGTTTGGCTTCCTGTGGCACCAGTAGCTATAGGAAGGAACTGACTGGGAGAGGAGACTGGAGAGAAAGAGGAGGGAGAGCTATGACTGCTTCCTGGCTAGAGGCCTTTGGGATTTGCATGCTGAGCAGAGACCATAGTGGTTTCTTAAGCTTCCAGAATACATCTGGGGCTGCATGACAGCTACTCAGCCAGCCACTGGGAGGCCAGGTTCATGGTCCCTGTCCTTCTGAAGCTTAAGCCTGGGGGGCAGCAGACAGGAAAGTGGTCCAGAGGCCATGGAGAAATATGGCTGCCCCAAGAAAACCAGAGATGGGGAAAGAGACAAGGCCAAAAACCCGAGCAAGTGAAGTGGGTCCCAGGGTGTGAGCCTGAGCAGAGGTGAGAGGGGAGGAGAGCATTTTCTCAGATTTTCTATGCAGACCTTGGGGACTCTTCCACAGGAAATGTACATTAGAAATGACAAGTCTGCCCAGGGACTCTAGGGAGGTGTGGTGTCAATCTGGGCCAAGCAGAATTGCAGGAAGTTTCTAGTGTCTGGCCTGCTGTGATAAACAGAGAGGGCAGAGGCTCTGACAGTGGGTGGGGTGAGGGTTCCTGGAGAGGAACAAGTCACTTGATTAGGGAGTTGGGGGGTGGAAGGAAAGGGACCAAGGAAGCCGCCAGGCTCAAATCTCATTCTCTGCGCTCTAGTCACACTGATCCTTTCCTGGTCCTGGAACCTTCTGGGGTGGGGGGGGGGGAGGGTTGGTTACACAGTGTCTGTTCTCCATGCCTGAGACACTCCCCTTCAATAACAAGGCTCAGCTATCATTTTAGGACAACCTAAAGCCCCACCCTCTAAGCCCTATGTATTTCTCATAGGGTTCCCTCATTCCCAACATTTAAAATTTTTTAATCAGGAAAATGAAAAGGCATGTACCCGAAAAGCACATGGGCCACTTGGGCAAACATGGCTGACCTCATGTAGAACCTGATGCCCATTTTTATTTATGTCATAGGGCCTGTTATCACTTCCTTTCTAAGCCATGCCCACACCTATTACACCTTCTGAGCATCCTTCTTTTTTTCTCCCCCTCTCAGATAAGGGAAACAGTCAGATTCTCTTCCCTCCCAGTGATGTCTCTCTCCCTTCTAGTCTGCATGCCCGTGTCCTGATTTATTTTGTTTAATGCCCCTTGTCACCCACCAACACACTGCTTGTGTGCTGCTTTTCTGCCTCACCACAGACCAGAAGCACTATGAGAACAGGATTTTGTGTCTTTCTGTAACTGCTACATGCATTTAGAACAGTGTCTGACATGCAGTAGTTACTCAAGTACTTGGTAAATAAATGAATGGGTGAGAAGGAGAAAGGAAGGATTGTTCTTTTCACATCTTCAGAGTCACAGATGAACAGTTTAGAATAAATGTGAATGGGTCCATTCATGTATAGAAAGAGGTTCAGTCAGGGAGCAAGAAAATAATCAAGCTGTCATTTAATTCAATCTTATTCACTCATGTTCTGCTTTATTCAAAATAAAAGGGAGTATCTGGTCATGATACCAGCAGAAGGCACACAATGCATTGGATTCCAATCAAAGGAATCGCACATCGCTGGAAAGCAGTCATCATCATCATCCTTTGTTGACTGCTTTCTACCATGTTCTCTGAACAATAAGTGCACAGGTTAGCCATCATGTGACCTGGCATAACAAACCAGGTGGGTCTCCTTTATGATTCAACTTAGTGCCGATACTGCACATGAAGGAAACAAAACTAACATCTGTGCCGAGCTGGGTTCGTTCCTCTTTCACCTCCATTGCGACTTACTTGGCATCCCACCTACAATTGTAAAGGTAACGACTGTCATCACAGCACTGCCTCAAGTTCACAAGGCGCCTTTCTTCTGAGGCATTTATTAGTCTCCGTGGACCTGGTAAATGGGGCCCCCACCATTCCTGGAAATGATGACTTAAATCATCCCATTTGATCACCTTCACCATACAGACAGGAAATTGAGATGGGAATAGGTGGAGACGGGCAGCAAAGTGTCCTGGCCCCCGCATGAAGGGGGTTCCTCTTGTTCTGGCAGCCTGGGAAACCACCCACACAATTAATCAGTTACCACCATAGGGCCAGTAGAAAGGAGAAGTGAGCCTCATATCTGTTCTCAGGAGGAATTTCTAAGACAACAAACACAAGCTCATTTAAATTTCCAAAAGGGTACTTGTTCCCAGAAACAAACAAAAAATTTAGATTTTTAATTTATTTATTCATGAGAAATGATAGGAGAGAGAGAGAGAGAGAGAAAGAACCAGACATCACTCTGATACAAGTGCTGCCAGGGATTGAAGTCGGGACCTCATGCTTGAGAGTCCAAAGCCCTATCCACTGCACCACCTCCCGGACCACACAAAACAAAAAATTTTAAGTTATGTAATAGAGACAGAAAAATGGAGAGGGGAGGGGGATGACAGATAGATAGGTAGACAGACTGACAGACAGATAGATAGACCAACCTGCAGCACTGCTCCACTGTAAAGTGGAGCTCTACCCCCATTGCAGGTGGGGATGGGGCTTGAACCTTGGTCCTTGCTCACAGTAGTATAGGCACTGTCCCCAACCTCCCCCTTTTTTTCCCTCACTTAATTTTTACAATCTATCAGTTCCTTACAGAGCAGGGGAGAAAAGACTGAACAGCTGTTTGACACATTTTTCTGAAATAGTTACTTTCATTCTTCTCCCTCCCAAAGATCAAGATGCTTCACTGTGTAGTCTTTCAAGAAAAGCTCATCTGAGTATGTAAAAAGTGCCCTTCCTGAGGCAAGTAGGTATATCAGATGGTTTTGTAGGCTCTACTCCAGCCTTATCTTTCTGCAATATGTTACCTTCCTTTCTCTCAAGGGGTTTTCAACTCTTTCCTCAAGTTAATTCCTTATCTATTAAGTTGAGAGCAGCAATTATAGGAGCATTCAATCTGCTGTGTATCTGCCACACTCCTGATTTCAAGTTGAACGTGAAAGTCAAATTCCACCCTTACGTGGTTTCTGGAGGAAAGAGAACTGTGTATGTGTGTACACGCCTAGACTGTATGTAATCTCTAGAAGGTCAAGTGGTAAACTGGCAGCTGTTGTTACCTGTGGGGAGGGGAACTGAATATACAGAGTGAAGAGAGGCAGGACGATCAGCTTCATACTTATCCCTTCTTTGGGCTCTATCATTAGCCTGCAGGGCTGAATTAACCTGAACCAGGGAGACAGCTCGCAGGGCAGGGGAGTGTCTGCCGTGTGTGTGGCCTAGGTGTGAGCCTGGCACCACATGGGAGCACCATGGGGACCAAGGAATCCTCCAGTACTGTGGTGTCTCTCCTCTGTCTGTGTCTGGAGGGCTGGGGAGCTCACTCAATCTGTGAGAGAGCACCAACTCCTATGCCTTAGGTCCCAGTGGCTGCAGGTTCAATCCCCAGCCGACACCTTATGACATAGCTGAGCTGTGGTTTGTTCTCTCTCTTGCACTCTTGCTCATAACAAATTTTTAAGAGCTGAAGAAATAGCTCATCTGAATAGTGTGTTACTTTGCCATGTGCAGGACCCAGGTCTGAGCCAGCCCCCATCTCATTGCTAGAAACAAGTGGTGTGATCTCTCTCTCTCTCTCCCTCATCTATCTTTAGGAGAAAAAAAGCAGCTGGAAGTGGTGAAATCAGGCATTAGACCCCAGGCCCCCCAGCCCCAAGCACATACTAAAAGTGCAAAACAAGGAACAGGTGAGGTGAAACTGAAGTTTGAAGTCCTTCATCAGAAAAGAATAGTGATTTCCTTAAGCTGGTCCATGCGCTTTGAGCCACCTGCGCTTAACCTGCTGCGCTACCACCCGACTCCCAAGAACAGTGATTTCCATCATGAGTTAGCAGCGATGTTTAAAGCTGAGAGTTCACAAGCAAGTCCCCAAAGGCTGGGGACACCTGAATCATATTTAGATCTTTGTCTTTGCAGCAGTTACTATTGCCTAACAAATTACCCCACAGTTAGCAGTTGCAAACATAAGTGTTGGCTCTGTGTAGGTGGCTCAGGAACTGGAGTATGGCTCTGGGTCTTTCCATTCAAGGGGTCAGTTGGGAGGTTCATTTCCGGCTTACTGACAAAGCTACTGACAGGATTCAAATGCTGTGTCTCTCTACAGGGTCACCCACAGCGCATCTCTCAGAGCAAATGAGGGAGCAAAAAAAAAGGAGTCTGAAAATACTTTACTTTGTCTGGACAGTCATAGCCAATCCCCTTTTTACCATAGTCTGTTTATTAGAAGCGCATCACTAGGGTCAGCCAGCAGACAATGAGAGAGAAGCAGCCACAAGTGATACTTTACCAGAATCCTGGGATAATTTAGCAGTTATTCGAGAGTTGTTATGGGACAAGCCCAAGAGGTCAAGCAGTAAAATGAAAATCAGACATGAAAGACTTCACTCAAGTCAGCATAAGGAAATGTAAAGAGTATTAGGTGTGGAAGTGGGCAGTGGAACACCTGGTAGGGCACATACATTAGCGTGCACAAGGGCCTGGGTTCAAGCCCACAGTTCCCATCTGCAGAGGGAAGCGTCATGATCAATGAAGGAGTGCTGCAACTATATTTCTGTCTCTATTTTCCCTTCTCTCCAAATTTGTCTCTATGAAAAGGAAAGGGGAAAAAAGAAAAGGAGAAGAAAAGAAAGGAAAGGGAAGGGGAAGGGAGGGGAGGGGAGGGGAGGGGAGGAAAGTAAAAGAAAGGGGAGGGGAGGGGAGGGGAGGGGAAGAGAGGAGAGGAGAGGAGAGGAAAGGAAAGATGGCTGCTGGGAGTAATAGAGTCATCATGCAGGCACCAAGCCTCAGTGGTAAACGTGGTAGCAATAAAAAAAAACTTTTTAAAGGGGGCCAGGTAGATGTGTACCCAGCTGAGTGCACCACGCTCAAAGACCTGGGTTTGAGCCCCTGTCCGCCACCTGCAGGGGGGATGCTTCATGAGTGGTAAAGCAGACCTGTGGATGCCTCTTTCTCTCTCCCTCCTTAATCAATTTCTCTCTGTCCTACCGAATAAAATAGAAAGAAAAAAGAAATATTAGACGCACTCAGAGTTAGAATGCTCCCAAAAGATGGGGGAAAATGACTTTTGGGGGTCAGGCGGTAGTGCAGCGAGTTAAGTGCACCTGGCGCAAAGGGCAAAGACTAGCATAAGGATCCCGGTTTGAGCCCCCAGCTCCCCACCTGCAGGGGAGTCGCTTCATAGGCGGTGAAGGAAGTCTGCAGGTGTCTGTCTTTCTCTCCCCCTATCTTCCCCTCCTCTCTCCATTTCTCTCTGTCCTATCCAACAACGAACAACATCAACAATGGCAATAATAATAGCCACAACAAGGATACAACAAGGGCAACAAAAGGGGGAAAAAATGGCCTCCAGGAGCGGTGGATTCATGGTGCAGGCACCGAGCCCAGCAATAACCCTGGAGGGAAAAGAAAAAAAAAAGAGTCAAACTAAAAAAAAAATAATAATAAGCTAGACTGGTCATCAACATGCCTGATCTTCATATGGGATTATTATGAATCTCGGATTCAGACATGTGTCCGTAGATGCAAGATTGAGCCATGGCCCATTAACAGAAAGGATTTTAAGACCCAAGCTCAGAAAAGGCAAAGCAAATAAGATTGCTTTTATAATCTTACTCATTTGAGCATATCCTCAAAAGAATTGGAAAGTACTCATGTTGTCAATTTCTTTCTTTCTTTCTTCCTTTCTTCCTTTCTTTCTTTCTTTCTTTCTTTCTTTTTTTATCTTTTCAAAATGAGCATGCACAATTATTCTCAATAGAACTGAAGGCCTTACAGGAGGACAAGCCGACCAGATTCTCTGGCTTGGCTCCCAAGTCATTATGTGCAGCTGTAACTTCCTGTTATATGTTTACATATATCAGCAGATTTGGGAATTTAACAATTAAGAGGCAGATCTTATCACACTGCAAAACTATGGTGGGCAGCCTTCCAACTCGGGGTTGGTTGGGGGAGACCAAGAAAGAGAAAACTTCTCGGAAGATTTGTGAGGGGGAGTGGCAATTACATTGGAGTTTCAATCACTTCCCAGGCTGTGTCAAGGCCAGAGAAATGACTTTATTTAAACTCTCTGATATATTTGGCTCAAAATCTCATTCGCTACAGCCAGAGGAATTGCTTGGTGGGTATAATGTGCCCAATATATGAAAATATATGGTTTTGTATCTTGTTGTTGTTGTTGTTATGAGTAGTTTGACCCTAAGATAAGGTGTGGTTTTACATTTCCTTTTATCTTCTGTCTTCCAACCCACCCCTTCCTCCTCCTCTCCCTGAATGATTAGGAGATGATTTCTAAATGGTCAAGAATCAAGTTTTCAGCAGATACACCCCCTGACTCCACCATGATTTGGACAGAAGACAACTTCCTTGTCTCCGAAATGTGGGGTGGTGTGGGGTGGGTGGCCTGAGCTGACTGCTCCAACATCGTTGGCATGTGTGTCAGAGAGTTGTTCAGGATTCACAAGAAGCTATCTCAAGGCCGTTTGCTGCAGGCTGTGGTGGGGAAGAAAAGGCAACAAGGATGGGACTCAAAAATACACAGGTGGGTTTACTTATGTACCTCTATCTCCTTTCATCAAAGGCTGGTGAGAAATAAGAACTTTAATGGCATAAATATACTTGGTGGCATCTATGGAAAATAAGTCACAAGATGCTTCTTTTCCTTATTCACTGGAGGGGTCTAAAAAAAAAACTCAGCATTGAAGGAGACACTGAAGCCATGACCTCAGCCATTCCTCAAAGGACACATGATGACAAAGTTGTGGTTCCTTTGAGAATGCATCCTGTTATCCCCGGCCCTCTGTGGCCTTGCTACTCCAAGTGAGGTCTGAGAACCAGCAGCACTGGCATCACTTAGAGCATCTGGTGTGAAAACTGCAGGATCCCACCACCTACCAAGCCCAGAATCTGTGAGAGATGATGCCCACCAGAGTTCCATGCTTGAGGATCCAGGGGTCCCAGGTTCAATCCAGGGCATCCCCAATGACAGAACTGAGTGCTGCTCTGATCTCTTGCTCTGTCTCTCATGAAAATAAACAAATGAAGCTTCAAAAAAATAAAATAGCAAGAAGAGTCACTTCAGAGACTCACAAATATATGAATATTTGTGAAGTCCTGCGTCTACATTGTAGAAGCAGCTGTGTTCTAGTTGTCAATACCATCCTCATCTGGACAAGATTGGCCAGATTGTCTTTTGGACCCACTCAATTTTCTGTATTTCTCCAATCTCAGTTGGCACTTTGAATTCATTCCCATATTGGGAAAATCCTCAATCATCCAAGATCGCTCCCCTTCTCAGGAAACTTCCTAAATACCCCCTCAACTGTGTGTGAGGAAACTCTTCTCCAGGCTCCCAAAGTCTTGGACTTCACTTTCCTTCCTGTCCACTCCCATTTCCACTCACCCAGCCCACCACCTAGGCAGCAAGGCCCCTTCTTCTTCTTCTTCTTCTTCTTCTTCTTCTTCTTCTTCTAGCGTTTGCCCTTCTTCCGTAGCCAGTCAACAGCGTCAGGTTGAGCCTGATGTCAAGTTTCGAGACCTCCTTTGAATCTGGAGAGGTGGCAGTCGTTGACTATGTGGGTAATAGTCTGTCTGGAGCCGCAGGGGCAGTTCGGGTCGTTGCTGGCTCCCCAGCAATGGAACATAGCAGCGCACCGGCCATGGCCTGTTCGATAGTGATTGAGGAGGGCCCAGTCATAACGTGCTAGGTCAAAGCCGGGTTGACGCTTGCAGGGGTCTGTGATGAGGTGTTTGTTCTTTACCTCAGCTGACTGCCAACTCTGTTTCCAAGAGTCTGGAACAGAGAAGTTCAGTGTAGGCGTAGGGGACCAGATTGGGTGACGAGACATCAAGCGTTAGACAGGGTGGGCGAAGATACCCTACGCTATTTAATATTTACACCAATGACCTCCCAGAAACTTCTTCAAGGAAGTTCATCTACGCCGATGACATCTGCTGTGCAACTCAGGGATCCAAGTTCGACATCCTCAAGGAAACACTCACGAAAGACATGTCTCTGATATCTGATTACTGTAAAAAATGGCGACTAATCCCTAACACTGCAAAAACGGCATCATCTGTTTTCCATCTACACCATGCCTCAGCCTCGCGTGAGCTTAATGTGCAGCTTGGCGATACGAGAATCCGGCATGAAGCCCAGCCAGTCTATCTTGGCGTTACTCTCGATCGCACTCTGTCATTTCACAAACATCTCATAAAAACTGCAGCAAAGGTGGGCGCGAGGAATAACATCATTGCAAGACTGGCCAGCTCTTCATGGGGCGCGAGCGCTTCCACACTATGATCATCATCTCTGGCATTATGCTATTCCACTGCAGAATACTGTGCCCCAGTATGGTTCCGTAGCCCTCATGTCCACTTGGTCGATTCCAAATTATATTCCTCCATGAGGATCATTTCTGGAACCATCCGTTCCACCCCGGTTCCATGGCTGCCAGTTCTTAGCAACATCGCCCCGCCAGATATTCGTCGGGATGCGGCATCATCTAAGTTCATTTCCCACGTCTACACTCGACCGGACCTGCCAATAAGCAAGGCTCCTGCTGACACCTCATTCAGAGTAGTCAGACAAGGTCAGCCATTACCGGCCACTGAGCTGAAGTGAACCTACCAAGGAAGAAGCTTCCAGACTCATGGGAGCAGAGCAGCATTAACTGACAAATAAATCACGGAAAGCATAGTGATGGATGAACAAAAAAAAGAGCAGAGGACGCCTTCCCAGGGAGAGACCAACTTTAACTACCCCAGTCAGGGAACGCTCTGAGGAAATAACACTTGAGCTGGAAAGCTGGAGATAAGGAAGCAAGAAAGCAACAAAATATGTAGGTTCTGAGACAGGAAAGGGCTCATTACACTCCAGCAACTGAAGAAGAGAGAGAGCGAGAGAATGGAACTGCCAGAGGAAGCAGGGGTCAGACTGGGCCTGGGGAAAGGAGGTAAATGCTGCTATCACTTCAGCATAGAGAGAACCAGGACAAGGTCTGTCACTGGGGTGTGGGCAGAGGTCTGACTGGTGGCTCTGGGCTGGAAGTGGAGCAGGATGGAAATGGAGACAAGCTTTTTTAAAAAAAACAAAATTTTAGGGGAGTCGGGCTATAGCGCAGCGGGTTAAGCGCAGGTGGCGCAAAGCACAAGGACCGGCATAAGGATCCCGGTTTGAACCCTGGCTCCCCACCTGCAGGGGAGTCGCTTCACAGGCGGTGAAGCAGGTCTGCAGGTGTCTATCTTTCTCTCCTCCTCTCTGTCTTCCCCTCCTCTCTCCATTTCTCTCTGTTCTATCCAACAATGACAACAACAATAATAACTACAACAATAAAACAACAAGGGCAACAAAAGGGAATAAATAAATAAAATAAATATTTTAAAATTTTTAAAATATTTATTTATTTTCCCTTTTGTTGCCCTTGTTTTTTTTATTGTTGTTGTAGTTATTGTTAGTGTTGTTATTGATGTAGTCATTGTTAGACAGGGCAGAGAGAAAGAGAGAGGAGGGGAAGACAGAGAAGGGGAGAGAAAGATAGACACCTGCAGGCCTGCTTCACCGCCTGTGAAGCGACTCCCCTGCAGGTGGGGAGCTGGGGGCTGGAACCAGGATCCTTGCCGCAGTCCTTGTGCTTCGCACCACGTGCGCTTAACCTGCTGCACTACTGCTGACTCCTGGAGACAAGCTTTAGGAGGGTGCCAGGATGAGCGAGAGAGAGTGTTATATGCTTTACATTGGGTTGTTCTAGCTCTCCCCCGCCAAGAGGATTGGATCAGTCCTGCTAGTTTCGCGGGCCCACTTGGCCCCGCCCCTAGGAACCCCACAAGAGTTCCAGAGTTCAGGAGTTGGAGAGTTGCAGAGTTAGAGTGTGCTTGGCGCTGCTGCGGGGGAAAGAGGCAGCAGAGTTCTGTTTGGTGATTAGTTTGTCTTAGTTTATAAATCGTTGTTCCTGAATAAAGAGATACAGCTTCCCTGCCCAGCCGTATGTCTCTGGTCGTCTCTGTTACCCGCCCGTGAAGCTAGCCCGGCCAGCTGGAGCCTCCAAATTTTAACAACAAGAGAGGGTGGTGGCTTAGATCAAAATGGCAACACAACTGTATCTGGAAGTTCGAGAAACAGAGCTTGGAGATGGGCTGGAATGAAGGTGGAGCAAGCCCAGGTTCTATAACTCGGGCAGTGGGTACAGAAAATTCATCTTCTGTATTGGTCAGGGGCTCATCCAGGCTGTGTTTGAGGACCTACAGACATTGCAAAAGGAGATGACAGGAGTGAACAGAGAGAAAAAACAGGCTGCAGTGATAATTCAGCAGGAATTGGCTTATCTGTGTGTAGTATCTGAAGTCAAGACATGATGGTCATTGCCTCACAGACTGAGAAGGTGCTGGGCCTGAGTGCTGAGGAACCACAGGCAGCACTTAATCATGATTCCCACCCATGGTTTAGGGCAGGACTTATGTCAAAGTACTGTTATTTGGCATGTTTGGTAGTACTTTGGGGGTAGTTTGTGCTGTGCTGTTTTTAAGATATTTCACAGGTCGCTGGCCTGATAGCACTCCCTGGGTTTAACAACCAGAACTACACCCCACCCTTCAGCCCTCCAGGGCCAAAATTAACTTTGGTTACTTAGCTGAGGGACAATTTTGCTAAGTTTTTAATCAACCTGGTATCTGTCTTCTATCTCAGAAATAGTTCAGTCAAGCCAGGAGTTCCAATGGACCTCAGGAATCCTCCCCAGCAGACTGCAGGCTGCGTTGCCCCTCCTGCAGCATGCAGGCCACCCGGAAGCTCTATTCAGAAACAGATAGCTGATCCTGTCTCACCCCCCCCCCATGCCGTGCATCCAGTTTTAGGCTTAGAAAGTCCAGATGTGGCCCCCAGATGTGCTGGTGACACTGGTCCAGAGATTCTACTATAAGAGTTAGTTATCTGTCAGCTCAACTGACAACGTTTAGGACTTGCATGTGTAAGATCTAGAGTCTGGCTCCCAGAATCCAATGTTCTGGCTCTGTCGCATTCACATGAAGGAAAGAAGGAATGAAGGAAGGAATGGGTGAAAAATAAAATCAGTATCTGGGTAACTGCTACAGGTCCAGCTGATACATGAAATAAAAGCGAGTTAGCATGTCTGAGATGTCATGACCCAAGTTGGGGCAGAAAGAAGCCAAAAACAACCAGAACAGAGAGGCCCGCCACTTTGATCTGGGAATGAGGGTGTGTATGGGTGAAGGATCAGGAAATCTTCCAGAAAGAAGTGGCACCTGGTCCACAGGCGTGTGTGTGTGTGTGTGTGTGTGTGTGTGTGTGTGTGTGTGTGTGTGTTTGGTGGTGGGGACGACAGTGAACCACAGATAAAAGCACTGCCCAAGCAGAGACCCTGAGCCGGAGGAAGTATGCTCTGTCCCAACCAAATTCTAGAAGCTAGCAAAGGCTAACCATGCCACTAGTCTTAGGAATAAAAACATTCCTTCACTTGAAAGCATGTTTTTAAAAAATTTCTTTTTCTTTTTCTTTTTTTTTGTGTGTGAGAGAGAGAGAGAGAGAGGAGCAGGCCAGAGTACTGCTCTATCAGATCATCAGATGCAGTGTTTAAGATCAAACCCAAGACTTCAAGTATGGCAGACATACCTGCACTGCACTCTGTCGCTGAGCCATCACCCTGCCCCTCCTCCTTTAAAAGCAATTTAATCATCCAATATGTAACTGTCATCCTTTGCCTTGAATGCTTTCTTCCTTAAGCATACATCACACTTTGGAAGACTCTAAGACATCACCTAGGTCACTAAATATCAGTAGCCCTGCCATGTTCACGTAGCTAAGCTTGTGCACAAAAGCCCACTGCTCCCTCCCCCACCTGCAGCGGGGGAAGCTTCACAAGTGGCAAAGCAGGTCTGTATGTGTCTCTCTTTTTCTCTCCTCTATCTCCCCTGCCCTCTCGGTTTCTCTCTGTCTCTATCCAAAATAAATAACATAAAATGTCAACAACAACAACAAAAAAGTCCACTGCTCAGGGTTAGTCCAACAATGGTGACTACAATGGGTAAAGCCAGAGTAAGCTCTGAACTTGAGTAGGTTGCATCTAACCAAGAAATAACTGGTTACACTAACTGCACATTCTCTTGAGATCTTAAAAGCTGTATGTTGTCTTTTAACAACAACAGAAGCCTAAAGTAGAACAAGAAAGAGAAGCTTTCTCTAAGTCAAGATTTGCTTGTGTTTGAAAGAGAGGTACAATCATCTCTGTTTAAAAAGAGGGGTCAAAATACAGTCAGATATGGAAGGCAATTTTGGCTCTGACAACACTGGCACAGAAAAGCAATCCCTAGCTAGAAGTATTGTTTGACAAACCACAAAGGATACAAGGACTGCCCAGCAAGATGTCAGACTTGAAATATCATTTAAATGGTGTCAAGGGCCAGGGAGTTAACACAGCGGCAGCACATCAGATGTGCATGTCTAAGATTCCCAGGATCTTAGGTTCAAGCCCTGGCACTGAAACACACCACAGCTGAGTGAGCAGTGCTTTGATCTCTCACATGAAAATGTGTAAGAGGTCACACAGGCCCTTAAGCTGAATATGGGCCCCAGATCAAATCGATGTGGTTTACAGTCAACAATATATACACCTTTCCCATATTTGGGAGCTACTCTCTTCTTTAATCCAGCTTTCTAGGCCTTTTTCCAGCCATGACATCATCTACCCAGACAATAACTCGGATCCACCTGCATATCAGATGTCAGGCTCAGGAAAAGACTAGTATAGTCATGGGCCCTTTGGAATATAACTAAAATAGGCCTACTAGCTATCTTCAAAACGGAGACCCTGAATCTTCATCAGCACTATTCCAGCCTTTAGGTTCATGATTAATCAACAAATTGTTCAGCTTTATATGTTAACTCTTCTTTCAGCCACCAGATTCCAGATGCTAGCATGATGCCAACCTGACTTTCCTGGGCAAACAACCCCACCAATATGTCTTGGAGCTCCGTCTCCCCAGAGAAAAAGAGACAGGCTGGGAGTATGGATCAACCTGTCAATACCCATGTTCAGCAAAGAAACAATTACAGAAGCCAGACCTTCCACCTTCTGCATCCGATAATGACCTTGGGTCCATACTCCCAGAGGGTTAAATAATAGGAAAGCTATCAGGGGAGGGGATGGGATACAGAGTTCTGGTGTTGGGAATTGTGTGGAGTTGTACCCCTCTTATCCTACGGTTTTGTCAATTTCCTTTTTATCAATAAAAATTTAAAAAAATAAATTACATGTTAAAAAAAAGACATCAAGGATCTAAACATAAAATGTGGAAGACAATAAAGCACTGTGAGGTTAATATTCAATCCGAAGGGTACTCTAAACTGGAAATCATTGCACAATACCTAAGACAGCACTGTGGACACAGATATGCTCATTTGTTCTTGTGTAGTGGTTCCCAGCATCATATTGCCCTAGTCCTGTACCAAGTGCAATTTAAGTCATATATGCTCACTAATCTCCTTATGATGCATGCAAAGAAAACATATACATAAAATGACTTAACTTCACCAGGTAAAACATGGCCATCAAGTCCCCTCTGGAATCCTGAAACTGGATACAATTGAGTATACATCACATGGTTTCCTTTGGGTTTTTGTTTGTTTGTTTTTTCTCTTTTTTTTTTTTTTTTTGGCTTGGTCATTAGCCATAAGCTTCTCTTTCCAAACAGTTGTTTCTTTATTATTATTTTTTAGTGCTTTATCAGTTGAACTGCTTTATTGATTTTCAACTTAAAATGTCTCATCATTCAAAAGTGCTCTAGACATTATGAAATCTCAGAGGTCAGGTACAGCAGTGCTGCTATTATGTCCATTTTTCTGAAGATTGAAAAGTCTCCCTCAAAAAAAAAAATAGATTAAAAGAAAAAAAAATAAATAAACACACACAAAAAAAAAACCTTAAAGAAGGGGGTCAGGTGGTAGTGCAGTGGGTTAAGTGCACATGGCACAAAGTGCAAGGACCGGCGTAAAGACACCGGTTCAAGTACCCAGCTCCCCACCTGCAGGGGAGTCTCTTCACAGGCAGTGAAGTAGGTCTGCTGGTGTCTATCTTTCTCTCTCCCTCTGTCTCTCCTCCTCTCTCTATTTCTCTCTGTCCTATCCAACAACAACAGCAGCAATGACAACAATAATAATGACAACAAGGGCAACAAAATGAGAAAAATGGCCTCCAGGAGCAGTGGATTCGTAGTGCAGGCACCAAGCCCCAGCATTAATCCTGGAGGCAAAAAAAAAAAAAGGCCAAGGGCTAGTTGTGGTACACCCACAGGAGGGAAGCTTCCCAAGTGGTGAAACAGTGCTACAGGTATATCTCTTTGTCTATCTCTAGCTTCCCCTGCTGCTCAATTTCTGTCTCTACTCACTAATTAATCAACTGAAAGTCAATAATAAAAAGGTTTGGGACTGGGGAGACAGTTCAGTGATAGGATTTGCAAGCAAGAGGCTCCAGGTTCAATCCCCAACATTGCACACTAGAGCAATACTCTGGCTCTCTGTACCTCTCTCAAAAAATAAAAGGCATTTTTTTTGCCTCCAGGGTTATTGCTGGGGCTCAGTGCCTGCACTACAAATCCATAGCTCCTGGAGGCTATTTTTCCCCTTTTGTTGTCCTTGTTTATCATTGTTGTTGTTGTTATTACTGTTGGATAGGACAGAGAGAAACCAAGACAGGAGGAGAAGACAGAGAGGGGGAGAAAAAGATAAGACACCTGCAGACTAGCTTCACTGCTTGTGAAGCGACCCACTTGCAGGTGGGGAGCCAGGGACTCAAACCAGGATCCTTGCGATGGTCCTTGGTTTTCGCACCATGTGCACCTAACCTGCTGTGCTACTGCCAGTCCCCCAAAATATTTTCTTAAGCAAGAAGTCTCGTTGGAACTTTTATAAGCCTTCTAAAGAGAGTTAGTCACTCATTGTATAGCCATAAAAATACATGGTAGAAGTAAATGTGGAGTGATTAAAACTTTGTGTACATACCTTCTTTCAGAAAAGCATGGTACAGTCTTTCCTGATGTTTGATTTTAGAGAAGGAGAGAGAGAGAGAGAGAGAGATGACCACAGCACTGAAGCTTCCTTCAATGCACTGGAGGCCAGGCTCAAACCTGGGTCACATTCATGGCAAAGCAAAGCAAGTGAGCTATCACACCAGCTCATTGCATGGTCTTCTTAAAATGCTAGAAATTATTTTTTTAAAGAACTTATTTATTTATTTATTTATTTATTTATTTATTTATTCATTCACTCATGAGAAAGGCGGAGAGAGAGAAAGAACCAGATATCACTCTGGTACATGTGCTGCCGGGAATTGAACTAGGATCTTACGGTTGAGAATCCAATGCTTTACTGTGCCATCTCCCAGACCACAAATACTTGAAATTATTCACACCATGTAATTATTTTTCAGATTGGAATTTTGTGGCCAGTGGGACCACACAGAGACAGAGGATTCTACTGGGTTCCAGCCTGACCTCCAGGACAGCTCCTGTGCTGTGGTCTCTTTCATTCTCTCTTGACCTCTCTGTCTCCATTTAAAAAGAAATGAAATGAAATGAAATGCTAAATGAAAAATCATTTCTTTTCACATTGTTAACTTGGCCGAGCCCCCCCCCCCCTTCTCTAATTCCTTGTTAATCTCTTTTTTAAGTGTTCACTATAGATTATAACGTAATAGGCTTGGTTTCACATGTCCTTTGTTCATGCACTATTTTGCTTACTACTGACTCCTCCCACACAACAACCCTGCAAGCTCAAAAAACAAGTTGAAGGGTCGGAGAGACAGTTAAGGGTGAGGACATGTCTATTTGGTTGCCCACAGTCCTGGCAGGGTTTAACCACAGACCCTGACACAAGCTTGCAAGGCATGGAATATGGATTTATTGAGTTACTGGAGGGAAGGAAGTTATTTGGCCATCAGCAAAGCCCTTAAGTTTGGTTCACGAATTCATTCCACTTTGCATTCAATTGTGAAAGAAATGAACATACATTCGGGTTGAGCTCTCTGTGCAGAAAGAATCCCCACCCCCACCCCCACCCCACACCATGTCAGCCAGTTCATCCACAACTCCCATAGCTTCCATGACCTGCTCTTTTTCAGGAAGGCAAATGGTGCAAAACTAACTTATATCTGGCAGTTTACAGAATTTAAGTATAGATCACTGCTGTAACACGGATGAACCTGAAAACATTTTGCTAGAGAAGTTGAACCTGGACCAGCTACCTGGCACTATAGAAAGTTAAACACTACACCAGCAGCTTTTGTCTAGTTCCTGCCTGTTGAAAAACACACTTGAAGGCAGGAATGATGCTTTTTTTAGTGATTTAATAATGATTAAAGATTGTCACCACCACCAGAGTTCCGTATCCCATCTCCTCCATTGGAACCTTCCCTATTCTCTGGGAGTATGGACTCAGGATCATTATGGGGTGCGGAAGGTGGGAGGTCTGGCTTCAATAATTGCTTCTCCACTGGGCATGGGCATTGACAGGTCGATCCACACCCACAGCCTGTTCCTATCTTTCAATAGTGGGGTAGGGCTCTGGGGAAGTGGGATTCCAGGACAGACACATTGGTGAGGTCATCTGGTGAGGAAAGTCAGGTTGGTGTCATGGTAGCTATGCTAAATATGAATAGACATGGGCCCTAGGTCAGATTGATGGAGTTTACAGTTAAGGATATTTACATACTTTTCCCATATTTGAGAACTACTCTCTACCTTTGTTCAGCTCTCTGATCCTATTCTCAACTCAGACACCATCTTCCCAGACAATAATAGTCTTAGCCTACCTGCATGTTAGCTGTTAGGTTCAGGCAAACATTAGTAAAGTCATGGGCCCCTTGGACTATACCTAAAATAGATTTCCTAGCCTTTTCCAAAATGGAGACCCCATTTCAGCTGCTCTGTTCTTACCTTTAGGTTCCTGATTATTAAACAGTTTGTTCTGCTTAATTTGTATCTTAATGCTTTTTTCACTATCAAGTTACAGGAACGATGATGCTCTTACCACTCTTGTCTCCTTAGTCTCAGGTTGAGGGGTTGGAGCTGGCTAACCAGAAGGTGAGCTTCAGGGCAGGAAGGATGGAGAGGGTGTCCTGAGGGCCTCCATCCCATGGCAATAGGCTGTCTGTGAATTTCTCCTAACACATAAAGCCTGGAAATGGGTTTTAACATGCTAGTTTAACTACCAGCGTGCTGGTTTTAACTAGCAACATCCATTTCTTAACTGGTCTTTGTTATTTTTAAGGGGCAAGAAATGGGCCTTTTGTTTCTTCAATACAGTTCAACTGCTCCAGAATATAACCTAGTCAATCAGTTTCAGGTCGCTCATCCCTCTAAGGCCTGGTCAGACAGCCCAGTCTCTCTGGAACCACAGTTTTACTAAGTAAGTGGACCCATCTCCCAAAACCGCAGACTGGATGATTTCATTTATACGAAACATCCAGAACTGGCTCTCTGGCAGAGCCGTAGAGACAGGAAGTAGTTTAAGTGGCTGCCTGGGGAACAGGAGTGATGACCAACCATGTGGGTCCTTATTTGGGGGGAGACAATGAAAAGCTCTGAAGCATTTAGGCTATGGTTGCACAACTCTAAATATTCTAAAACCATTGTATACTTTAAAATGTCTATTTATTGTCTCCAGGGCTTCACCACAGCCCTGGGTGAACTTTTCTAGATAGATACATGGAGACACAGAGACAGAGAGGGAAAGAAAACCACAGCACCTGGTTGAATACACATGTTACCACGTGCAAGTGCCCGGGTTCAAGCCCCTGCTCCCGAGAGAGAGAGAGAGAGAGAGAGAGAGAGAGAGAGAGAGAGAGAGAGAAAGGAAGGAAGGAAGGAAGGAAGGAAGGAAGGAAGGGAGGGAGGAAAAGAAAACTATAGCACCAAAGCTTCCTCAGAACAGTGGGAGCCAGGCCCAAGCCTTAGTCTCACACAGGGTAAAGCAGTCACACTACCCAAGTGAGTTACTTTTTATATTTTTATGCTGTGCTAGGGAATGAACCCAGGGTTTCACATTTCTCTCCCTGGACACTTAGGTCCATGGTCCAATTTTTTTTTTTTTTTTTTTTGCCTCCAGGGTTATCGCTGGGCCTCAGTATTAGCAGTACAGATCCACTGCTCCTGGCAGGTATTTTTTCCATTTTATTGGATAGGACAGAGAGGAATTGAGAGGGAAGAAGGAGGCAGAGAGGGGGAGAGAAAGATAGTCACCTGCAGACCTGCTTTGCCACTTGTGAAACGTTCCCCCTAAACACAGGGAGCTGAGGGCTCAAACCTGGATCCTTGCACAGGTCCTGACACTTAGTACTCTGTGTGCTTCACTGGGTGCACCACTGCCTGGCCCCCTCCATTTTTTCATTAGTTGGCTGCTTTTGTAGAGAGAAGGGAGGAGGGGGGAGAGGAGAGACACCATAGCACTGCTCCACCATCCAAGTTCCTCCCTGGTGCTCCCATGTGTATCAGACTCAAACCCAGGGCCTTACTCACAGCAAGGGGTGCACTCTACCTGGCAAGCAATCTCCCAGCCCCCATTGCAAACTGTTAAAGGGTGAGCTGATACTTGAGTTCTCTCTCCAGAAAGCCACACGTCAAGTAGCAGATGTGCAGAGAAGGGTGAATTGACTGTATTGTGGGGGTACTTTACAGCAAAGCCTGGCAGCAGACCTGGAGGGGTACCACACTTTGTCCTGCAGCACAGGCCTCCTTGCCCTGTGTACCCTAGTGCTCACGGATCATCTTCCTCCCAACACAAGGAAAGGCCTCAGCCTCATGCAAATCAGAGTTTCCTACCTCTGCCCTCTGCCCTCTCCCCCGCCCCACCTGAATATGAAGACATGCTCTGATGATAAACAGAGTTCAAGTTCTCCAAGCCAAAATCTTACACAAATGCAGGTCTGTCTCAAGAACTTCTTTCTAACGTTTCCTGAGGAAGCTGAATGCAGCCCATTGGATTGGCAGCCTTTTTGAAACTCAGATTTCTGTCTGCAGCCCAGGCGCTGCCAAGAGAGTTATCTTTGGCTTCTTCTCTTTCTTTCACCACCCACTGCACCCTCACCTCCCCATGGCCAATCTATCTGGAAATGCTATTGGCTCCATCTTTAGAATGTGTCTGCCTCTTCTCTCTGATTCCTCATAAGCCTCCAACATCTCTAGCCTGGCTTAGCCCCTGAGGGTCCCCTGCTTAACAAAGAGCCCTCCCCCTGGCCAGAAGGACCCTTTCAAAGCTTAGACCACAGGTCATACTACCCAATGGGCAACAGCCCCTCCCTTTCCCTTCTCTATGGACATCAAAGCTCAAGTCAAGCTCTACCACCTCCCTGCACTCACCTCCCCCCACCCCCTTGGGTTTTAGGAGGCAGTCATCCAGAAAAAGGACTCTTCCCCCTATTATTTGTCCACTCTGCCTGGGATGCTCTTCCCTCAAGCCTTCATGATCCACCCTCTCTCCCTGAGTCTTGGTTCAAATGGTACCTTTTCCCTGGACTACTGTGACCTGCTCCCCTCAGCCCTGAATCCCTTTGGCCTGTTGGGCTTCCTCTCTTTACCTCTTGTAGCTTTTCAGTTGCAGTCTATCATTTACCTATCCATTATCTTCACTATCTGCTGCTGAGAATGTGACCTCTTTGAGGGCGGGTTCTGTGTTTATTGATTCACAGACATCAGGTGCCTGGCACGAAGCAGAATGACCTTTTGTAAGAATCTGGTGGTTGGATAAACGAGGCTGTTTCTGACTTCATAAGGCTAATGACTGAGAAGACAAGAAGTTCTCTAGGACAAGCCACTAGTTTACATCTTTTTATTTTAAGGTTTGTTTATTTCATAGGAGAAAGAGAATTAGAGAGGGAGAGAGAGAAAAGGGAGAGAGGGAGTGAGAGGGAGTATGGAGAGAGGGAGAGAGAGAGAGAGAGAAGAGGCCAGAGCAATACTCTATTCTATAGCATATATAGTGCCAAGAGGGAGAGAGGGAAGGAGGGAGGGAGGGAGGGAGGGAGGGAGGGAGGGAGAGAGAGGGAGGGAGAGAGAGAGGGAGAGGGAGAGGGAGAGGGAGAGGGGGAGAGAGAGAGAGAGAGAGAGAGAAGAGGCCAGAGCAATACTCTATTCTAGCATATATAGTGCCAAGAGGGAGAGAGGGAGGGAGGGAGGGAGAGAGAGGGAGAGAGAGAGAGAGAGAGAGAGAGAGAGAGAGAAGAGGCCAGAGCAATACTCTATTCTAGCATATATACTGCCAAGGATTGGACATTGAGCCTCACACACAAGTGCTCTACCCACTGAGCCACCTCCCCAATTGCACAAGCTTCTGTTCAGAGCCATTCAAACAAGAACTCGGGGAAATGAGTGCAATGGTTAACTGAGAGTACAGGTTCTGGCAAACTCTTCAGTGTTGGTCCAAGTGATATCAAAATCCAAGTTACTGTCCACATGACCACGCAGAGATTGAGGATGTCAACTTGACCTGTGAGGATTTTCACCATGTGTCTCTAAGACAAATGCATCAAGTCAGTGAGATAATTCTCTCTATCTTAAGCAAGTTGAGCTAAACCAAGAAATCCAAGAGATTAGACATGTTACCCCAATATCCCCTTTTTTTTTGGGGGGGAGACTAACACTAATTTGGAAAGGAAGATTCAAGGATGCCCAAGGGTGGTAGTTTACAGAGGGACTTAAACTTTTTTAAAAGTACTTGCTTATCAGCTATATATTGATAGATTCTTATTTTTAGTTGATTTCCAGGGCACAGTATGAGTATACTCATATGAAATTTTATTGCTTTGTAGAAAGGAGAGATTGTATTAGCATGAATACGGAGTGAACAAGACACTTGCATGGGGGAAGCTTTGTGAATGGTGAACAGTGCTGCGGGTGCCTCTCTTTCTCTCTCTTTATCTCCCCTTGCCTCTCAAGTTCTCTGTCCTAGCAAAGTACAAACATAAATAAGTAAATCTCAATAACTATGTACCCATTTCTGGGTTTTATCCCACTATTCATGTAAGTAGATAATTAAAGTGATAGTTTTACAGTTACTAATTCAACTTTTGCCTTGGAGTCTGTTTGGAGAACCGTAGGTTCTATCCCAAAAGGGAAAATGTTCTGACTTGTAAGTATTCAAATTGTGAAATACATACTTATTATTCCCACATGCTAACCCCCCCACAAACATTTTATAATTTAAGTCAATTCAGAGAGAAGGCTATGGCTATTTTTTTATTTTTATTATCTTTATTTATTTGATAGAGAAAGCCAGAAACTGAGAAGAAGGGGGATATGGAGAGGGAGAGAGACAGAGAGACATCTTCAGCCCTGCTTCATCCATCACTTGTGAAGCTTTCCCCCTGTGGGTGGGGTCTGGGGGCTTGAACCTGGGTGCTGGCACTCTGTAACATGTGCGCTCAACCAGGTGCACCACAACCTGGCCCCTAAGGCTATTTTTCTACACTACAAACTATCCTCTCTGGAAGGCACCTGTGATCTATAAAGGTTTCATACTGTGGGGCCAGGTTTCCCCAGTTTTTAAACCTGCCCTGGCACAGAGGGGGCCATTGGGTGACAGAGTGCCAAAGGACCATTTGCTCTGTTAGAGCAACTGCAGATGACATCGAGAAGCACATAGCTTCCCTTCATGTGTCGCTAGTGCAGTCCTCCTCTTGCTCAGCTTTCCCTGCATTCTCTCCAAACCACTCTGGAGGAAAAGCTGATATAAAATACTCCATGCTCCTGGCCATCTCACAGATTTTCTAGGAAAGGCCATGAATAAGATCTCAAGGAGGTTAAGAAAGTTGAAATGTATATACACAACGGGATACTATTCAGATATAAGAAATGGTGACATGGGGGGGGGCGGTAGTGCAGCAGGTTAAGCGCATGTGGCCCGAAGTGCAGGACCTGCGTAAGGATCCCGGTTTGAGCCCCAGCGATCCCCACCTGCAGGGAGGTCACTTCACAGGCAGTGAAGCAGGTCTGCAGGTGTCTATCTTTCCCTTCTCCTCCTTGTCTTCCCCTTCTCTCTCTATTTCTCTCTGTCCTATCCAACATCAACGACAACGATAAAACATCAAGGGTAACAAAAGGGAAAAAATAGCCTCTAGGAGCAGTGGATTTGTAGTCAGGCACCAAGCCCCAGCAATAACCCTGGAGGCAAAAGGAAGGAAGGAAGGAAGGAAGGAAGGAAGGAAGGAAGGAAGGAAGGAAGGAAGGAAGGGAGGAAGGGAGGAAGGGAGGGAGGGAAGGAAAATGGTGACATCTTCTCCTGTTCTATAAGTTGGATGGAACTTGAAGGAATCATGCAAAGTTAGGTTAAGTCAGAAGAAGGATACATACCAGATAGTCTCACTTACAAGTGGGACTTGTAAAACAAGGCAAGAGAAAGGAAACACTGGAGGACAACTTGGACTGGGTGAGGTGTATTGCAGCAAAGTAAAAGCCTCTGGGTTAGGGCGAGAGGGGAGAGGAAGAAAAAGGGGCATCATGTACCCAGGACGTGATGGTGGTGAAGAGAGACTTGAGTTGGTGGTGGGAGGAGTGTGCAGAAGACACCTATCCTGGAGGAGATAAGAAACTGTGGTCATGTGATTAACTGTCCCATAAACCACTATTTCCTCAATAAAATGATTTGGAAAAAAAAATTCCCAACACTCAAAGAACCCTGCTCACAGCAGTATTACATTCACAACTGCCAAAGGTGGACACAGCCCAAACGTTCATCTACCGATGAACAGATAAACACAATGTGGTCTCTCCAGACAATGCAGTATTATTCAGCCTTCAACAAAGGACATTCTGACACATGCTGCCACACAAATGGACCTCAGGGACACGGTGTTCAAGGAAACGAAGACGAATATCGCGTGACTCCACTACCACAAGACACCTCAGAACTGCCAGGCTCATAGAACACAGGTGAACAGGCCACAGGGAGGGAGAGAAGGGGAACTACTGGGTTGTTGGCAAAGTCCCAGTGTATTTTCCCATGTTTTCCTACGCAAAAAAAAAAAAAAAAAAGGTGTCAAGACTGTTCCGACAACGCAATACCACTCAGTGGGTACATGGTCTCAGGATGGGATGAGAAGAAAGATCTGGGTGGCCAACAGTGGTCCCACAATATTGTGAATTCCCTTGTCACCACAGGATTCGCGCTTGGAGATGGTTAACGCAGCGCGTTTTATTTTAGAAAGACGTTACTACACCATGAGTAGAAGGCAAGACTTACATGCTTGGAATTCGGGGTTCAGCCCCCATGGCCACTTACACCAAAGCTGAGGGCTGCTCTGATTTTGTTTGAGACAGAAACCACTCAAATTAATCTTTGCAAAAGAAATAGACTGGCTCCATTCAGATAAAAATTCCGGAAAGGCCTCCTCTCCTCTCAAAGATGTTCTGGCTCTAAAAACTGAGTCCAGATTTAATTCTCACACTTAATTCCCACAGTCTCTGCAGCCGGATGAAACTCTCCCATGCTGTTCCCTCATCTTATCAAAGCTTCCAGAGGTTTCTCTCTGACCAGCTGCTAACAGCAGACCTAGAGGGTTGTCACCAAGAGGCAGAGTCAGCATTTTTCTAGCATGAAATGTTCAACTCCTGGACCATCTCACTGTGTGAGTGAAATTAATATCCACCCAAGTCAGAGTGTTTTCTAAATCCTCTTAGAGAATGGGATCACATACCCAAATCTCATTAGTTTGCCCTGTTCCAATAGGAAAGTGAAGATCTGCATACATCAAAAGTAAGTAACCAATGATACGTCAGCAACCCTGTGGCCCTTGTGGGCATCCCTGACAACAGGAGATCAAATGAACCCAATACTTCTTGGGACCCAAGGCACTGGAGGAGGATATTCTAGCTCAACTCAGTTGAAGTCAAGGTTAGAAAGCTGATTTCGCGCATGGCCTGCTCTAAATCAAACAGACTTCGGTTCCGTTGGAACAAGAGCCACTGGGCAAAGAGACAAAGCCATAAACAACAGCCGTGTAAATAAAGACCAAAGCTAATAGTCAAAGGTCAGGCGCCACATGGGCTCAACACAGGAGCTCTAGGCCCTGTCATCACAGTGGTGGGAGGTGACTATCACCACTGAAAGGCCACCAGGAGTAAGGGTGACCCTGACTGCTAGAGCCAGTGGCTCTTCTCACACTGCAACTCTCCCCACAGCTTCCAGGTCCAGCGATCCCTGATTGCCTGCAAATCCACTGCACCGGGAGACTGATGATGAACCTGACCTTCAGAACTGGGAGCTGCCTGGGCCGCCGCCCTCCAAGGTCCAAAGTGGCCATCTCTCCACACAAGAGAGGGGTGGGGTGCAGAGCAGGAAGAAGGGAGCGGTGTCAACCTTCTTACCAAAGAAGGAGACACACAACACTGCCTCATAGGCTTTGGAGAAGCAGGAAGGGAACCAGCCTCACACATTGTTTTCTTTCTTTCCTTCCTTCCTTTCATCCTTATTTTTCCCCTCCTTCTTCCCCCTTTCTTGCCACCAGGGTTATTGCTGGGGCACACTGCCTGCACAATTAATCTACCACTCCTGGTGGTCCTTTTTTCCTTTCCTTCCTTCCTTCCTTTCTTCCTTCCTTCTTTCCTTCCTTCCTTCCTTCCTTCCTCTTGATAAGACAGAGAGAAATTGAGGGGATAGAGGGAGATATAGAAGAAGACTCTTGCAGACTGGCTTCACAGCTCATGAAGCTTCCTCCTTGAAGGTGAACCCAGATCCTTGAGCACAGCAACGCACATGCTCCACGGGGTGCGCCGTTTTCTTCCTAAATGAATCAATGAGTGGGATTGGGCCCAGGATCTCAGTCTTTAGTGCCCCTCACCAACTGAGAAAGCCACACGAAGAGCACAGAGCCTTTAAAGAAGCCTCTGGGTTCTTGAAGCTCCTGAGTTTTGAAGAGAGAAGCATAGTTTCCTTTTCAAACAGGAGGACAGAGGCTGAGGGAAAGGGAGACCAGACTGCACAGCTGCCACCAGGGTTACTGCTGGGGCACGTTGCCTGCAATAATCTACCACTCCTGGTGGCCCTTCAAGAACCTGGAGGCTTCTTTAAAGGCTCTGTACTCTTCGTGTGGCTTTCTCAGTTGGTGAGGAGACACAACAGTTCTAGCTATGCTAAGCAGTATAGCACAAGACTTGCATGCCTGAGGTCCCAGGTTCAAACTTCAGCACTACCATGAGCCAGAAATGAGTAGGCTCACTCTCTCATAGAAAACATTTATTTATTTATTTATTTATTTATTTATTTATTTATATTGGGAGGTTAATGTTCTGCAGTACAGTTGTTGGCACATGGGTACATTTTTCATCTTCTCATGGATAGTTATCTGCAAAACACTCTCACCCCCAGCCTGGGTCCTCTTCCACCATCATGCACCAGGACCCCAAAGCCCCTCTTCCCCTCTTTATCCCCCCCCCCCATTTTTCTTCCCCAGAGTCATTTGCTTTGGTGCAATTCACCAAACCAGTCCAAGGTTTACCTTCTGTTTCCCCTGAATGGGAGACTAATCAGTTGTAAGGAAAGACGTGACTATGAAAAGTAAACTAACCAGAAGGAGGAAGACAGACAGCAGATGATCTCACTCACTTAAAAATTAATACTCTTTAAAATAAAAATCAATTTTAGTAATGAAGGAGACAGGGCCAGAGGAGTGGTTTACCAGGTAGGTGGTGCCTTGCCATGTGTGTGGTCCAGATATGAGCCCTGAAGCCACCTGGGAGTGCCAGGGTATGGGGGGGGGAGACAGCACTGTGGTCTTTCTCTCGTTTATTTTTTTATTTTTATTGCCACCAGTGTTATCACTGAGGCTTGGGTACAAGCACTTCGAATCCGCCACTCAGTGGCCATTCCTCCTCCCTCCCTTTTTTCCCTTTCTATGTTTTATTTGATAGGACAGAGAGAAATTGACAGGAAAGGGGGAGACAGAGAGGAAGAGAGACACCTGCAGACCTGCTTCAGTGTGAAGCTTTCCCTCTGCAGCTCAAACCAGGGTCCTTGCACATGGCAACGTGAGATGTGTGTGCTCGTGATCACGGTGCACCACTACCCGGCCCTGTCTCTTTCTCTTTATCTGAATCAAAAAGTGACTCGGGAATCGTGAAATCATGCACACAAAAGGCCCTGACTCTGCAAAAAATAAGTAAGTACAATTTAAAACATTAAAAAATAAAGGAGGGCAGAAGTAGATAGCATAATGATTATGCAAACAGACTCTCATGCCTGAGGCTCCAAAGTCCCAGGTTCAATCCCCTGCACCAGCATAAGCCAGAGCTGAGCAGTGCTCTGGTAAAAACAAATAAATAAATAAATAAATAAAATAAAGGAGATAAGGGAGTCAGGTGGTAGCATAGTAGGTTAAGCGCACATGCCGTGAAGCACAAGGACTGGAGTAAGGATTCCGGTTCAAGCCCCGGGCTCCCTACCTGTAGGGGAGTCTCTTCACAGGCGGTGAAGCAGGTCTGCAGGTGCCTTTCTCTCCTCTCTGTCTTCCCCTCCTCTCTCCATTTCTCTGTCTTATCTAACAATGACGGTATCAATAACAACAACAATAACTACAACAACAATTTTAAAAAAAGGAGATAGAGTAGAACTCAGAGTACCCCCAAGGCTTTCAACCCAGGAAAGAACAGCCAGGGCTCCCCAGAACCTCATGGCCAGCTGTGACTGATTTAAACACATCTGGGAGTCACTGAGTATCTGGTCCTCCTTGCCACCCCCTGAATTCTGGGAATTCAGAACCTTACACCTACTCTGCTGGGTTCTCCTGCCAGTTCCTGGTACAAACAGGCTCCTGTATGTGGTAAATAAGTACTAACATGTGGAGTGCTTCCTCTCGCTGCACTGCCTGCCAGGGAGGAGAGCAGTTAATTGCTGGAGGAAGAATGGTACTGAGCTCTGCTTCCAATACAGCAGTAACGTTAATGACTCCATTTAACAAGCTCCACTCTAAGCCTTCTCGCCTAAATTCTCCCTTTTGGAGCTCATTACACAACCTTGTGAGGCAGAACTATTATTGGTCCATTTCACAGAAGAGGAGTTAAAGTAACTTGCCTGAAGTTATCCATCAGGGAAGCTGGGAGGCGTGGATCCACAGCTAGGTACAAAGGCTACAGCAAGTGCTATAAACTATTTAACTGCAACCTGGAGCTCAGCACTCTGTGAGGACTCAGCACTCTGTGCAGGGGTCCTGGTGATATTTTCAAGGACTATGCATTCAAAGTGTCAGGAAATGTGTGAATAGGCTATACTCCTAAATGATCCAGTGATTAAAGTCTTTTGTAGGGGCTAGGGAAATAGCATAAGGGTTATCTAAAAGACTTTCATGCCTGAGGCTCTGAGGTCCCAGGTTCAATCCCCAGCACCATTATAAACCAGAGTTGAGCAGTGCTGCTCTGGTTTCATTATCTTTTTCTCTTATCTTTCTGTATCTCCATCATTAAAGTAAATAAAATGTTTTTTAAAAGTTATTTGTTTTCAAAAACAAGAAATAAGATTTTTACACACACACACACACACACACACACACACACTTTCTAGATCTTTCTCAACAATCCTAGGTCCTCAGTGACACAGGATCCCAAAGGATTTTAACCAGAGTATTATTTTTAGTTGGGGACAGAGATGGGTGTAACTTGGTGCACAGAACAAAGAAGACAAGGTTATCTTTTTGTGTTATTAAACTCTTCTGGCAGCAAATTAATTTTTACTTTTCTTTAATAAGTAACAAAATACCTACAGGCATGAATACAGTTAATGTGACTGAGTGATGCCAACACACAAAGCTGAAAACTCACAAGATAACCTGAAGACACTGCAAAGAAAAGCTTTTCAGAGGACTAACCCAGAAGCAGATACAGAGGCAAATCCTCAGTCTGAATGCTTAAGTAACTTAAAGGTACCTCTCTAGAGATAGGAGACCTGAATGCAGCTCTCACAACTTGATCTGGTACCTAAAAAGCAAGTTCCTCCACATTCATAAAGCTTAAGATTCTTCTACAGTGGTTGAAACCAAGGAGCAACAATATCTGATTAAAATCTCTGTGAAGCAAGTTGTACGAAGCACCTGTATTCCGTGAATGTAGCTTATGAACAACTAAAATGGCATTTAAACTAATAACCCAATAAAATATTTAAAAATACATCAGATACCTGGCATCATGTCACTAAAAAATATGTCCGTTTAGGGAGTCGGGTGGTAGCGCAGTGGGTTAAGAGCACGAGGCGCAAAGCACAAGGACGCTTCCCACCTGCAGGGGAGTCGCTTCACAGGTGGTGAAACAGGTCTGCGGGTGTCTATCTTTCTCTCCCCCTCTCTGCCTTCCCCTCCTCTCTCCATTTCTCTCTGTCCTATCCAACAACAATGACATCAATAACAACAACAATAACTACAACAACAATAATAACTACAACAATAAAAAAACAACAAGGGCAACAAAAGGGAATAAATAAAGTTAAAAAGAAAGAAAAATATTTAAAACAGAAAATACATATCCGTTTAATAACAAAAGTAAGAAAGCATCCAAACATCACTATTATGTACAAGGAATATTAATCTGTCCTCTCAATAACCCAAGAAGACTGATCAGATTATTAATTTTTTTTAACCCTGGCATAATAGGGTTTCAAAAAATTGAAGTGAAACTCAGATTTGCTCCTCTCCATGGAAATCTTTAGCAAAAGGCGAAAGATTTGTGCAATCTGAAGAGAAACCAGAGCATCTGATCAGATATTTTTAAATTTATATTTACTTAATATAAAAAGAGAGACTTGCATCCCTGCTTCACCACTTGCGAAGATTCCCCTCTGCTGGTGGAGATTTGGGGCTTGAACCCAGGCCCATGCACATGGGAATATGTGCATTCAAGTGAGTGTGCCACCACCTGACCCCAGCTGATCATATCATTTGGTCCCTCAGTATAAGTAAACTGAGGTTTAGAAAATTTTGAGGGGCTAGCAAAGTAGCTCACTTGGATAGTGCGTTGCTTTGCCATTTGTACAGCCGAGGTTCTAGCCTGGCCCCCACTACATTGAAGGGAAACGTTGGTGCAATGGTTTTTCCATTCTCTCTGCCTTTCTGTCTTGATTAAAATTCAAAGAAAAAGAAAATTCTGAGGCTCAGAAAATTTAGGAATACATTTAAAGTCATATAGTTTGAAAAAGTTAAGTAACTGCTTTAAGGTAAATCCAAAAATTCAATGCAATTAAAAGAAGGTGAAGTTATAAATCTGTGAGAATCTTTTTCTTTCAGAGGCAGAAAGGAAAACTAACCTTTCCTTTCATGTGATGGGGCCACTCATGTGTTTTCAAAAACTGCATGCTTTACCAGAAAGAGGGGAGAAAGCAAAGAAGGAAGAAAAAGAAAAGAAGGGGAAAGAAAGGAAGAAGGAAAGGAAATAGAAAAAAAATGAATAAACTCAGGAGAGGAAACAATGAATAAACTCAGGAGAGGAAACAAACTTCAGGAGATCAGATCTGATCCTTGGCCTTAGCCAGGTACAGCCTAGAACCAGTCCCAAGCTTGGTCTTAACACCTGCCAACTTCCTTTGGTTCATCTTGCCAAATCATTATTCAAAAGACCCCCGTTAAAAGCACGCACACCTCCTGGTAGCTTACAAGTGTGCAAACCAGCACACATTTTGCTTGCTAGAAGGGATACCTGAGCGGAGCTCTCACATGGAGAAGGCATCTGTATTCACCTGTCTTCAGCCACAAGCCTCTTGCAAGGTTCTATACAACAGATAACAAGGCTCACTACCAAAGATCAAAACACAACTACCACAACGTGGCCAGAAGCCGAGCTGTTCAAGAGGAGAACCAGGAAACCGTCACACGTAAATGCACACGATAATGAAAACCATTAAGAAAATTCAAAGGAGTAACTGCAGGCAGCCCAAATTCTCCCCCAGAAAGTAATCAGCTAATGGCCATTAGTCATCTCTCTGTGGCGTATATGCATTATAGGTTTTAATTAGGCCTTCAACAATAGGCCGGGGAATTGATGAAAGGTCTTTGAGGCCTAACACAAAAGTTCTCCTGAGACTGAAAATTGGGACTTGACGGTTTATTCTGTTTCCTCTTCCTTAATGTCTTTATCTCCTGTCAGGGAAGATCTTATCACACTTTTTTTTTTTAATTTCTTAAATGTTGTCGCCAAGCTCAGTGAACTTTCCTATTCTGTGTTGTGACGTGTAGTCTCATTTCATCTTCAAGGAATGGGCCAGACCCAGGTAGATAAAAGAGGATTCCACACCCCCCCCCTACACACACACACCCAGATCCACAGGGAGGGCCGTTTTCCTGCAGGGGACGCAAAGGTGGCTGGAACTACCCCAGAGTCGGGAGCACACCCAAGACTGCTCGGCCGGGCTGGCAGGCCAGAGGACTCGAGTGGGGCAGAGCGGACTCACTGAGCTCTGGAAAAAGTGACCCCGCTTCTCGTAGCTTGTGCACGCCAGCCTCTACCCCGCCCCTTTCTGACTGACACGGATCAGCTATCTGAGGCTCCCTCTGCGGGGACTTGGCGGGGCGCACACCCCTCGGGAAGAGGCGGGCCATTCAAGGCCTTTCTTACTTTGGGGGGGAGTAGGGAAGGAGCTCTCGCCCTTCTGCTCTGCAACAAGGCCACCCCGAAAGTTGGTCCCATCCGCACGCATTCGGCGAGGGGACAGCCTTGGGACATCACAGTGTGGGGAGGGGAGGAAGTGGCCGGTGGAAGAATCAGGGGGAGCCGCGGGCTGAGACCCCACACTAGGCAGCAAGGGCGCCCCGGTCCCAGCGGAGAGGTGGGGAGCAGGCCGGTCCCCAGCGGAGGCGACCTCCACCTCCATCGCTGCCCGCAGGTGTCCCGGGCTGCCACTGCTCCTCAAGTCTTTCTCCGGGCGCCTTGGCTCCCCAAAGTGGGGCCTCGCCGGCAGAATCTAAGCTCGGAGGGGTTTGGGGGTTGGCAGTCACGAAAAGGAAGCCGGAGACACGCCCCGAGGACCTGCCAGCCTTGCCAGGCTCACCCCGGAGAGCTCAACCCTGGACCTGCGTGTGGCTAGCGAGCAGGCGCCCCCAAACCGCGACCAGTCCTCCGAACCCCGCGAACCTTCTCCTTCAGTGTATCCCTGTCCCCCTGCTCCCCCCTAGTCCCCGGGGCCGGGAAAGCTCTGGACAGCCCAATCCCCAGAGCGCGAACTCAGGGCCCGGAGGGCGCGCACAGCCGCCGCGGCATCCTGGACGTGTGGGGTCCGCCCCCCAGCGCCAGCCCCCGGGGCCTGGGCGCAGCGGAGCGGGAGGGTCGGGGCCCAGACGGCGCGGCTCTTACCTGACCTCCCGGGCCCGGCAGGGGCATCGGCGGGGCGCACTCTCCGCGCTCGCTGCGCACACGGCCGCCTAGCGCTCCATGCGAGGGGCTGGCGCGGCCCGGCGGGCGGCGTGTCGGTGCAGTGGCGGCGGCTCCGGGCCTCGCGGCTCCCCACTGCCCCGGCCCTCCCCCGCCCGCCCTTCCGAGGCGGCCGTCCTCCGCTGTGCGCTCCCCGGGACCTGCCAAACAGGTTCCTCCGCTCCCGGGTGGTGCCGGCCTGCTCCCCGCGCCTCCCCCGGGCTGCCCTGCTGGGCTGCGGCTAGGCTGGGCCGGGGCTGGGGGCGGGTCCTCCCTCAGTCCCTCCCGGGGGCGGGGAGCACTGGTCGGCGAGCCTTGGGGCCCGCAGCCGCTGCCCAGCTAGAAGCCCGCGCCCTGCGTGCGCCCCGGCGGCAGGTGGGCACCCCGAGCACGGCCCCCACTCGCCCGGCCTGGCAGTTGCGACCTCTGGGCTCCCCGCTTCGGTGGAGGACCCAGCGCCCAACCCCCCACCCCTGTAGCCCCGCCGCACTTTCCCGCCACCCGGGGGGGGCGGGGTTTGGGGGGAGTCGGTGACCCGGGACCCGGTAGAGGGGCGCGGCTCGCTGGGGGACCCGAGCTCCCCTGGGAAAGGAGAGCTGCCAAAGTCGGTGTCAAAGTCGCGCTCCTAGGCCGGATACAGAGGGCGCGCCCGCCGAGCGGAGGGTGGGAACAGCCGGTAGCCCCCGGGAGACTTGGAGGAGCCGATCGGGTAATTGCTGCCGGCAGGTGTTCAGCCTAGAGCAGGCGCCCTCACCCTGGCAGGCTTGGCACCACCAGCGTGGAAGTCGATGGCAAAGTGCAACCTGGTATTTGGGGTCTTGCGTGCCAGGCTGCTGGCCTCACCCCTCCCGGGAAAGTGTGCGACCCACTGAGCACACTGTCTACCTGCTCCAGGAACGCCAAACACACATCAAGGAGTCTGTTGAAAACGTACTAGGTTAGACAGGACTCGCAGACTAGTTACCTGCAGACCGCAGAGACAAAGAGCATTGACTTGAGAGCTCAGACTCCCACCTGGCGTCCTGCAGTAGGCTCCATGGAGGAGCAGTGTGAGTCCGGCTCCGTGATCCAGCGGTGCCTGGAAGTAGGGGGTGTAGAATGACCCACTGGCTTGGGCTTCCGAGAAGGGTGGACTAATCTGTGTTGGACCTAGGGCCACCTCTTTATTAGTCACACCTGATCTTTGGACAAGTGGTGCCGGGATGGCACTTACTGTCTCTGGGCTTCAGTTTCCTCGTCTGGGAAATGAGGTTGGACCAAATGGTCTCAAATAGTTCCTTTCAAAATGTGTTTTCTGAACTCCCACCATGGAGGAGTCACACAGTCCAGAAAACAAGAGTCTGTATAGTAGCAACCGGTAGTGCAGAGACTGGTGAGGGAGGCAGGGGAGAGGCCTTGAATGAACACTCTGGAGTTGAGGGTGGTTTGGGGAGCATAGACTGTAATCCTTTGAAAACAAGCCTTTGGGAACTGATTAGGGCAACACACATTGATTTGGCTCCCCAATCATGGGCCTAAGTATCTCTGTGCTGCAAGTTAACAATCAATAAAGATCAACAGATATTTGCCCACGAGTCCTAGCCACCCACTACATTTTAAGCAAGCTCCTTGATTTATCTCTGACTTTCCTCTGTGATCACAGGGAAAGATGTGATCAGGGAGACTAGGAGACCATTTGGGAGGCTCACAGGATGCCACAAAGCTGAGCTAAAAGAGCTGCCTGTAGAAGGGAGGGGTGGGGAGAGGTACTTCTAGGGTGTCCCCTGGAAGACGAAAGACTAGGTCACAGAGTGATCAGAACCTGCCACTGATGAAGTCTAAAGGTAAGTCGAGTTTTCTGGCTTTTGAAAGGAGCCGGAGAAATAAGAGGGGGGCAATCAGGAGGCTCAGCCTGACCAGGAGAATGTCCAGCAAATCTAGAATTAAGGCAGGGCTATCTCCAAGGACCTCATCTTCTCTGCAGATTCACACAAAGTGTTCACTCTGTCCAAGAAAGCACTACCCAGAAGAGAGATTCCTTTGTGTAGTTTCTGAGGATTTCCAACCAGGCTTGTTTTCTCCTAAACTCCATTGGGGTGAGGTGACAAAGATTCATTCAAGGGACAGGGAGGGAGCACACTGAACTTGCATTTGAGACTTCCTGGGTTTGATCCCTGGTATTAATAACCAGAGTTGAGTGGTGCACTAGTTGAAAAAAAAAAGGCAAAGAGTCATTTGATAAATATTTATTGAGTTTCTGCTATGTTTGTCACTTTTAGTTGTCTGAGTACATCAGTGAATCAATTAGGCAAACTATCTTTGAAGTTGATAAATAACAGGCTTTAGAGAAAATACAATAGGACTGACTTGGGGAGGAGAGGCCCTGAGGGAACCTTCTAGACCACTGTAAAAGTTGGTCTCCATTGTGGTTCTTGGTCCAGTTGGTGGTTCTATCTAAAGCATATCTAAGAGTCAGTTGACCTGTACACTTAGAATGTGAACATTAAACAGTGAAGCAGATAGAAATCGAGCAAGGGTAAGAGATTAGGAGTGGGAGAATGAGTTGGGATTTGAAGCAAACTGGTCAGGGCAGGCTTTGTAAAGACCTGCATTTGAAAAACACTTGCAAGAAGGTAAAATAGTTGCATCTATAGATGAGATATTGAGAGATTCCTTGACCTGGAACCCCCAGGCCAGAGAGCGCTCAGATCTCACCTGAGTAAGTTCTGGGCAGGTAAACATGCACCTTCCTCATCCTTGGGCAGGAGACCTCAAAGTATGCTGGTTGATGTTACTGATAAAGGAAGTGGCTCTCCTGGAAGCCCTGACCCCTGTCCTTTCTGAAAGAACTGTGCCAGGTCTCAAGGTGCCATGCCAGGGCAGTTATTGAAAATGTCCCATGTGTGCAAGGAGGATTGATTTTGAAACATTTCTGATATGAGTCACTTTTCACTGTTCTGGAAGCAGCCTGGATTCCCCAGCCTCAGGAATTTTTTTTTTTTTCCTCCAGGGTTATTGCTGGGCTCAGTACCTGCACCATGAATCCACCGCTCCTAGAGGCCATTTTTCCCCCTTTTTGTTGCCCTTGTTGTTGTAGCCTCCTTGTGGTTATTATTATTGCTGTGTTGATGTTGTTCATTGTTGGATAGGACAGAGAGAAATGGAGAGAGGAGGGGAAGACAGAGAGGGGGAGAGAAAGACAGACACCTGCAGACCTGCTTCACTGCCCATGAAGTGACTCCCCTGCAGGTAGGGAGCTGGGGGCTCAAACTGGGATCCTTAAGCCGGTCCTTGTGCCACATGCGCCTAACCCACTGCACCACCGCCCGACCCCCAGGAATTATTTTTTTAATGATTTGTTTTTAGAATTATTTATATTATTTATTTTTCTTATATTTGATAGGACACAGATAAATTTTAGGGGATGGGGTAACAGAGGGGGAGGCCAAGTGGTGGCACACCTGGTTGAGTGAGTGCACATGTTACAATGTGCAAGGACCCAGGTTCAAGCCCCGGGCCCTACCTGTAGGAGGAGCTTCACAAATGGTGAAGCAGTGTGGCAGGTGCCTATCTGTCTCCCTCCCTCCTTCTCTATCACCTTTTCTCTATCAATTTCTGCCTGTCTCTATCCAATAAATAAAGATAATAATATTTTTAAAAAGAAATTATTTATTAAAGAGAGAGAGAGAACACCTTGCAACACTGCTTCACCTCTCATGAAGCTTCCCCGCTTCAGGTGGGGACCGAGGACTAGAACCCAGCTCCAGGATGGTAATATGTGTGCTCAACTGGCTGTGCCACCACCCAGCCTCAGCAATTCTCTCTTTTCTTTTCTTTTTCTTTCCTTTCCTTTCTTTCTTTTCTTTCTTTCCCTCTCTCTCTTTTTTCTTTCTTTTTTTTTTTTTTTTTTTTGGTTACCAGAGCACTGCTCAGTTCTGGCTTATACTGGTATGGGGGCTTAAACCTGGGTCTTTTGGTGCCTCAGGCATAAGAGTCTCTTTGCATAACCATTATTCTATCTACCCCTCACCCCCTCAGCAATTCTTAACCAGGGTCCTTGATAGGACTGAATAAGCTCTCTGTTTTCTTTTGTTGTTATTTTGTTTAATTTAATACCACAAAGGCACCATGCATGCATGATGCCATTGGTCTGGACTCACATTTTGTTGCTTTTTTGAAAAATAAGGAAAAAAAAATCATGGAGAGACAAAGTGGACAAGAGAAAAGGAGAGACCACAACACTATTCTGCCGTCTGTCAAGTTTCTCCCTGGTGTTAAAACTGTCAGGTGGTGCCACAGCTCACACCCAGGACTTCAAGCATGGCAGGCAGCCCTACTGGGTGAGGTAAGTCTCTCTGGTGTTCTTTAGAAGATCCTCCCACTCTGAAACCAACACCTTGACCTTGGAAATTGTTGGAAGAAAAGAATTCGACAGAACCAGTCATTTCTTAAATGGGGTGCTAATGGTTTCAGCTTTTGTATTTTGTAATCTTCTCCAAATGTCTTCTTTTCTTCCTTTTCTTGGCAACTGTCTTGTGCACATTTTCTCTGCCAAGATCAAGATGGTTGAGAAGGTTGCCAAGAGAATGAGCTTAACGTCTCAGAAAATTCAGATCCCACATTGTTGTTTTTTCTACAAGACAAGAGCTAAGGGATAAGAAGTATATTCAAAGGGCAGTGACACCATTGGTGTTCAGTTCCTTGCCAAGCTCAGTAGTCATTTAAGCTAAAGCATCTAATGCCAGCGGAGAGGTGCACATGCCATTCTCAGTGCTCCTGGAACCCTGGCTTGGCAGTCAAGGTGAACTCAACTGGAAGGTGAATTCTTCACAACCATTGTCTAGACCAGTGCCAGAGTTTTAAACACAATAAGGACTTTCTTAAATGAGCATGAAATTAAAAGTTTCAGATAGTCCAGTCCACTTAATAATTTTTCTAATTAACTAGTTCCTTTTCTCACTAAGAGAGAGACTAGAGTATTGTTTGGCTCAGGCCATACAAAACCATAGGGTGGTGTCAGAAATTGCACTTGGGGCCTCAGGTATGCAAACTCTGTGTTCTACTGCTGAACTATCTTCCGTGCATCCCTACCGACTTTCTTTTAGCTAGTTTACTTTGTGTTAGGAGCTGTAGCATACCTGATTCTGTTGCTTCTGGCAGACATTTTTTTCCCCCCTTTGATTACATATAGAGACAGAAAGGGAGGGAGAGAATGAGAGGAAGAGGGCTAGCACCAAACCATCCATAGAGCTTCTGCTTCCCCTAGTATCATTCATGATGCTCCCAGGAGGGTGCTGAGGGCTCAGACCTAGGTCCTTGTGCATGTTAAGGTATGCATGCTGCTGGATGAGCTGTTTCCCACATCTTAAATAGTATTGTAAACAGCAGTTGCAGATGGTGCAGTCTGTTCTGTCTGTACTGACCTCATTCCTTCCTATTTACCGTTTTTCCACTTCTTGCACTACTTTGCGACTTCTGTTTTCTGATCAATACTTTAAATAATTTTTTAAAAAGCATTGTAAAAATGCCAATAAGGCCTTGGGTAAGTAAATGTCTCTCAGTTTGGCATTTACCCACATAAGAAGTTTGAAAAGAGGTAGTATTCCTCCATGTGCTATTAAAACTTACATTTGATCTCTTCATATTCATGATTATGTAAATGTGGGGGTGAAGTCTACAGTCTTTCTACAAGGAAGAGACTTTTTATGTTTTACTTATTTATTGGATAAAGGCAAGCAGAGAGAAATTGAGAGAGAAAGGGGAGATAGAGAGGGAGAGAGAAAGAGACACCTGCAGTACTGCTTCACCACTTATGAAGCTTTCCCCATAAGGTGGGGGCCAGGGGCTTGAACCTGGGGTCTGTGCATATTGTAGTGTGTTCTACCAAGTGCACCACCACCCAGCCCCGAAGACAGAGATTTTAACACTCTACACTTGATCTCTATGGAAATGCAGTGAAACAGCCTGCAGAAGGGACTCAGAAGACAGAGCTCAGGACTTGCGGATAGAAATCCTGGTTCAAACTCCAGCTCTGCATAATGTCAGAACACTATTCTGGCCTCCCCACCCACCCCACCCCATCTCAACACATAAAGAAAGGGAGGAAGAAAGAAAGAAAGGAAGGAAGGAAGGAAGGAAGGAAGGAAGGAAGAAAGAAAGAAAGAAAGAAAGAAAGAAAGAAAGAAAGAAAGAAAGGTAATGAACTTTGCATTCAAGTGGTGATGACAAGTAAGCCCCACCCCAGAGGTTTCAGGATTGGAAGAAATATAGGCTCTATAGAGGAAGCGGGAGATTCCTGTTGTCTTAGGGTTTAAAAAGACTATAGACAGTTATTGCAATAATCACATTGAATTGGGTTAACTTTGAAAAAGTTTCCAAATTTCTAACTCTCAGTGAGACTCTGGTTGCAAAAAAAAAAAAAAAAATAGAAAGAGAGAAGAAGAGGAGGAGGCAGGGAGTAGGAAGGAGAAGAGTAGAAGAGGAGGAGGAAGAGGAAAAAGAGAAGAAGGGAACTCAAATTTCTCACAGAATCATACAGCTCCTTTGAACATCCAGACATGCCATTTACTGGGTCCCATTTCCCTCAAGGCAATCCCACTGTAGCCTTCTGTCCCCTGGTTGTGGTGCAGTTCTCTGTTGTCACACAGAACGTGCTCACCTCCACTGTCATCCTGATATCATCCCTCCTTCACATTTTCTTTGCTTGTTGTATTTGCTAATTTAATAGAGTATATGGGGGGGGGGAGGATCATGAGAGAGAAATATTTTGAAACTGACTGTATCAAGAGCCCTTGGATTGTGAATAAAAGGGGTCTGGAAAACAAATGGAGTGCTAACAATGAAGTTGAGCAAGGGGAGACTGTCAACACCATCACCTCGCCTTTCTCTCTGAAGGCAGAGAGTTCAAAGTTCACTAGTGGCTTGCTGAAGGCACTTCTCCCACTGTGCTCTGGTTTCTCCACAAGGATGGGACTGTCCCTGTTCAAGTCCCAGGCGACAGCAGCAGCTGGCTAATTTCATTTGCCAGAAACTGACCTATGGGTCCTTCTGGCTTGACAGACAACTGGGAGAATGAGTGTATGGCATTTTAAAAAATATACATGGAGCTCCGCTTCCCCAGAGACCCACCCTACTAGGGAAAGAGAGAGACAGACTGGGAGTATGGACCGACCAGTCAACGCCCATGTTCAGCGGGCAAGCAATTACAGAAGCCAGACCTTCCACCTTCTGCAACACACAATGACCCTGGGCCCATGCTCCCAGAGGGATAGAGAATGGAAAAGTTATCAGGGGAGGGGGTAGGATATGGAGATTGGGTGGTGGGAATTGTGTGGAGTTGTACCCCTCCTACCCTATGGATTTGTTAATTTATCCTTTCTTAAATAAACTAAAAAATCAAACCAAAAAAACTCATTGTGATTGGGCCTCTAGGTTGTCTGCATGATTGGGCTATTAAAAATAATACTGCTATGAAAAAAAATATACATACATGGGATCTAGAATCTGTCAATAGGAAGCAAGGGAGTGGGAGGGAAGCTCTTAGACAGGCTGCCCACAGGAAGTATACATTTTACATGTCTGGAAATAAGCAGTTTTTTTTTTTCCAGCTCAACTCTGGCTTATGGGGGAATGCTGGGAAATTGTGCCGATGCAGTCACATCTGCCATGTTGTTCCCTCAGGCTACTGCTAGTTCCCTCGAGAGTTGGGACATTCTCAGAGTGCCTGTTCAGCCATGTTGTGCCCTCAGGGCATTGTCTATATCCCCGCGATATTTGGAGTGCTTTAGTTACTCCTCCCCCCTCCCATTTCTCGAAAAAGCTGCTCCTATAAAAGCCTTTCTTCTTCCGCACCTCGCTCTCTTGCCAGCGCTTCACTCTGGTGTTCAGACGCAGGAAAGGTTACTGCGTGAGGCGGCCATTTTCGCTACCTCCACGTGGCCCAACCTGCTTCTCTAGCACCCAACTCTGAGGTGCCAGCACAAATAAAGATTTGTGTTTCCTCTTCGCTCCGGACCCCTCCTCTCTCTCTTCTCCACAGCCCACGCACAACAACAGGGGAATTGAACCTGGGACATTGGCACCTCAGGCATGAGAATCTCTTTGCACAACCACTATGCTATCTTTCCTGCCCACCTGGAAATGTCTTTATGGTCATGCATTGATGATGGGATATGTTTTGAGAAATGCACCACTATGCAGGCTTGTCAGTGCGCAAATGCCCCCATGTACTCAGATGAACCCGACATAACAACATCCTATACAGCTGCACCACACACAGGTGTATATGGCTCCACAGTTGAATGAAACATGGATCGTGGTTGGCTATCACTTGCACAGTGCCTGGATATAGAAAATACGCTTTCTTAGAATTTAGAAGGCATCAGGACATTACATTCTTGATTTCACTGTTGCTGTTCAGATATTTGGTATATCTGATTTCCCGTACTTTGTGTAATAAGACCCTTTTTCCTCTTTCTTTTTTAATTTTTTAAAAATTATCTCTATTTATTGGATAGAGACATCCAGAAATCAAGAGGGGATGGGGGGGGTTGGGTGATGACTGCAGCCCTGCTTCACCACTTGCAAAGCTTTCCCTCTGTAGGTGGGGACCAGGGGTTTGAACCCAGGTCCTTGCACAGTGTAACATGTGCGCTCAACCAGGTGCATCATCACCTGGCCTCCATCCATTTTCCTCTTTCAGGAAGATTTCAATTTTATTTTTTAATTATTATTATTATTATTATTATTACAACAGTGAGAACAAGTGCCTGTACAATGAATCCACTGACCCCAACTGCTATTTTCCTTTTCTTTTCTTCTTTTTGATGAAGACACAGTGAGAGGCCGGGACTGGTGAGACAGCATAATGGTTATGCAAAAAAGACCTGCATGCCTGAAGCCCCAAAAGTCACAAACTTAATCCCCAGAAATACTATAAACCAAAGCTAAGCAGTGCTCTTGTAAAAATAATAATGATAATAATAATAAATATATTGAGGAGAAACAGGAGAGAGAAAGAGAAATACCTGCCTCACCGTTCATGAAGCTTTCCCCCTGCAAGTGGGGACTGGAGGCTTGAACCTGGGTTCTTGTGCATGTTGTGTGCACTCTGACAGGTGCACTGCCACATCATTCCTCAGGAAGGTTTCTTTCTGAATTTTTGCTGGAATAGGTTAATGTAGGCAAGTGTTGCATTTCAAATGAAGATACATCTACTTGCTTTTGAATGTGTGCTTATTAGTTATTTTTGGTGCCAGAGATTGACAATAAAATACCTTTTCTAGGGGCTGGGCAGTGGCGCACTGGGTTAAGCACACATAGTACGAAGTGCAAGGACCCACTCAAGGATCCAGTTTCGAGCTCCTGGCTACCTACCACAGAAGGTTCACTTCACAAGTGGTGAAGCAGATCTGCAGGTGTCTTTCTCCCCCTCTATTTTCTCCTCCCCTCTTGGTTTCTCTGTCCTATCCAATAATATATATGTATGTATGTATATATTTTTTTCCTAGCACATTCTCTTTTGGGATGCTTCCTATTCCTTAGAGTTCACACCTCCCAACCAATTCTTTTTATTTTAAATTAATTTCATAATGGTCAACAAGACCATAGGATAAAAAGGGTACAATTCCATACAATTCACATCACCAGAGTTCCGTATCCCGTCCCCTTCACTGGAAGATTTCCTATTATTTATCCTTCTGGGAGCATGGACCCAGGATCACTATGGGGTACAGAAGGTGGGAGGTTTGGCTTCTGCAATTGCTTCTCCGCTAGACATAAGCATTGACAGTTAGACCCATATTGCTAGCCTGTCTCTCTCTTTCCCTAGTGGGGAAGGGGTCTGGGGAGGTGGGGTTCAAGGACACATTGGTAGGGTCGTCTGCCCAGGGAAGTCAGGTTGGCATCATGGTAGCCTCTGCAACTTGGTGGCTGAACCTCCCACCCAATTCTATTAACTTGTTCAACCTTCATGTGCAAGATGAACTGAAAACCAATGCTTTCTTTTATAACCAGACTGGCATATTTGATAACCTAATTTACAGAGAAGTGGCAATGATTTAAAGAACCTTTATAAATTTTTCCTTCTAGCAGACAGGTCTTCCACAGATTTTGATATTTTTTTTGTCCTAAGTGAATGAGTAAAAAAAAAAATAAATAAAGCATATGGACTTCTGAGATGGAGCTATGCTGGCTTAGTCTCAAGAAGTTGGCTCTCCCTGTTATATTACAACAAAATAACACATTTCATCAGAGAATACCTGGAATTTCTGGTAAAGAAAGGGCATCACTGAAGGTTAGTGACTGCTTATAGACTGTAGGAACAGGAGGGGAGGAAGGAAGGACTCAAGTAGAAAGGCAGCACCGCATTGCCTGAGGGCACTTCATTTGCAATTGCTTCAGATCCACAGGGTGGACTTCAAGGGCCCATGGAACCATTCAGGAATGAATGGCTTAAAAAAGGAGCTCAGTGCTGCTGTTTAGAGCTGTAAAAGCACAGTCCCCAGAGCAAAGCCCAGGTTTCTTTGTTTTTGTTTTGTTATTTGGTGGATCCAGGGACCTGAACATTGTACCTTTGCAGCATCAGGGAAACCAGTCACACTCTAAAGTGTCTCATGACCACTGAGAGCCTGGTGGTCAAGGCCAGACTATCTTGTAGGCAAGAAAAGGACCCTGACCTCCAAAAGTAAACACACACACACACACACACACACACACACACACACACACACACATTAAGAAGCAAGTTAAGGATCCAGGCTTACCCATGTAGAAGAGTGGGTATCAGATATAAAAGACAAATGACCACACTCGTTAATGTCACAAAGTAAAGTATACGAACTTGCAAGAAAAGAAATAAAGGCAATCAAACTTCCTCAGACTTTGTAAGAACTATGGTGGCTAAGGGGGGGGGGGTGAGGGGTGATGACACAGAACAATGGTGGTGGGTGTGGTGTCAAACTGTACCCCTGAAATCCTACAATTTTGTAAACCATGATCAGATCATTAATAATAATAAGAATGTCACAATGAGAAATGATGATTAAAAAGTTCAAACTTTTTCCCCACCTGCAGGGGGAAGGCTTCACAATTGGTGAAGCAGGGCTGCAGGTGTCTCTCTGTCTTTCTCCATCTCTATCTTCCCCTGACCTCAATTTCTCTCTGTCTCTATCCAATAATAAATAAATAAATAAGTAAATAAAGCAAAAAAAAAAAAAGTCCAAACTTTTTGCTCTTCAAGATAAACTTTCTAGCCATTTTCCCTCTTTTATGTCTATTTATTAGAGAGAAAGAGAAAGAGAGACAGAGAGAGAGAGAGAGAGAGAGAAAACGAATCAGAGCATTGCTCTGGTATGTGCAATGCTAGGGATCAAACTCTGGGTCTCATTCCTCAGAGTCCAATGCTTTATGCATTGTGCCAACCCTTGGGATGCCCTAATCATTTAAAAGTATTTCATTCATTCATTCATTCATTCATTCATTCATTCATTCATTCATTCATGATATGCACAGAGAGAACTTTAGAAAGAAGGGAAGTTAGAGAGGGAAATAGAGCGACACCTGCAGCACTGCTTCACCTCATGTAACGCTTTCTCCCCTGCAGGTGGGGACCAGGGGTTTGAACCAGGGTCCTTGTGCAAAGTAACATGTGCACTCTACTGGATGTGCCACTGCCAGGCCCCTCTAACCATTTTCTAGCCCTTTCTTTTCTTTTTGTTTCTTTTCTTCTTTTCTCTCCTCTTCCTTTCCTTTCCCTTCTTTTCTTTTTATTTTTTAAGTGATCCACTTGAATTTATGTCCTGTGTATGGTGCATTTGATTTCATTGTTTCAAATGATTCACCAGACATTCCAGCAGCATTTGTTTAAAAGCTCACATTTGCTTCAGTGATTTGAGGTGACACTTCTATTGGGTAGGTATCAGATTGTTGCCTATGTTTTGGTTCAAGTGGCATGTCTGTCTGTACCAGTACCACACTGCACTGGTCAAAAAAGATGTTCTGGCATTTTTTTTTTTTTTTAATGCAGCACCAGGGAATCAATCAAGGAACTGTGCAGGAATTGTAATTCTGGGCAGCACTCCTCACCTTGCATGTTTTTTTGTTTGTTTGCTGTTCTACTGAGGACTAGTATCTCTTGGAGAAGGCCAGAGGAGGAAAGGGGAAAGGAGACTCTGGGATCCTATTAGAAACAGAAATAGGTCATGAGGTTGAGCTTATACAATTGTTGGAGGGGGTCATGAGGTTGAAAGGAATAAAGAGGGAAAGAGAAAAGCAGTGACTGGTCAGAGGGCAGTTCACCTTGTTGGATGCACATGTTGCCAAGTATAAGCCTCAGCACCACATAAGAGTGCCGCAGCACCAGGAAAAACTCCAGTGCTGTGATGTCCCTTCTTCTCTTTCTACCTCTGAAGTTAAAAAAAAAAAGAAAAAAGTTTTAAAGAAACAGCTAAAAAACAAAAGCATAACATGCGATATAGAACCTAGTAGGTCCCTGAAGCTTCCTGTTAAACCTGCCAGTGGGATCCTGCCATTGATTCAAACAGGACCCACTCTGCCAATCCCTGCGTCATGCATGATGCCACTGGTTTAGATGGAACTATTTAAGAGACAATTGGCCTATACAGTGGTTTAAAGATCACCTCTTTCTACATCACCATCTTGCAGAATTTCAGAGGACCGGGCAGAGTGGTAGAGGCAACCACCTAACAGCACATCATTGTCAACATTAATGGGAAACCTAATAGTTCTAAGTGACTCAGAGGACAGCTGATTTATGAGAGTTAGGTGTTGGGACTCAGGACAACACAGTAACCTTCGACTCACAAGGTGGAATTTGAGTAATTCTCAATCACGTGCCCACAATTGCATGTCAGAGATAGTTTAGCTCTTAAACATGGATTTAAAAGTTGCTTTTTCATATGTCAACTTTATGCCCAATAGACTATCAAATTATTAGATAAATGATAGATAGTAAGCCTTTGTCTTCAGTCTTACTAGTGTATGCCTTATATTAGAAAGATATGTTTGATGTAATGTGTTAATCAGTTAGTGGAATAAACTATGAACTTCATGAAGTTAAAATAAAATAAAAGTTGCTTTTAAAGTTGTTTAATGAGTCTATTTTAGGGGTTGGAGAGATACCTCAGCAGTAGAGCATAAGACTTGCATGTCTGAGGCCCCAGGTTGAGTGCCTGGCACCAAGTTAGCCAGTACTGAACTGTACTTTGGTCTTTATCTCTCTCTCATAAAATTAATTAAACATATCATTTTAAAGTATCTTTTCAGGGGATGGTGTGCATGTCTACAAAATAATAGTGCTAATTTCCACGGAAAATGGGGAGGAAAACTTAGCTGGTATTTTCACTGCGTGACAATGTGGGGAACATCTGGAGGCTCGGCATCCAAAGGGATGAGGGAGATTGGGGCAATAAGGGTGACGCACTATTCTGCCCTTAACAACCTGGAGGGAGAAGCTGTCTCTGCTCTTCTTCTAGCGTTTGCCCTTCTTCCGTAGCCAGTCAACAGAGTCAGGTTGAAAGCTGTCAGGAGCTGCTTGTTGCTGGCTTTGAAAGTGACTGGGATCCATGTGGATTCAGTCGGCTAGGAAGGATCGTCAGTTTCCCCAATGAATGGGTACTCACGGGACCCTTAATGATTGCTCTTGAGTTCTGAATGTATTGGAAGACACCAGGGTCTGGTGCCAGAACTCTGAGCCCTCTGAGCATCATCTCTGTAATTCTGTTCCTCCTTTTCCCACAGACACAGGGATGAGCTTCTTTGCTTTAAAACTCCAGGGGAAGAGGGAGGACAGCAGTGCCTGAGAGAAGGTGGAGGTTCTCAGTGGATCTGACACATGGAAAGTCAGTGAGAAGAGCAGAGAAGAGAAGTGGAGGCTGGAGGCTGCTCTTGGATCTTAGACAGGTCCATCGGTAAGAGCTGTGATAGCTGGCTTGTTGGAGGCATCTGGGGAATTGTGTGCCATCAGGGGAGGGTCAGGGCAAGGGGGTGGAGGCTAGATGATCCTTCTGTGACAGGATCCTGTTCCACAGTGACACATGAAAGGAAACACTGTTCCCAAAAGCATTTGTACTGATCAGGAGACACGGCACGACCACGTTGCTCTTCAAAGCAGTTCCTGGTTAGTGGCAGCCACTGAGCTGTTCTACAGCTTCAGGATGAATAGAGCCATCCTTGTACAAGTACTGTCAGTCATTCAGTAAGAACCTGCTGGCAATTCACTGTGCAATAAGAAAAAGACGCCACGGGGCTGGGAGGTAACATACCGGGTTCAGCGCACATGGGAGTATTGTGGGTTTGGTCAATTTGCTCTGCTCTGGTCCTTAATGATTGTTTCTTGGCACAAAGTGTAAGGGCTGGTGTAAGGATCCCAGTTCAAATCCCGCAGATCCCCACCTGTGTGGGGGGTTTGTTTCACAAGCGGTGAAGCAGGTCTGCAGGTGTCTATCTTTCCTCCTCTCTGTCTTCCCCTCCTCTCTCAGTTTTTCTCTGTCCTACCACCAACAACAGCTATAACAATGATAATAATAGCAACTACAACAAGGGCAACAAAATGGGAAAAATGGTTCCAGAAGCAGTGGATTTGTAGTGTAGGCACTGAGCCCCAGCAATAACCCTGGAGGCAAAAGAAAAAGAAAAACAGGCCGTGCAGCCCAGTAGGGTCTGCACCAGATTCTCATGCATGAGGTTCTAAGTTCTGCCCCTGCATTGCATGTGCCAGAGTGATTCTCTCTTTCTCAAAACTGAGTAAAGAAAAAGAGGAAGCCCATTGTTCCAGCAGCCAGAGACCAACCAATGGTCAAGGACAAGAGTCCTGTCAACAAGGGCACTTTATCTCACCCAGAATGCCATTGGCACATACAGCTGTTTAGATTAGATGGTAGTGTGGTGGAGACTTCAATTGCCCAGCCAACATCCCCTTCTAATCACATCTGGTGGCATTACTTGGGGCCATAATGCGTCCAGATAAAGGACCATATATCCTAATTTCTGAGCTAGGCAAGGCTATTTAACTATGTTCTGGCCAACAAGGTGGTTATCTATCCTGACAGTGTAGTGACACTGATAAAACAAAATAATATGGGCTTAGACAGTATGCATACCAGCTGATGAAAAAGTAGGGTCCTTTGAGATGGATCAGCACATTGATGCAAAAATCAGGACACTAGAAAGGGTGCTATGTCATTAATTTAAGAAGATATACAAGGCAAGAATAAAGATGTGGCAGCTCAAGAGGCCAGGCCTAAATTAATAGATAGTCCTGATAACGCATCTCCAAAATATAGTATAAGTGCAGGCAGTAGATTGCACCAGATCTGAGAATTCATGTGGACTCCACACCCATGGCCCTGAAGCTACCCCAGTGAATACCATGAGGGTACTCACTCAAGAAAGAAGAAACATCTCCTTGAGAATGGACAGACAGCAGCAAAGGAATTCTCTGGAGCTCCACACCGTATATAGCCTAGCCTATCTCTAGAAACTCCATCTACCCTTCACCCCTTACTGCTAATTGAATTTATGCTTATACTATTGTCAAGGGCACTCCTTCCAATAAAATCATATGGTAATTATATGTCATTGTCTTGAGTGTAAAGTGAAAACTTTCACTTCAATGTAGAAATTAGCACATTGCTATTACAAAGGAGTAGGCAGCAGGTTGCACGAGGACTTCCTGGAAGACTCTCAGAGTCAGTAAATACACCTTTTCCTTTGCCATCTCAACTACAGTGTGGTGAAGATGGCTGCTGAATAGGTGGCCATCTTGGGTCTGAAGGGAGTTTGAAGAAGGAAGCCACTTACTAAAGAGGATGAATCACAAAGATGGGGGAGGGGAGCCTGGATCCCCCAAGAGGTCATTGTCATTCTACTAGTCCAGGCTATACCCCTCTGGACTTTTTTTGTAAAAGAAACTAAATCTTTCTTAAGCTGTACTTTTCCAGTTCTCTGTCATTCTTGGCTCAGTGCAGTTCCTCGTTGTGTTAAGGCAAGAGTAAATAGTGTAAGTAAAATATCCATATTGTGAGGTTAGAGAAAAGCCCTGAATATTGAGAACAACCGTTAACCCAAAACCAACTGTTCCTTGTTCTGCGTAAATACTTCCACCTGTACCCACCCTATGATAACTATAAAAAGGTGGGATGAGAAACGATTGGGGTTGCAGACTTTCCCCTTGTGTGGAAGGGTGTCAGCGGCCCAAGCTTAAGCTTGCAAATAAAGGGTCTTGCTATTGCATGTGATTCTGATCTTCTTTGTGTGAGATCGGGACTCGAACTTCTAGGCATAACATTATGTTTCATAATCCCTGCCCAGGAGCCTTCCACATGTACAATTTCACAGCTTCCTGCAGACTTTTTTTTTTTTCTTTTAATTTCAGGTAGAGAGGAAGGGGGCAGGGAGAAATACAACAGTACTGCTCCACCACTCACAGAGCTTCCCTGGGTACCATGTATGGGGCTCCCCTGTGGTGCTGAGGGCTCACTGGTCCTCTCCCCAGTGAGATATCTCCCAACCTCACATATCCACCTTTCCAAGAAAGAAGCTGGTAATAAAAGTAGGATGTATCCTAGGAAATATAGAAACAACCTTAAACCTCTCAACCAACCATTCATTTTAGCTAAAGGGAAACTGAGGCCTGGAGGGAAGGTTGTGGCAAAATTAAATGTTTCAATGGTCTCAACATGAGTGCTTGGCTCTTTGAAAGGTGAGGGAGGTGCACCTTGTTCCAATTAAATGTAATTACATGCTAGCTATTAATAGCACTGCATGGGTGGGGGAATGTAAGCCTGGTTCCTAGGTCTGAGGGCCTGACACCAAACAAACACAACAAAACAAAACAAGAAAACAAAAAAGTCCATGGAACTTTGTCCCAGATGCTGGGTACTGTAACTATTCATATACTTAAATAAACTAAAAATAGGCTAATAGATGTTCATTTTCCTTGATAGTGGCTCAATGAGACATTTGTTGTTCCCCTATAACCCGGAAATTCAACTGTGTATAAAAAAATAAAATAAAAACTTTTGTACCTCCTTTGGATCCGAGTTGGCAGATTCTTGCCCTCCCCACACAGGGTAGAAGATGCAAGGGGAAGAGGGTCAGGAATGGCACCCCTGGAGTTGTTTGGGAAGGAAGGGAGGTTGCCAGCTCTTGAGCAATGCGAAAGCCATGCCTGCGCCCTACCCTGGGAAGCATGAGGTCACAGGATCGGCTGATTCATGTTCTCCCTGCTCCCTGGGATCTGGCTCCCAGCATCTCCTGCAGGTCAGCCTGCTTCAGCTGCTGGGCATGTAAAATCTTTGCTGGGCTAAGGCTTGGTGGTGAGCATGCTTAGAGGATGGGGTTTTCCTCTGCTCTGAGAATGAGCTCAAGGTCTGGGTCGCTTCGCTCATTCATGAAAGATCCACTGCACATGTCTCTGCGCAAGCTGGTCCTATAGACGTGAAGATTAGTGAGCAAGTCCTCATGCTGGTCCAGGAGATAAGGTGACAGCTGACAGCTCAGAGGCAATGGGAGCAAGGACATGAGCTGTCATCTCCCAGGAAGCTAAGTGTCCCCAGGAGGAAGGACAGGGAGGAAGAGAGAGAAGGAGCCCTTGACTCAAACGTGGAAGTCCCAGTAGTCTTCTTGGAGAAGGTGACATCTAAGCAGAGACTTGGAGCATGAGTAGAAGTTTCTGTCTTCTCCTTAGTCACTGTTGAGTGGCAGCTACTGTCATGTGACAGATCACTCTGGGGCCATGGAATGAAGTAGGTAGCAGTGAGGTTGCTGCAACAAACAAGATGTATCTTCTCACTTTCTGGCCTGATGAGCAGGGAGCAAGCCTTACAGGCATGCGGTCCTGGGTTTGAACCATGGCATTACATATGACTGACTGGTTCCCTGGACTCTCTCTCTTCCCCATAAATACCAACAAATCGTATGGCCCACGAAGTGACAAAGTAACTAGAGTTGTGGATTTATTTAAAAGTATGAGGTCCTGAATTTGGCCTTTGGCATTGCATATATTAGAGTGATGTTCTGGTTTTTCTCTTATCTCTCATGTTGACAAATAATTAAAATAATAATAATAAATCAATAAATCTTTCCCTCAAAATGTGGCAGTAAGCAAACTCCTGTTCACAAATGCCAGCTAGGCATAGATAAAACCCTGAAGATTATGCCCCACAAAAAGCCCGAGCCAAGCTTTGCAGGATTCTCAAGGAGATTACATCAGGACTGGGACGGGAGGGAAATTTCCTGATATTTGAGATGCATAGAGAGAACCTCCCCACTAGCTGTCTGTTTGGTTCTCATTGGCTTGTCTGAAGCAAGCTCTCTTATTTCTAAACAGAAAGAGAACGTTTCCTTTGGAATTTTCTGACATTGTTCTATTATTTTGAAGTGTTTTCATCTTGGTCCAGCCAGGAATTCAGTGTTCATTTCCTTTGGGTTTTCTTTTTTCTTTCTTTCTTTTTTTTTTTTTTTTTTTTTAGGCAGGCATTCTCACTGCCAGGAAAGCCGGTTACCAGAGCCAGCCTCTTGCCTCGTTGTCACTGAGGCGTTTCCTCCACAAACTCCTTCGTCACTTGGGGGTGGCCTCCCAGCACATGACCTCATCGCGTGGACCTGGCCCCACCATGCTAAGCTTCGTCATCAGAAAGAACATGGTGGCTGACTTCCTGGTAACATAATCGTGTCCTTGATAATTCCTTTTCAGATCAGGAATAAATCAGGAATGTTTCAACTAGACTAAATGAGGAAAGGCTGGTTAGTCACGCCCCCTGCAGTAGGTCATTCTTGAAGGACGGGTCAGTTAGGGCAGTGACTTTTGTCCTACTTAATGGAATCCTTTTGTTATGAAGTCCTCTGTTCATATTCCTCTGTAATCAAAAGTGGAGATACCTCTCCTTTTCCTACAGAGATAAATAGTCTAAAGAAAAAAAAGTCTCTATGAACGATGGAGTTTTCTCCACTCTTGAAGAGGAAGGAAATTCTGATACACACTACAGCATGGGCGAATCTTGGATATATGCTGAGTGAAATAAGCCACCCACAAAAGGATACATGGAGTGCATGACTCTACTTAGGGAATTTCCTAGAGGTTTATCGCCTCCTGAAGACAGAAGGTAGAGCTGCCAGGGGCTTGGTTGAGGGCAGTTAGAATTCAATGAGTACAGAATTGCAGTGTGGGAAGATGAAAAAATTCTGAATATGCAGGTTTAAGAAAGTTTACCGGGAGTCGGGTGGTAGCGCAGCGGGTTAAGCACATGTGGCGCAAAGTGCAAGGACCGGCATAAGGATCCCAGTTCGAGCCCCTGGCTCCCACCTGCAGGGCAGTCCCTTCACAGGCGGTGAAGCAGGTCTGCAAGTGTCTATCCTTTTCTCCCCCTCTCTGTCTTCCCCTCCTCTCTCCATTTCTCTCTGTCCTATCCAACAATAAAAAAAAAAAAAAAAAAAGAAAGAAAGCTTACCAGGGGCGGGAAGGTGGCGCACCTGGTTGAGTGAGTACATGTTACAATACTCATGGACCCTGGATCAAGCCCCTGGTCCCCACCTGCAGGGGGAAAGCTTTGTGAATGGTGAAGCAGGGCTGTAGGTGTCTCTCTGTCTCTTTTCATCTCTATCTCCCCATTCCTTCTCAATTTCTGGCTGTCTCTATCCAATAAATAAATAAAGATAATACAAAAATTCAAAAAAAAAGAGAGAGAGAGAGAGAGAGCACACACCTGGTAGAGCACACGCCCTGTCATGCTCAAGACCTGAGTTCGAGTCTGGATACCAGATAGGGTATCATGGATGGCGCACAGCAAGCTCAATAGTTGCAAAGTGGTGCTGTGGACTTTCTCCTCTCCATCTCCTCCTGCCTCTACTTCATTTTTTTTTTTTTTTTGATTATACAGAATGGGCCTGAGAGGCAACTCAGTGACATTTCGAATGAACAAGGCCCTGAGTTTACCCCTTCCCCATTCCACTCCCTGGCACATCAAAACACATTCTAGAGATGAGTGAGGATTGCAAATGCAGTGAGAATGTACTTCCTGCCATGTAGCTGTACACTTAAAACAGCTAAAGTATATATATATATATATATATATATATATATATATATATATGTAAAGATTATTTTATTTTATTTTATTGAATCTTTCTGTAGTTGTCTTTTTAATTTTTTTTAATTTTTAATTTTTTGCCTCAAGGGTTATGGCTGGGGCTTGGTGCCTGCACCATGAACCCACTGCTTCTGGAGGCTATTTTTTTCCCTTTTTTTTTGCCTTTGTTTTATCTTTGTTGTGGTTATTATTATTGTTGTTGTTATTGATGTCATTGTTGTTGGATAAGAAGGAGAAGACAGAGAGGGGGAGAGAAAGATAAACACCTACAGACCTGCTTCACTGGGATGCTTATGCCAGTCTTTGTGTTTTGTGCCACCTGCGCTTAACCCGCTGCACTACTGCCCAACCCCGATTGTTTTTATTTTTAAAGACTACTTATTAGTGAGAAAGATAGGAGAGAGAAAGAATGAGACATCACTCTGTACATGTGCTGCTGGGGGTTGAACTCAGAACCTCATGCTTGACAGTCTGATGCCTCCACTGCGCTTCCTCCCAGACCACTAAAGTATATGTTTTTAAATTTTACTTTACTACAACAAGAAGTAACATATCTAAAAGTGTTCTTTCTTTTTTTCTTTTCCTTTCCTTTCCTTCCTTCTCTCCTCTTCCTCCTCCTTTTCCTTCTTCATCCTCTCTGTCATTGCTGGGGATTCTCTACTCCAGACAATTTTTTTTTTTTTTTTTTTTTTACATAGAGAGGTAAAAATGGAAGGAGAAAGGGAACGATACCACAGCACAAAAGCATCCTCCAGTGTGGGGAAGGCTGGGCTTGAACCTGGGTCATAGCAAAGCAGGTGCCCTAGGCAGGTGAGCTATCTTGCTGGTCCAGAAGGTATTCTTGGTCAAGTCATGCCTGCTTTCCTTCTAACTGTTCACTGGTTTCACCTCTGGCTACCGTGCCTCCCATTCTCTTGATTCTTGCTACTAAAATCGTGGCCCCTGGACCAGAAGCATCAGTATCTCCTGGAAATGTGTTAAAACATCTTCAGTGAAACGAATCCAATTACAAAGAAGACTAAGGCAAGTATAAACCTATGGGACTACATCAAATTAAAAAGCTTCTTCAAAGCAAAAGAAACCACTACCCAAACCAAAAGACCCCTCACAGAATGGGAGAAGATATTTACATGCCATACATCAGACAAGAGTTTAATAACCAACATATATAAAGAGCTTGCCAAACTCAACAACAAGACAACAAATAACCCCATCCAAAAATGGGGGGAGGACATGGACAGAATATTCACCACAGAAGAGATCCAAAAGGCCGAGAAACACATGAAAAAATGCTCCAAGTCTCTGATTGTCAGAGAAATGCAAATCAAGACAACAATGAGATACCACTTCACTCCTGTGAGAATGTTATACATCAGAAAAGGTAACAGCAGCAAATGCTGGAGAGGGTGTGGGGTCAAAGGAACCCTCCTACACTGCTGGTGGGAATGTCAATTGGTCCAGCCTCTGTGGAGAACAGTCTGGAGAACTCTCAGAAGGCTACAAATGGACCTACCCTATGATCCTGCAATTCCTCTCCTGGGGATATATCCTAAGGAACCCAACATATTTATCCAAAAAGATCTGTGTACACATATGTTCTTGGCGGCACAATTTGTAATAGCCAAAACCTGGAAGCAACCCAGGTGTCCAACAACAGATGAGTGGCTGAGCAAGTTGTGGTATATATACACAGTGGAATACTACTCAGCTGCAAAAAATGGTGACTTCAATGTTTTCAGCCGATCTTGGATGGACCTTGAAAAAATCATGTTGAGTGATATAAGTCAGAAACAGAAGGATGAATATGGGATGATCTTACTCTCAAGCAGAAGTTGAAAAACAAGATCAAAAAAGAAAACACAAGTAGAACCTGAAATGGGATTGTCGTATCGCACCAAAGTAAAAGACTCTGGGGTTGGGGTGGGTGGGTGGGGAGAATAGAGGTCCAAGAAGGATTCAGAGGATCTAGTGGGGGTTGTATTGTTATATGGGAAACTGGGGAATGTTATGCATGTACAAACTATTGTACTTACTGTTGAATGTAAAACATTAATTCCCCAATTAAAAAAAAAAAAGAAAAAAAGTGGAGACCCTCAGCGTCACCTCAAGCCTACTGAACTGAAATTTGCATTTAATCAGAATCTCCTGTGATGCGATCCTGGATGTAAGTTTGAGCCACTCTGTGAGGCCAGTGACAGGCAAGCTGGAGGCTGAAACCATCTGGGGAACTTTCAAAACACTGATTTGAGTTGTCAGGTGTGGCCAGGCCCCTGAATTTGCAGCTGCTCACCGGGGAACTCTGACTGGTGTTCGTGGCTGGATGATCTTCCAACACTCAGCACTTCCACACTGTCATAATTTTTTCATCCCCAGTGCATATTCTCTTTCTAGGATGCCACTTCTGAATGGAGAATTCTGAAGTTCTCTTTGAGAAGCACCCCTAGGTTCTTTTGTTTTTATATATATTTCAAATTTATCTCATCTTTGGGGCATAAAAAATGACTGTGTTATATAGCTCAGATTTCTGGATCACCTATTTGATAACAGACATTTAAAAAATATTTTCAACAGGGGCCAGGAGGGGGTGCACATAGCACTAATCACAGGGATACACGGGTTTGAGCCTCCAGCTCCCCCACCTGCAGTGGTTATGCTTCCTGAGTGATGAAGCAGATCTGCAGGGTCTAACTTTCTTGATTCCTATCTCTTCCTCTTTTCTCAATTTTTCTCTCTCCTATCAAATGAAGAGGAAAAAAGAAGGAGGAGGAGGAGAAAAAGAAGCAATGGAATGGTAGTACTGGCACTGAGCACCTTTATAAATTGTCATCATTTAGATATAAATATGTCTAAGAGGGACTGGGTGGTGGTGCACCTGACTGGGCACACACGTTACAATGTGCAAGGACACAAGTTCAAGCCCCCATCCCCCATCTGTGGGGAAGAAGCTTCACAAGTGGTGAAGTAGTGTCGAAGTTCTCTCTCCCTTTCTCCCTCTCCATCTCTACCTCCCCTTTCCATCTCAGTTTCTCTGTATCTACCTATCTATCTATCTATCTATCTATCTATCTATCTATCTATAAGTAAGTAAATAAACAAACAAACAAATAAATATTTCTAAGATGGACACAGGGCAAATTCAGTTGTTTGTGAGTTTGTCGAAGGCTCAGGCCTATTTCCAGGTGATACATATTCTGTTATCAGAATTCTGGGGACTCTGAAAATTAGAACACATGTTGTAATCACAGAACCACACTGGCAGTGCTAATTAATAGGAGCCACCTGGTGACAGAGAGGTCTAATACTAGGTGAGACTTCATGCAGACAAGGGAGAAACTCTAGGCAACTTTTAGTCTGACAGTGGAGTTTTCTCTCCAGGCAAACATAGAGAGACTATTTACACCTAGCCCACGCCAGCCAGTATTCAAGGTCTAGGGGTGGGAGTTACATAAATGATCCCAAAATAAAGCAAGTGAGGACAGGATTATTGCAAGTTATTTGTGGTGAAGGACCAGTGTTTCTTTTGGGCAGTTTGTTTTGGACTGTTACTTTTAAAAGGTGCAGTAAAATATCATTTACTAGGAAAATGTTTTTAAATGGGAAAATTAGAGACAGAACACAGGTATAAAATTTTATAACTAGGGCCAATAATTATCATGTGACATTTCAGCAAATAAAGTCAGAACAGAACATGAGATGTGCCAGGAGTTCAGCTCAGTGGCTGAATGAATGCTTGGCATATATGAGGCCCTGGGTTCCATCCCCTGCACACAAATAAGCAAACAAAAACACCCAAACATAACAAAGGAAAAATAAAGAGGCACAAACATGGCTGTACTGTTTATTGGAAAGTAAGTAAATGGGTACAGTGGACATAATAGAATCACTATTAAATTCAAAACGTTCTTGTGGAGATATACAATACAAAGAGTTGTACAGGGGATGAGTGAGTCAATATATTACTTCAAAATCTAGTAGACATTGAATGCACAACAGGGATGTCTATAGCCAGAGTTGTTCATGTGACAAAACTGCTTCTTGCTTTTTTAAAAAAAATTTTATTTGCTTCCCCCCCTTTTGTTGCCCTTGTTGTTTTATTGTTGTTGTAGTTATTATTATTGTTGTAATTTATGTCATCATTGTTAGATAGGACAGAGAGAAATGGAGAGAGGAGGGGAAGACAGAGAGGAGGAAAGATAGACACCTGCAGACCTGCTTCACCGCCTGTGAAAGGACTCCTTTGCAGGTGGGGAGCCGGGGGCTCGAACCAGGGTCCTTAATGCCGGTCCTTGTGCCTCACGCCACGTGCGCTTAACCCGCTGTGCTACTGCCCAACCCCCTGTTTCTTGCTTTTTAACTTCTTCAGTCTAGGTTGGATTGATACAGGAGATGATGTGTATCTATCCCTTCTATTTCTGGCTTCAACGGTTTTCAAAAGCAAAGAGTCCAATTTCAGGCGGGGCTGGTGAGCCGGATAAAAGAAGATATTTTATTTTCTTCCTTTAGAAAAGAAGCAGGGAAACTGTTTTCTACCAAAGGCCATTTGGACGGTTATAACATTTGGATATTTATAACTGATCATACAAAACCATCAACTTAAAGATTAGCCTAGGGTCAGGCAGTGGTGCATCTAGTTAAATGCACACATTACCATGCACAAGGACCTGGGTTCGAGCCCTACCTACATGGGAGAAACTTCATGAGCAGTGAAGGAGGTATGCAGGTGCTTTTTTCTCTCCCTTTCTCTCTCCTACTCCCCTCTCAGTTCTTACTATCCTAACCAATAAAATAGAAAAAAAAAAAAAGAAAAAGATGGCTGCAAAGAGTAATAGACACTGAACCCTATCGATAACCCTGGTTGGAATAAAAAAAATAATAATAACCCTGGGCTGGGGGCACAGCAAAATGGTTATGTCAATGACTTCCATGCCTGAGACTCTGAACTTCCAAGTTCAGTATCCAGCACCACCATAATCCAGAGCTGAGCAGTGCTTTGGTAAAACAAAATAATGATAAAATAAATAAATGAATTAGCCATTACTTAATTTTGTTATAAAGGAAGCTCTTGGATTTATTGTATTTCAAGTTTCATCTGCACTTCCTTGGCAGGGCCAGAGTAAATGATTTCATGGGTCATACATGTATGACTCACAGGCTGGGTGATCTCCATCTCACTCTGGGTAGAGGATGAGAGACAGAGAGACAAGGAGAAATACAGTGGCACAGCTCCACCACTCAGGAAGTACTCATGTGGTGGTCCAGGGCTTGAACCCAGGTCCTTGCCTTTAGTAACACTGTACCCTACCAGGTGAACTACTTTAGGGCCCCAGAAGAAGAAATTTTAAAGAAATTTTATTAAGCCAGAATATTCTTTCAATTTTTAAAGACTAATTCATTTACTTTATGAGGAAAAGAAAGAGAAGATGGTTCTGTTTGTTGTGTGCAGGGTTGGGAATCAAACCTGAGACCTTTTAACATGTAAATCCTGTGCTTGAGCCACCAAATCACCTCCCAGCCATATCATGTTAGCCTGATTAATTTTGATGCTTCTCTTTCATTTTCTGATTGTCAGTTGACATGGTAGGATTCAGGTCCATGTAAAGATAGCCAACTCGTGTCAATGACCTCACGGTCACACTGGACTTTGGTAAGCTTATCCTTTGGCTGCTATCTATGGATGGACTCATAGCTAGAATATTTCACCAGCTCAGGGCCTGTTACGGAGTTCTCATCTTAGAATGAATTCCCAAAGTCTTTAACTTTTCACCACCTTACCAAACGGATGCACCTCATGGTTTTAGCACAGGCATTGCCATCCGTGGCCCTTGAACTAAAACATTTGAAGAGATTGGAGGTGAATGATGCGCCCTTTACCTTAATGGCTTGGAGTTAGTGTCCCACATGGCAGGTGGCAACAAAGCACACGGAGTAATCAGATGTGGATTTTTGACCTGCCTTTTATCTCTGAACTGTCTAGAGATACAAGAGCAGCAACTCCCTGCTGTGTGCTGTTGAGAGAATGGGGAGGGATTGCAGCTACAGTTTCCTACACTCTCTGCTCTAACCCTCTGGAGTAAAGAATTCTTTTTTTTTTTTTAATTTATCATATACTATTCTTTTTTTTTTAAATTTTTTATTTAAGAAAGGATTAGTGAACAAAAACATAAGGTAGGAGGGATACAACTCCACACAATTCCCACCGCCCAATCCCCATAACCCACCCCCTCCCATGGTAGCTTTCCCATTCTCTAGCCCTCTGGGAGCATGGACCCAGGGTCGTTGAGGGTTGCAGAAGGTAGAAGGTCTGGCTTCTGTAATTGCTTCCCCGCTGAACATGGGCGTTGACTGATCGGTCCATACCCCCAGTCTGCCTCTCTCTTTCCCTAGTAAGTTGTGTCTCTGGGGAAGCTGAGCTCCAGGACACATTGGTGGGGTCTTCAATCCAGGGAAGCCTAGCCAGCATCCTGGTGGCATCTGGAACCTGGTGATTGAAAAGAGAGTTAACATATGAAGCCAAACAATTTGTTGAGCAATCATGGATCCCAAGCTTGGAATAGTGGAGAGGAAGTGTTAGGGAGGTACTCACTGCAAACTCTAGTGTACTTCTGCTTTCAGGTATATATTTTGCAGTAGTTTATGGATACGTGTGCACATAAGCTCTCTCTCACAGAAACTGGTGTATATCTACGTTATGGGACTTTGTTAGAAAGTGAACTACCTGAGATGAAATTAGAGTGTACTATGAAAGGAAAGGTCTCACCCGAGTAATGAAGCTGAAGGGTTGTCATTCCTCACGAGAAGTCTCTGGATACAGTCTGAGGTGAAGCATGTTGAGGTGGCAATCGTTGCTTTGGTTAGGTTGTGATTGGCGGATGCAATATTATTTGGTTTGGATTGGGAGATGCATACGGGAAAGTGGGCCCTATCCAAGGGTTCCAGGACTGGGGGAAGTAGGGGCTCTATAGTGAAGATGTGAGGTTCCTGCTGTCTTAGGGTTCAAAAAGACAATCAATAGTTAATATTATCATCACATTATTTGTTAATTGGGTTAACTTTGAAAAGTCCCTTTGTTATGGTTTGCTGTACAGTACCCAGTATCTTCTATATAGCTGTGCTATTGGATGCTTTGGAGTAAAGAATTCTTCTAAGTGCCTGGTCCTTTCTTAGCTGATGACAGAAAGCACTGTAGCCTCAAGTCTGTCTCATGGGCTTGGGGGAACTGACAGATGTGACCCTTTCCACACAGAGTCCTATTCTACCATTTTCTTTTTAATCTCCCGAAGACATATATAGCCTTCTGAAGTAAAGGTCTTAGTTTAATAAGTTTTGCATACTACCATCAAATAATGACATCTGCAATAATAGTAGCCAGATCGAGATAATTCTTTATTTTACATTCTCTAGGAAATTTTGCCATGAAGCATTAAGATATTTATTACAAATGGCCATGCACTCATCACCCTGCAGAAGAAATAAGATATTACTCCCACTGCAGAAGTCTCCTGTGCATTTCTCCTCTTTCCTTCTCTTTCTCTTTTTTTGAAATTTTTTCCTTTTATTGCCCTTGTTGTTTTATTGTTGTTGTAGTTGTTATTGTTGATGTCATCATTGTTCATCCCATATTCATCCTTCTGTTTCTGACTTATTTCACTTAACATGATTTCTTCAAGCTCCATCCAGGATGGACTTAAAATGGTGAAGTCACCATTTTTAATAGCTGAGTAGTATTCCATTGTGTATATATACCACAACTTGCTCAGCCACTCACCTGTTGTTGGACACCTGGTTGCTTCCAGGTTTTGGCTATTACAAATTTTGCTGCTAAGAACAATTGTGATTATTATTATTGTTGTTATTGATGTTGTTATTGTTGGATAGGACAGAGGGAAATGGAGTGAGTTGGGGAAGACAGAGAAATGGGGAAGACAGAGAGGGGGAGCAAAAGATAGACACCTGTAGACCTGCTTCAGCACTTGTGAAGCAATCCCTCTGCAGGTGGGGAGCCAGGGGCGTGGGCCGGGATCCTTATTCAAGTTCTTGCGATTTGCGACATGTGCACTTAACCTGCTGCACTACCACCCGACCCCCATCTTTTTTCTTTTTAAAAATATTTCTTTATACAGTTTACAGTCAGTAGTAAAATACATAGTTTGTATACATGTATAGCATTTCCAAATTACAATACAACCCCCACTAGGTCCTCCTCTGCCATCATGTTCCAGGGCCTGAACACTCCCCCTACCCCAGAGTCTTTTACTTTGGTGAAGTACACCAACTCCAGTCCAAGTTCTGCTTAGTGTTTTCCCTTCTGATCCTGATTATTGTGTTTTCTTAATACTACCAATACCAATCCCTAATGACTACTGAAGGCTTATTTGGTGGTAAATGCAATTCTACACATTTCACAGGAATCAGCTAACTTAAACTCACTTGTAACAATTTGATAAAGTATGTACCACTCTTATTTATATTAGCAAAGTAAACTGAGACTCAGAGAAGTTAGTTGCTTTGTTGTGTTCATAAAATAGTAGCTAAGCTAGATTTGAACATAGACAGTGTGGTTCAAGACCCTACATGTTTATCTTCTAAACCAGAATGTTCACTCTTTTCTAATTTCAGATAAAACTTCCTCCTAATTTAGTCAGTTCTGCTTCCGTTAACCTTTAACTCCTTTTTTTCCCATCTTCTTTTTTCTTTTTATTTGCCTCCAGGCTTATCACTGGGGCTAGGTGCCTGCAACTACAAATCCACTACTCTGGAGGCCATTCTTTCCATTTTGTTGCCCTTGTTGTTGTTGTTATTGTTAGTGTTGCTGTTGTTGTTGTTGTATAAAACAGAGAGATATCGAGAGAGGAGGGGAAGACAGAGAGGAGGAGAGAAAGATAGATACCTGCAGACCTGCTTCACCGCCTGTGAAGTGACCCCCCTGTAGGTGGGGAGTCGGAGGTTAGAACCGAGGTCCTCACTCTGGTTCTTGTGCTTCGCACCAGGTGTGCTTAACCTGCTGCACTACTGCCTGGTTCTCTATTATGCATTTTTAAGCTTATATGCTCCTCACACTTGTGACTTGATCCATTGACCTGCCTTGCTCTGGACTTAAACTTGCTGTGGACTAGGGTCAAGTCGGGATCAGTCAGCTTGGCTCTGTGCCCAGAAGAGCAGTGGTATGAGCAGGTGCCAAGGTACTCCTGTTGAGCAGAAGAATGACCACCAGGATGGATGGAGACACTGTGCTTTCACAGTTCTACTCAGTACCACACTTCACCCTCAAGAGGGCTACACAGTACTGTCTTAGAATGAAGTATGACATTCTTCTAGCAATCTTCACCGGATCTTGTTTTGTCTAGTGGCTTAGAAACTGCACACAAGATGGCCCCCTGATATGGGTGAATGGAGGTTAACCCTTGTCTCTGGGAAAGCCTCAGCTACCACCCACAGTGCTTGGTGTAAGCGTGTGTGTGTGTGTGTGTGTGTGTGTGTGTGTGTGTGTGTGTGTTGGGGAAAGTAGAAAAGTGAAGAGATCTTTTTTAAAAATTTCTTTACTGGGGGATTAATAGTTTACAGTCAACAGTAAAATACAATAATTTGCCCATGTGTAACATTTCCCAGTTTTCCACATAACAATTCAACCGCCATTAGGTTCTCCTCTGCCATCATGTTCCAGGACCTGAACCCTCCCCTGACCCCAGCGTCTTTACTTTGGTGCAATACACCATGAAGAGATCTTTTTTCCAACTATTATATCATCAAAGGGACAGCCTCTGAATCCTGGCACCATAATTTTCATTCTGGAGAATGTATTAGTCAAAAATAATAATCTACCCATTCTTAAGTCATATTATTTGTTTGGTATAACCATTGACAAGAAGGTCCATTCTCTCTGCTATTCTCTTCTAGTTCCAGTGTACTTGAAATAGTTGGGGTTCCTGGTCCAGAGGTGGTAAGATTGAAGGTACAAATAGTTGAAGGGTAATGCAGATACCAAGAAAATGACTGAAAACAACTATCCTTGACTATGGTTTTATTCTTCTTTAGAGAAGCCCAGTAGACAAAAGGGCAAAAATAAATAAAAAGTAAGGACTCATGTTTCATAAAATAACTCAATCTGTGCATTACTTAAAGAGAATATAGTCCATGGGCAAGTTTAAACATGACTTCACTACTTAAACTGTTGCTTCATTCAGATCTCTGAGAACCTTTGGCTTCAGGGTTGGAGAACTTGTGTTCTTACTGTGCTGATGTGTGTGGGTAGCTTCTTTTACTAGGATAAGTGATAAATAAAGATGTGGGTTCGTTTCCTTTTATCTAATTCCAAGGAGCATCTCTGCAGCTGTGGGACTGGAGAGGAAGTAGCCATACCTGCTCTGTCCTCCTTGGCCTGAATCCACAAGGAAGAAGAGAGAAACCACATTTCAAGGAGGCCAGGCTGAGCCTCAAAAAAGTCTCTGTGAGAGAAATCCCAAGTTTCATAACAGTGGCTCTTCTCATGTGACCTACAGTGTTATATCCATTTCATTCACCGCAATGTGCCTGTTCGGGACACAGACATTTCAGTAGTCAATGGTTATTTTTAATCCAGCCACTCACTTACTCTCTGTTCTACTCCAGCTGCCTGTTTCCTCCCATGTGTGATGAGAGGGTCACATTTGTAGAAGGATAAGTGTTAGCTGTCTACTGGACCACTCCTCTACCGGCACTCAGGTGACTGTCACTCCACCCTGAGTCCAGACATAATCCTGGAACCCAGCTCAGCACTGTGACTCAGGAATCCAGGACTAATCAAACTAAGCTGTCATAAACACTCTTTTTTTTTTTTTTTCTTCACTTAGAGGACTGAGACTCTTCACTGTTCTGGACAGAAAGTGGAACTTTGGCTGGTTCCAATGGTCACCTCTCACTTCTTATAATGTAATGAAAATGAAACAGAGAAGTGGGATGTACGACTATGGAAGAATGCAAGACTTGAAAGAGCAAGGTCCCGAGTTCAATCCCTGGCACTGCGTATGCTAGAATGAGGCTCTGGTTCTCTGTCTCTTTCTTATTAATAAATAAACATTTAAAGTAAATAAGCTAACACTAGCTAGAGTCAGGGTGAGGATTCTAGGTTCGGGAGTAAGTGGCTGATGGCTGATGGTGAGGGTCATGGGGGAGTGGCTTCACCTGCGGCAGGTTCAGCTGTTAAGTCCCACTGTGGGGTGTTGTCCATCCTATGTGACATCACAACCGTCCGTTCCTACCTTCTTCTGCTCCCTAGCCTACTTTTGTTTTTATTTATTTACTTTTTTAAACCAGAGAAGTCCTCTGGTTCTGACTAATGATTGTGCTGGAGACTGAACCTGGGACCTGTTGCACACAAGCCCCTGCACAACTGCTGTGCTCTCTGTGGAGGCCTGCTTTATTTTGGATGCTCAGCTCTTATCGCCACCTGTCATCATTGAGATAATAATCATATGTAGTGTAAATTATTATAGTTTATATTGGGTACATTATCTAATGCAATGGTGTACTGTAATATACAGAAATTATTTATGTTATTGATAATATGTAAATTCACTTTGTCATACATACGCACAAGACATAGAAACAGTGCACTTGGGTAGAGCACTGCTTTGCCATGCAGATGACCCGCGTTCTAGTTCAGTCCCCACCACAGTGAAGGAAGCTTCATTGCTGTAGTAATTTCTCTCTCTTCTTTTTTTGCCTCCAGGGTTATTGCAGGGGCTCAGTACTGGCACTATGAATCCACTGCTCCTGGAGTTAATTAAAAAAAAAATTTTTTTTTTGATAGGACAGAGAGAAATTGAGAGAAGAGGGAAAGATAGGGAGAGGGAAAGACACCTGCAGACATGCTCCTTCACTTGTGAAGTGTCCTCCTTGCAGCTGGGGAACTGGGGGCTCGAACCAGGACCCTCACACCAGCCCTTGTACTTTGCGTCATGTGCACTATGGCCCAACCCCAGTGCTATAATGCTTTCCATGCTTTCTCTGTCTCTAAAATAAAAATCTAGGTAATGATACTGGTCCCTACTTTGTAGAGTAGTAGTAATTCCAGGAAAAAAAAAACTCTATAGAGAGGCCAGACATGGTATAGTTTATTTGATGTTCACTAAGAGTAGTGCATATAAAAAGCCTTTGCAATGGGAGTCAGGCGGTAGCACAGTGAGTTAAATGCAGGTGGCGCAAAGCGTAGGTACCGGTGTAAGGATCCCTGTTGAAGCCCTCGGCTCCCCACCTGCAGGGGAGTCATTTCACAGGCAGTGAAGCAGGTCTGCAGGTGTCTATCTTTCTCTCCCCCTCTCTGTCTTCCCCTCCTCTCTGGATTTCTCTCTGTCCTATCTAACAACGAAGGCAGCAACAACAACAATAATAACTACAACAATAAAAAACAAGGGCAACAAAAGAGAATAAATAAATATTTTTTAAAAAGCCTTTGCAATGTTAGTAGTGTCTGAAAGTACATGTTTCTATGATTGACAGAGGCACTGCTTGCATGATGTCAAAAAAGTAAAAGATTAGAGGCCAGGTGGTGGCGCAGTTGGTTGAGCACACACATTACAGTGCAAGGACACGGGTTCCAGCCCCTGGTCTCCACATGTAGGGGGAAAGCTTCACAAGTGGTGAAGCAGTGCTGTAGGTGTCTCTCTGTCTCTTTCCCTCTTTGTCTCTCCCTCCTCTCTCAATTTCTCTGCCCCATCCCACCCCATCTCCCCAAATAAAGGCTAGCCTTTGGTGGCTAAAAAGTAGCGGTTTTATTGGGTTCCTAGTGGCTTGAATTTCTGATCTTCAGACAGTAATTAAATCTAGATTTCACTGTGAATGAGTAAAAGAGGAAAAGACTTAACAGCAGACATACTGTGTGTGTTACTTCCTCCCATAAGTCTGTTCTCCAGCCAAACGTGTGCACCCCAAGAGACCGGATCCCAAATGGCGCAGAGCCTGTGACAGAGCCAGATATAAAGACAGCACTGTCTCCACAAAACCTGCTTTTAAATAACCTTAAGTTCTTGAGATACTACAGTTCGAATTTTGTACAGTTATGTCATATGCTAATGCTAAAAATGATGTCTGCTAATCATGCCCATATGGCCCCATCTTCCTCTTTGTTTATTGGCTCTGACAGGTTTCATATTCCCAACAGCACAAGAAAAGAGGGTTCTGGAAGATAAGGCAAAAAGCAATCTAATGGGTTGATCAACAGAGTGGACTTTAGGGTTAGAAACAGATGGATTTGGACACTGACTTCCTCCAGGTGTATGTTGAATGACTGCCGTGATCTCAGGTAGTCTTCTTCCACTTGGGTTCCCACTTCTCTGCAGTGGAGTGTGAACAGTACACATCCAAGGAGTGTAGTGTAGTACCCTGCAGGTTAGGGTTGTTGTGAAGACCCCATGGCATTGATATGGTTGGCTAAATCATTGGATTTTAAGGCTGTTCATTTCTCATGAAAGGAAGGTTAGAAGATACCATGGTTCTCGTGTAGGTAATTATTAACATCTCTTCTACCTGGAAACGTGTGCTTTGTGGAGCACAGACACAACTCTGTCCCATGTCACCTGCCCATTCACAGGTGCACAGCCCTTTCTCAGGCAAAGCACAAGGAACTTGTACCACGGCTTGTAGATAGGGCACATGTGCACACATGTATCCATAAGTCGGGGGAAAATATATACTTTAAAGTAAAAATGCACAATAGTTTTCAGTGACTCACTAAGTGCAGCAAGCAAGTAGAAAGACCTAAAAAAGACACCATAAAGTACTTAATCAGATAGTTTCTACTTAGACCTAGATACTCTCCTCACCTACTTCCTATTTCACTTCCCTCAATCACTCTAAGGCTATATCTTGTCAGATAAAGTAAGGACTACAAAAGCTGGATAAGGGCAAGAAAGGAACATACTTTAATGATATCCTTTTTGGTAACTACCAGGACACCCTATCATCCAGGGCCCTAGTCAAGGAATCCTGGGATTCCCACATAGAAATGATGGGCCTAGACCTCTAACAGACTACTCTCTCCACCGTCACTGGTCATGGACCCTCTTGTGGGCCTCTACAGGACCTTGCCGTCAGTGTGGAACAACAATGGTAAGGACTGGGTCAACATACACTGCCACTCAGGAAGACAGGTCTTGAAATGAGTGTAGCCTAGAATGTTCCTTGTTATGACCACGTTGTATTTTTAACTAATGTCAACTAAGTGTTGATACTCCTACTCTAACACTAGTCAATAGACCACTTCCATTGAGAGATAGTTAAACCATATTAGATTGATTCGATTAATGTTTAATACCCCCAAAGGAGAAAAAAAAAACCCAAAAGATGATGATTTCCATGAGGCAAGATATTCTTTCAATACTCCACAGCTTAAAGTGAAATATGCCAGAAGGAGTAAAACAAATGCCAGTGAACTCACTCATGCATGAGATTTATGAGGCAAAGCAAGGGAACAGACAAGGCAAATTATGAATAAATCCTTAGTCTAGCTCTGTGGATCTGAGGTTACTAAGGGTGGCAGGGGAGAGGGCTAAAATGGTCTTTCCCTGAAAGGAGGGAGAGTAGCATTTTGGTCATGGGCAAAGTTTGTTAGCACATATTTTGACTTCATGAAGGTGTGAAATTGTGCCCTTGAAACAACAGTCTTATAAAACAATGTTTTCTTGATAAAGCAAATACGCATGAAACACCATGTACTTAAAAAGTAATTAAAAAATTTTATTTATAAAATGGAAATATTGACAAGACTATAGGACAAGAGGGGTACATTTCCACATAATTCCCACAACCGGAACTCTGTTAAAAAGTAATTTTTATGAGAGAGATACACAGAGAAAAAGAGAGAGAAGATAGGTAGATGATAGATAGATAGATAGATAGATAGATAGATAGATAGATAGATAGATAGACAGATAAAGAGTACTGCTCAGCTCTGACTGATGGTGATACTGGAGATTGAACCTGGGACCTTAGAGCCTCAAGCACTAAAGTCTTTTTGTGGAACCACTATGCTGTCTACCCAGCTTGAAACACCATCTACTTTCAGTAGAAACCCTGGGGACTGCTGGTGCACCCAGTTAGAGTGCACAGCTTACCACGTTTTAGAACCCGCGCTCCCCTCCTGCCAGGGTGATGCTTCACCAGCAATGAAGCAGGTCTGCAAATGCCTATATTTCTCTCTCCCTCTCTCTCCCACACCCCTCTCAATTTTTCTCTGCTCTATCAATTGAAAATAGAAATCTTCAAAAAAGGAACAACTGAAAAATGGTCACTGGGAGTGAAGGGTTCATAGTGCCAGAACCAAGCCCTAAAGATAACCCTGATGGTAAAAAAAAAAAAAAAAAAAAGAAAGAAAGAAAGAAAGAAAGATTCAAAGAAAGAAACCCCTGAATGAATATAAACAAAAGTAAAAAAAAATGTGATTCACTATCTGCAAAGGACTCAGAAACACAAACCGCACAGATCAGAGAGACACAAGGGGTTTCACTGTAAAACCCTCAGTAATTAAAAAATCCACAAACCATGTCTATTACTGAGCAAAGAAAAAGAAAAATCCTTGGTTCTATGCATGGAGCCACCAGAGATGAAACCTTGACTTTGGAATCATCTAACTGTAGCCCCTACCCCTGAATGCCTCCTTTGTTATATCCCGTGCATCATGCAGGTGCTGCTGATAACAGGTGGCACAGAATCAGTTGAAGTTTATGAGGTTAAGTGCAAATAAGATACACCTGCCCTCCTCCTGCTCTTCTGCAGCCTGGTATCGAAGGGAAACTTATTATATTATACATGGAAGTGTGGCATTGTTTTAGAAAACAGAATTAGATTAAAGTTACTCAGTGGCAAAAGACAATTATTTTTCAACTTTAATAATAAAAAATAGACGGGACTACAGAACATCTTTTTGCCCCTAAAAATTAAATATCTGTTATATTGCTTTTCTGATTGTAAAAGTGAAATGTGCCATGCAAACTCAGACAGGCAGGGACCAGAGGGTACATAGGCTCCTGTGCTAAATATGAGTATATATGGGTCCTGGTTCAAATCGATGAGGTAAACAGTTCATTGTATTTATATACTTTCTTCAAGTTTGGGAGTTACTACTCTGCCATAATCTAGCTTTCTAACCTTATTCTCAACTCTGACACCATCTTTCCGGACAATTTATTTATTTATAAAATAAAAAATATTGACAAGACCATAGGATAAGCGGAGCACAATTCCACACAATTCCCACCCACCCCTTAAAAGTTTTCCTATTCTTTATCCCTCTGGGAGCACGGACCCAGAGTCACTATGGGGTACAGAAGGTGGAAGGTCTGGCTTCTGTAATTGATTCTCCACTGAACATGGGCACTGGTAGGTCGGTCCATACTCCCAGCCTGTTTCTATCTTTCCCTAGTGCAGCAGGGCTCCAGAGTATGTTGGTGAGTTCGTCTGTTCAGGGAAGTCAGGTTGACATTGTGGTAGCATCTGCCACTCGGTGTCTGAAAAAGCATTTAGATATAAAGCAGAAAAAAATTGTTTAATAATCAGGAACCTAAAGGCAAGAATATAACAGATGAGGTTTGGGGGGGTCTCCATTTTGGAAAAAGCTAGTAGGTTTATTTTAGGTACATTTCAAGGGGCCCATGACTTGACTTTAATTTTTGCCTGTTCCTGACCGTTAACAAGCAGGTAGACCAAAGGTATTGTCTGGGGAGATAGTGTCAGAGTTGGAAATAGGACTAGAAAGCTGGATCAGGGCAGAGAGTAGCTCTCAAACCCAGACAATGTTTTTATTGCATGTTATCTATCAAGATCAGGCAAAATTTACTGAAGTCATAGGCCCCTTGGAACATACCTAAATGACTTTCTAGTCTCTTCCAACCCTAATATCCCTATTCTTATCTGCTCTATTCCTACTTATTGTCTTCTTTTTATTAGACATTTTGCCCTGCTTTATATCTTACCACCTTTCAGCCATCATGTTGCAGGTGCTATTATGATTCCATCCCGACCTCCCTGGACAGACAACCTCACCAATACGTCCAGGAGCCTTATGTCTCTAGAGCCCTACTCCACGAGGGAAAGATAGAAACAGGCTGGGGGTATGGGTTAACCTGCCAAAGTCCATGTTCAGTTAAGAAGCCATCACAGAAGCCAGACCTTCCACCTCTGCACCCCAAAAAGAATTTTGGTCCATACTCCCAGAAGGGGAAAAATAATAGCGGAAAATGACCAGAGGGCTCTGAACTCCAATTCCATCAGGACCCAGAGAGGGAAGAGGAAAAAGGAAGCACATCTAGAAGTAGTAAAAGGTGTCAGTGTGACTTAGAAAGGAAGAGAAAGCAGGACTATGGAAAAAAATGGGCAGATATATATAAATGCAGATAGTTATGGAAATAATAGTCCACCCATGTCTCTTGCCTTGAGAGAACTACTGCAATGTCCAGTGGAGGGATTGGGGACACAGAACTCTGGTGGTGGGAACAGTGTGGAATTACACCCCTGTTATCTCATAATTTTGTAAATTAATATTAGTAATCATCACTAGTAAAAAGAAACTTTGGCACACACAAGTTAAAGATATATACCTTACTACTATGTAAGTCAAAGTGTTTCACAAAGACAACATTGCCTTGAACGTGTGCCCTCGATATGAAACACTAATGTTGTCCCTGTGAAACAATCTGACTTGGGTAGTATTAGCGTATTTCTCTTTAATTTTTGTGTATGCCAAAATTTCTTTGTTCTGTTTATGGAATGAAACAGACCAACTTGGGTGTTGGCAGGAATCACAGCTACTTTATACATGGAAAATCAGGCAGTCCAATTTACACATGTGTCAGGACCCACAAATTCATTTGGAACTGTTATTTGAAAAGCAAAATACAAACTTTCCATGGGAACAAAATATAAATGATGCCAAGTTTCTATAGCAGAGCCTGCAGGGCATTGGTTTAATCCCCACTGGTTAGATGGAAGCTCACTACTTTCGAGCTCTTTCCTTCTCCCCGCCCCCATCCTACCCATTTCCTTTTTCCAACCTGCCACCTCCGTCTCAGAAGGTATAAAGGCAGATCAATAAAGGCAGGATTGCATTGCGTTCCCACTCAGCCACGAGAGTTCCTGGTTCCTCTCCCGTGTCGCTGAGTAAGCAGCAGCCTAGGTTGGCTCCTGTCGAATTCTCTCCATCCCAGAGAGCACGTGCCCAGAAAGAAATACCCTCAGGCTAGCCCGGCAGGCCTTGTTGCCTGCACTACGAATCCACTGCTCCTGGTGGCCTTCTTTTTTTGGATAGGATAATGAGAAATTGAGAGAGGAGGGAGAGATAGAGAGAGAGAGAGAAAGATAGACACCTGCAAACCTGCTTCACCACTTGTGAAGCATCCCCCTTCCCACCCCCTGCAGGTGGGAAGTCAGGAGCTTGAACCCAGATCCTTACATGTGTCCTTACGCTCTTAAGACTATTAGGTGCAGGGTGCTGGGTGGTAGTGCACTGGGTTAAGAGCACATGGCTCAAAATACAAAGCCAGAGTAAGAATCCTGGTTCAAGCCCCTGATTCCCCACCTGCACGGGGGTGGGGGGGTGGGGGGGTGGGTGATTGTTTCACAAGCGGTGATGCTGTGTTATGCTGTATTGTGTGTTACAGGTTTAATTATGACCTCCCTAAAGTTTGCATGTGGGAGTTCTCATCACCTCCCCCACCACCTCAGAATGTAACCATATTTAGAGATAATGAATTTAAAGAGGTTGGTAAGTGGACATGAGCCCATTAGGGTGGGTCCTAGTCCAGCCTCCTTATAAGAGGAAGAGACCCACGGATGTGTGTATGCAACAGAAGGAATGGACCTGTGGGGAATAGGAAAAGGACCCTGTCTGCACAACAGGAGAGGCCTCAGGAGAAAGCAGTCATGCCTCCAGAGATGTGAAGAATAAATTTCTGTTGTTTAGCGTGTACACACACACACACACACACACCCTATTAATTTGTTATGGCAGGCCCAAGAAAAATGAAAGGCTGAGTTCATCAAGGCACATAGTAGCTAAAATGGCAAAGAGATCAAAGAGAGAATTCTGAAGGCTGCTAGAGAAAAGTAAAGACTCATCTATAAAATTTATCCCATAAGACTATCAACTGATTTTTTTCAACAGAAATTCTAGACTAGAAAGGATATATTTATCCTTCTGTTGTGACACAGCACAAGACTTTGGGACATAACATATGATGGGGGCTGGCAAATGTAATTAGCATACAGCTGACATCAGCCAGTGGAGCATTGTGTGAACTCACGCAAACTCGCAAGGGACTGTGGGTGTAAGGTAACTGATTTAAGCGTGCCAGGAGGAAGTAGCTCTCTGTTCCCGTGCCTTCATCTTCTGGCTCCTTGCTTTCCTACGTTCCTTGCGGTGCGTGTCCTGGCTACTCCTCCCAGGACTTGCACATGTGTAGCTGAGCCAACCAGTCGGCCCTTCCCACTCTGGTTTTTATTTTTTTTAATTACAATATCCTGCCAGGATATACTTAATGTTCTAAATGGAAAAGGTCTTCACCCAAGAATACTTTATTCTGCTAGGTTATCAGGTATGAAGCAGTCATGAACTTTTCATACAAGCAATAGCTGAAGGAATTGATTACCACAAAACCATATCTACAAGAGATCCCAAAGGGACTCAAATAACTTACCACAGAAAGAAAACAAAATCAAGAAAATAAACAAAACCCAATGAAAATAACAAACTTGGACGGCAGTACTAAGGTTAACAAGAGATTTAAGAGATGTAGCAGTCTCTCCATTACTGAAAGGACATGAACTCTCGTGCTTGAATCTATGAAGGAGGAAGAGTCAGAGGAACAGGAGGAAGAGAAGAAATATGAAAAAAAGCAAGAAAAATTCAGTTCATTTTTTTCCAAATCCAATCAATCACTGCATTGAGGGAATATTGATTTGCATGATTTTTGTTGTCACTAGAGTGCATTTCCACACGTCCCCAAGATAGGTGTCAGTATACTTCACCCTCAACAAAACTATCCCGTTCCACCACAGGGAATCAGGTCTCCAACTTTTCCTTAATGCACCTCCCTTCCCGGTTTTGAGTCCCCAAATCTGCTAAGATGACCCATTTAACTTTCACCTTGTATTATCCTTTGCTTTGTTTCTTAGAGCCTATCATCGCATAATTTTGTATAACATTGTTAAATCACTAGTAAAAAAAAAAAAAGTAAATAATATGCAGATAGTTTACCAACAGTACACTTACTTCCATTCACAAACTGGTGACAACTTGGTGTACCAGTTGTTGAGTATAACGTTCTTATCACAGTATTCAGCACAAAAATCATCATAACTGGGCGCTCATGATGTTGACAACACTGGTTTCCATGTTTGAAAGCAAGCATATTGGTCGAAACCCGAGTATTGGGGCCCTGGGAAGCAACTAACCAGCTGAGTATGTGCCTTGCAGGTATGAGGCCCTGAGATCAATACCCAGGGCTCTAGTCTCTCTCTCTCTCTCTTTCCCTCTCCCCCTCTCCCTTTCTCTCTCCCTCTCTCTCTCTCCGTCTCCCTCTCCCCCCTCCCTCTCCCTCTCCCCCCTCTCTCTCTCCCTCTCCCCCTCCCTCTCCCTATTCCCCCCTCTCTCCCTCTCCCTCTCCCTCTCCCCCTCTCCCTCTCTCTCTCCCCCTCTCTCTCTCCCTCTCCCCCCTCTCTCCCTTTCCCTCTCCCTCTCTCTCTCCCTTTCCCTCTCCCCCTTTCTCTCTCCCCCTCTCCCTCTCCTCCTCTCCCTCTCTCTCTCCTCCTCTCTCTCTCCCTCTCCCCCTCTCCCTTTCCCTTTCCCCCTCTCCCTCTCTCTCCCTCTCCCTTTCCCTCTCCCCCTCTCTCTCTCCCTTTCCCTTCCCCCCTCTCCCTTTCCCTCTCCCCCTCCCTCTCCCCCCTCTCTCCCTTTCCCTCTCCCCCTCTCTCTCCACCCCTCTCTCTCCCTTTCCCTCTCCCCCTCTCTCTCTTTCCCTCTCCCCCTCTCTCTCCACCCCTCTCTCTCTCCCTTTCTCTCTCTCCCCCTCCCCCTCTCCCTCTCCCTCCCTCTCCCTCTCCTTCTCCCTCTTTCTCTCCCTCTCTCTCCCCCTCTCCCTCTCTCTCCTTCTCCTTCTCCCTCTCCCTCTCTTTCTCCCCCCTCCCTCTCTCTCCCCCTCTCCCCCGTCTCTCCCTCCCCCTCCCCTCTCCCTCTCAATTGAAAACAATTTAGGCATCAGAGAAGTTGGACTTATAACAATTCATTTGACAAACAATTGTTCTCAGTTAAACATGTTGTTAGCAGCTGAGGATAGGTTCCAAAAGTTCTGCATTTGGTTTCAGGGAGAGATAGAAAACAAGGGCAAATGCACCTCCCAGGCTTTACTGGAAACAATTTCCATTAAGGTCTTTGAATGGTTCATGGACTTTCACTTACTTTTTCATTTACTTCTCAGCTGTTTGTCAAGGGCCTTTAAGCTCCAGAATTGGTGCCAAAGCTGGGAATACAACAGTAACAGAGGAAGAGGGTACCTTGTCTGTCTGGAACTTACAGCATGCTGAGGGAAGCTGACCTGAAAGGGTTCATCAGAGCCAACATGGTGGGAGAGAAGAGGAGAATGTTCACCCTAGTAGGACAGCAAGACAGCAAGACAGCAGGACAGAGGCCTAGGCTTATGAGGAGGATCTACTGGAAATTTCTTCTCAGAGTTCTGGGTCTTCCAAATGCCTCAGCCACACTGTGGAATTTGAGTGGTGTCCTGCCACAGGGGCAGGTTGGATTTTGTTCTGGAAAGTTCATCTGTGCTGCTGTGTGGCTGCTGCTTTGAAGGAGGCAAGCCCAAAGGTGGGTGGGCCTAGGGAGGGTCCCTCAGGGAGACTAAATCTTCACAGCTACAGCTGATGCTGGATTGGACTGGTTTTTTTTTCCCTTTTGTTGCCCTTGTTGTTTATTGTCATTGTTGTTATTATTGTTGTTGTTATTGGATAGGACAGAGAAAAATGGAGAGAAGAGGGGAAGACAGAAGGGGAGAGAAAGACAGACACCTGCAGACCTGCTTCACCGCCTGTGAAGTGACTCCCCCACCCCCCCGCAGGTGGGGAGCCGGGGGCTCGAACTGGGATCCTTACGCCGGTCCTTGTGCTTCACCTGCTGTGCCACTGCCTGGCTCCCTGGACTGTTTTCTAGAGAGGAGACGAGGAAGGAGGTCTCGTCAATCTTCAGTACATTTCCACGCTCCGTTCTTCAGTCCAACGGGGTCCTTTCTCTGCTTCTTTCTCTTCTTCCTCTTCCTTTTCCTCCTCTCCTTCATTTTCTTCCTTCCCCCTTCTCCCTCCGCTTCCTGTGCCATTTTCTCCTTCTCTTCTTCCTCCTAGCTTCCTACTCTTCTGGCTCCTCTTCTCCCCCCCCCCCCGTTTCATCATTATCATCATATTATGATTATTCTTTCTTTCTTCTCTCCCTCCTCTGACTTCCTCTGACTCCTGCTTCTTCAAAAGGTCAAGTGAACAAGGACTCCCACTCTGTTACACTCCTGAGAAGCAAGAGAGTTCATAGTGGCCCTATGGTGTCACACCAAATAGAGTGCACATGCTACCCTGTGCACTGGTTCAGATCCTTAGTCCTCTTTGTCTCCTTTTTCCCCTCTCCATTTCTCTTTGTAGCTATAGAAAAGAGTGAGGGAAAGAGAAGGAAAGAAGGGAAAGAAGAGGAAAGGAAGAAAAGAAAAGAAAAGAAAAGAAAAGAAAAGAAAAGAAAAGAAAAGAAAAGAGGGAAAAAGACCACTGGGAGCAGTGGATTCACTGTGCAGACACCGAGCCCCAGAGACAACCCTGACAGCAATAAAAAAAAATTAGGGAGTCGAGAGGTAGTGCAGTGGGCTAAGCACAGATGGCACAAAGAGCAAGGACTGGTGTAAGGATCCTGGTTTGAGCCCCTAGCTCCCCACCTGCAGGGGAGTCATTTCACAAGTGGTGAAGCTGGTCTGCAGGTGTCTGTCTTTCTCTCCCCCTCTCTGTCTTCCCTTCCTCTCTCCATTTCTCTCTGTCTTATCCAACAATGACAACATCAGTTATAACTACAACAATAAAAAAACAAGGGCAACAAAAGGGAATACATACATAAATATTTTCAAAAATTAAATGCATTTCTTTTAAAGGGAGAGACTGAAGTTCCTCCTTCCAAAGACTAAGAGACTCCTAGCTCTCCCTGGAAATAAGAGGAGATTCCAGGAGAGGGCCAGTCATAAGTTTTGTGGATATACCTTTATTATAACACACACATCCTTCCCACCACGCAGTCAACTCTCTCTCTCTCTCTTGCTTCCTGTAAGAAGTGTGTGCACCTGGATAGGAAGGGGCACTCAAGGTCTGCATTTGAGTGGCCTGGGCTTTATTCCTAATGGTCTCTTCTTGCACAGGTCCCAGGCTCTACCCTCTGCCCCAGTCTCCACCTCAGGTGAGGCCATGGAGCAAGTTAAAATCCCTCACCTGTAGGCTGGATTTCAGAACAGCATCTGCAGGAAAGAAAGTCCTTTTTAAAGCTATGTTTACTTTGGGGTTTGATAACAGAGCATAAAAGGCTCGGGCTGGCACTATTTAAATATTTGTACCAGGACTGATATTTGCATTAAGGATGAAATGAATTGATGCACATTATTTATGATTAACTACACTGTTCCAAGCAAGAGGGCTGAGACACTAAATTAGCAGACAGATAAGTCTGTGTGATCAGGAGTGAAATCAAGTTTTTGCTATCAGCTCTTCCTCCTACTTCCTAACTCTATCTCCATCCTGCCAGTCCATTTTCATGTGGATTAAAATTAAAAATATATATGTTCTCAGTGCTTTTAAAGGTTTTACAGCCTCTGGGGGGAAGTGCATGCAATTGAACAACACAATAATCAGTAAGCCGGATCTCCCCCTGCCCCCCCATGAAAAGCTAATGGTCTTCCAGAATAAGGGACAACATATCCCATCTGGGTTAATATTCTCCTGCTAATGGCCAATTCACTTTCAGCCATAAGGACCAAGGCATATGACCTTTTTTTTAAAAAAAAATTATTTATTCATTTTCCCTTTGTTTTTGCCTTGTTGTTTTATTGTTGTAGTTATTGTTGTTGTTGATGTCTTCATTGTTGGATAGGACAGAGAGAAATGGAGAGAGGAGGGGGAGACAGAGAGGGGGAGAGAAAGATAGATACCTGCAGACCTGCTTCACCGCTTGTGAAGTGACTCCCCTGCAGGTGGGGAGCCAGGGGCTTGAACCGGGATCCTCTCGCCGGTCCTTGTGCTTTGTGCCACCTGCACTTAACCGCTACGCTACCACCCGACTCCCTTTTTTTTTTTTTTTTAAGAACAAAGATCACAATACTTGGGTTATAAATTGCTGCCTTCTCCATAAGCAGCACCATCAGGGGGTAACGTTTCCAGTTACTAATGACCAGAATATTGGGCTAGTTGGGATTCACCTACCAAAGGACAAGAGAAGGTGGCAGCTTTGCAAAAAGAGGGCTGGAAGTTGGGCAAATGAAATCCTTGGGTTTGTGACAAGGTTTGCACCGTGACCATTAGTCAATGTGAGAAAACCACCCAGCCTTCTCTTGCTCTCTCTTTTTCTTTTTGCCAGCAGGGTTATCACTGGAGCTCTCAGAGTGCTGGGTCCTTGTGTCAGTGGTATGTGGACTCAGAATCAAAAATACTACTGTAACCAAATCTGCCAGATGAACTACACAAAGTCCAGCTACCTCCTGGGAATATATATACACAAATCATGGTCTCTGCACGTGATCTTACGGAGACTTGAGTAAAAGCCAGCTGAATTCAGGATGGTAAACAACACAAACTAACTGAATGACAGGTGTATCAATGAAATCTTAGCCGGAATGGGAAAACCGAAGTCTCAGGAAAACAGTAGACAGCTACAAAGAGCAATAGCTGTGACATCCTTGTCTGCAACTTTGATCAGCAGTTTCCCTCTCTTCATTTTCTGAATCATGGATCCTACCGTTCTGTTAAAATTCTTTGATCCTGGCAGGTCAAAATGAATGAATGAATGAATAAATAAATACCTCAGAGTCCAAGAGATAATCTCACTTGCTACAGCACATACTTTATCATGCCCAAGGCTCAAGGTTGGAGTTTTGGGCACCATGCATGGCACCAGGGAGTGCTTCAGGAATGGTGAAACTATGCTAGAATTCTTCCCCTTCTCTCTGTCTCTGTCTCTCTGTCTCTCTCTCAAAACTTAAAAGAGTGCACACATTATCATGTGTAAGGACTTGAGTCCAAGCATCCACCTGTGGGGTGGGGGGAACTTCACAGGTGGTAGAGATGTCTTTTTATTCCTCTGTCTCTCACCCTCTTAAAAAATAGCCACCAGAAATGGAATAGTGCAGAAACTGAGCTCCAGTGATAACCCTGCTGGCAAAAAGAAAAAGAGAGAGCAAGAGAAAGTGTTTTTCCCTGGGAAGAATGAGGTCTTGAGAGTGTAGAGACTTGAAGCATGTGCATGCTTGCACGCGCACACACACACACACACACACACACACACACACAGAGAAAGAGAGTAAACTTTCTTTCCTCTCATACCGTACTCCAGTAGGCTCTCATTTCTCTGCTCACTTTTATATCACAACTTCCTCCTTCTTCTTCTTCTAGCGTTTGCCCTTCTTCCGTAGCCAGTCAATAGCGTCAGGTTGAGCCTGATGTAAAGTTTCGAGACCTCCTTTGAATCTGGAGAGGTGGCAGTCGTTGACTATGTGGGTCATAGTCTGTCTGTAGCCGCAGGGGCAGTTCGGGTCGTCGCTGGCTCCCCAGCGATGGAACATAGCGGCGCACTGGCCATGGCCTGTTCGATAGCGATTGAGGAGGGCCCAATCATAACGTGCCAGGTCAAAGCCGGGTTGACGCTTGCAGGGGTCTGTGATGAGGTGTTTGTTCTTTACCTCAGCTGACTGCCAACTCTGTTTCCAAAAGACTGGAACAGAGAAGTTCAGTGTAGGCGTAGGGGACCAGATCGGGTGACGAGACGTCAAGCGTTGGACAGGGTGGCAGATTGGCAGGTCCGGTCGAGCATAGACGTGGGAAATGAACTTAGATGATGCCGCATCCCGACGAATATCTGGCGGGGCGATGTTGCTAAGAACTGGCAGCCATGGAACTGGGGTGGAATGGATAGTTCCAGAAATTATCCTCATGGAGGAATATAATTTGGAATCGACCAAGTGGACATGGGGGCTACGGAACCATACTGGGGCACAGTATTCTGCAGTGGAATAGCATAATGCCAGAGATGATGATCGTAGTGTGGAACTTCCTCCTAAGACTTGTCATACTTCCTGTCCTCCAAACCATCTTCCTTGCACCTACCCTACCCAGGCATATGACCTAATCACTTCCCAGGTTTGCCTTCATTGTGTCAGCCAGGGAAACCCTGAGGCCACATCTCAGTGACAAGCCGTGTTTAGGATGGAGATTATAGCATATTAAATAGAATCCACTGATGGTGAATCGAGCAGCTTCATCGACTGCTATATGTGTTTCTTGTAGGCAGATAACATCTGCCTGATGCTGTATCGCCAATTGACCAATAAGAACGCGTTTGGCAAAGGACAGCCCCTCAACATTAAGTTGGAGGACTCGAAGAGCAGGACCAACAGCTTGAAAGCTGTCAGGAGCTGCTTGTTGCTGGCTTTGAAAGTGACTGGGATCCATGTGGATTCAGTTGGCTAGGAAGGATCGTCAGTTTCCCCAATGAATGGGTACTCATGAGATGCATCACGGGAAGGTCGATCCAATGCATCCCACGGCCGAGCCATCTACACCAAATCGTGTCTTGTGGACGTTTACCATATGGCCTCTTCGACCTTCTACGACTCCATTACTATTGGAACTATTCAGCTCGTCAACGTATATAAGCCTCCCAGTGCCTCATGGGATAATGAGATCCTGCCTAGCCTGAATCACGCAGCCGTTTACGTTGGAGACTTTAATAGTCATCACCAAGACTGGGGATATTCCTCCACTTGTGCTGACGGCTCTATCTTAGCCGACTGGGCTTCAGCGAATGACCTCTCCCTATTATACGATCCCAAACAGCCAGGCTCTTTTCAGTGCTAGATGGAATAAAGACTCGTCACTCGACCTGTGCTGGATTAGCACAGTCAACAGCCAAGCCTTTCCTGCTACGAGACAAGTTCTCAAGATCTTCCCGCACAGTCATCACCGCCCAGCTATCATCCACATTGGTTTCCAGCTCCCACTGATTCTGTGCTCGGAGAAACTAAGATGAAACTTTCGGAAAGCAAACTGGCATCTGTTCAGTGATCTTACCAACAAATCTATTCCTGCAATTCCAATTAACTCTATCCCCTCTGAAGATTCCTACAGGCGCTTCTGCCAAGCCATCTTCAAAGCAGCTTCCCAAACTTCCTTGTGGGAGATATGCTAACTATATGCCTTGTCTTGATGCTGAATGCGAGCAACTCCTAAAGCAGTATGATGAGTCGGGCGACCCAGATGTGGCTGACCATCTCATTGCCTCCCTGGATGCAGCACGCCAAGCCCGCTGGCAATAACTCATGGAAAGTCTGAACTTCACCCACTCAAGTAGGAAGGCCTGGAAGCTTCTTCACAGACTGGGTGCCGGTAGCCAACCCCCTCCCGTCTCCCATCCCCCCGTATCTCCAAACTCAGTGGTCAGTCACCTAACTCAAGTTGGACGTGCTAAGATTGACCCAGTCTGGAAAAGAGAAATTTCCCATGAGTGGTCATCCCACTTCCGGTTATCTTGTCCATCTCCAAAACTCTCTCCCTTTACACTGTCTGAACTGGAAGACGCTTTGAAGAGGGTTAAACCGGGAACAGCTGCTGGCTATGATAACATCACCCCAGAACTCATTCTTAACCTGGGTCCCGCGGCAAAGAAGTGGCTCGCTTCATTCCTGTCCCACATCTTGGAATCTGAGTCTATGCCCAAAATTTGGCGTCGTGCGAAGATTATAGTGGTTTTGAAACCAAAGAAAGACCCGACACTGGCTGCCAGCTATAGACCAATTTCTCTCCTCTCCGTGTGTTACAAACTCCTTGAGAGGCTGCTTCTGTCACGTATTTCTCATCTTACAGAGAAATTCCTATCACCTGCCCAAGCTGGTTTCCGCCCAGGAAGATCTACCTGCGAACAAGCCCTGGCCCTCTCAACTTACATTGAAAATGGATTCCAGAAGAATTTAAAGACGGGTGCTATCTTTGTTGATCTCACAGCAGCCTATGACTCGGTCTGGCACTGTGGTCTCCTAGTCAAGATCTCAAGATGCCTGCCTCCATGGGTGGCCAACACTATATCGTTTCTTCTCCAAAACAGAAGATTCCGGGTGCATCTGGGTGACAAGTCTAGCAGATGGAGACTTCTCTCAAGTGGCCTCCCCCAGGGCTCTATTCTGGCTCCTACGCTATTTAATATTTACATCAATGACCTCCCAGAAACTTCTTCAAGGAAGTTCATCTACGCCGATGACATCTGCTGTGCAACTCAGGCATCCAAGTTCGAGGAAACACTCACAAAAGACATGTCTCTGATATCTGATTACTGTAAAAAATGGCGACTAATCCCTAGCACTGCAAAAACGGTATCATCTGTTATCCATCTACACCATGCCTCGGCCTCGCGTGAGCTTAATGTGCAGCTTGGCGATACGAGAATCCGGCATGAAGCCCAGCCAGTCTATCTTGGCGTTACTCTCGATCTACTCTGTCATTTCACGAACATCTCATAAAAACTGCAGCAAAGGTGGGCGCGAGGAATAACATCATTGCAAGACTGGCCAGCTCCTCATGGGGCGCAAGCGCTTCCACACTGCGATCATCCTCTCTGGCATTATGCTATTCCACTGCAGAATACTGTGCCCCAGTATGGTTCCGTAGCCCCCATGTCCACTTGATCGATTCCAAATTATATTCCTCCATGAGGATAATTTCTGGAACCATCCATTCCACCCCAGTTCCATGGCTGCCAGTTCTTAGCAACATCGCCCCACCAGATATTCGTCGGGATGCGGCATCATCTAAGTTCATTTCCCACGTCTACGTTCGACCGGACCTGCCAATCTACGCGGATATCTTCGCCCACCCTGTCCAACGCTTGACGTCTCGTCACCCAATCTGGTCCCCTACGCCTACACTGAACTTCTCTGTTCCAGACTCTTGGAAACAGAGTTGGCAGTCAGCTGAGGTAAAGAACAAACACCTCATCACAGACCCCTGCAAGCGTCAACCCGGCTTTGACCTAGCACGTTATGATTGGGCCCTCCTCAATCGCTATCGAACAGGCCATGGCCAGTGCGCCGCTATGTTCCATCGCTGGGGAGCCAGAGACGACCCGAACTGCCCCTGCAGCTACAGACAGACTATGACCCACACAGTCAACGACTGCCACTTCTCCAGATTCAAAGGAGGTCTCGAAACTTTACATCAGGCTCAACCTGATGCTGTTGACTGGCTACGGAAGAAGGGCAAACGCTAGAATAAAGAAGAAGTGACAAGCCAGGAATATCTCCAGGTGCCTTGCCTGAGGCCCCCTGCACAATGGGTTGGGGCCCTGGTGGCTGGCAGCATGAAGGGGTGGCTGTAGGGCAGCACTACACTCCCCAGGCCTTTTCTCATACATGCAGTTCTTTTGACGGAACAAGGACAGAGTAAAAACCGGCTCCCAGGCTCAGCTTGGGATGAGATGCCTTCTTCATCCTGCCCTTTCCCATCTGACCGTGGGTGACCTGTGGAGCCAGCCACTTGTGGCAGATGACAAAGTCTCCATCAGTCTGGTTCCCAGTGACTGGCTGGAGCGGGGCCCTGGGAACACTTTTTTTTTTTATCTTTTAAAAAAATATTTATTTCCTTTTTGTTGCCCTTGTTTCTATTGTTGTTGTAGTTATTATTGTTGTTGATGTCGTCATTGTTAGACAGGACAGAGAGAAATGGAGAGAGGAGGGGAAGACAGAGAGAGGGAGAGAAAGACAGACACCTGCAGACCTGCTTCACCACCTGTGAAGCGACTCCGCTGCAGATGGGAAGCCGGGGCCTCGAACTGGCATCCTGCCCAGTCCTTGCGCTTTGCACCATGTGCGCTTAACCTGCTGTGCTACCGCCAGACTCCCAGGAACAGTATTTTGAATTTGATGTAGTCAAGACAGGAGAGTCTGAGATTCTCTGATTCTTCCTCCTGTCTGGTCACTCCTTCCCACCTCCCTTGCACACCAGACTGCTCCCGGCGTAGTCTTTATACCTCTCCTCTTCCCTTTCACTTGCTTCCAGATGTCACCAAGTCTCACAACTTTAACTATCATCTCTGACAGAACAATTCTGAGTCCAGAAGGTGGCTCAGGAAATGAAGCACGTGACACACAATGTGATGATTTGTGCTCAGTCCCTGACACCATATGGAAGCACCATGGGCAGCTCCTAGGGAACTCCAGGAATGGGGGGGGGGGAGTGGTATGGTGTCTCTCCCTCTTACCCACTTCTCTCTCTGTCTCTCTCTCTCTCTGTCTCTCTCATATAGAAAGGGAGAAGAGAGAAAGAAAAGAATAAGAAGAGAGAATAGAGAAAATGGCACCTACTTAAAATAGACATTTGCTCAGTTTATTAGTGGTTTACAAGGTGATGTGGTTACAGAGTAGAGTTCCACACCACACCCACCACCAGAGTTCTGTGCCCCAACTCTCTGATGAGGGGGACACAAGGAGGGAAGCGCCTACTTTTTAAATCTCAGACTTCAAAGTCTGCTTGGACTCCAGTCTCAGACTCCAATTCACACTGGGTAAGCCCACACGGATATCATGTTGGCAGCTCAAATCTAACATGTTCCAGTCTTGTGTCTTGATCTACTGTCCCAAATCTATGGGCCATTCACATTCTCCAGTCTAGTGACCAGAGCCAACATCCATTCAGTTACTCAGATCAAAATCTTGCACATCCTTTCAGACTACTCCATTGTCACATTTCCCTTTCAATGCCCTCAGGTGGAAACCCCTTGGTGGTGGGCACTGTATGGCGACACGCATCTTGAGGTGTGAAGTTGTACTCCTTACCCTCAAGCAGCTTTATAAGCCATCACCTTCATTTAGAGGCAGATGGAGATCCTGTCAACTCAAGCCTTCACGTGTTTCTTGTTTCTATTCAGGACTCATTCCCCACCACCCGCCCTGGCCTCAGGCCCCAGTAAGGGAAGCCTGACTAGATTAGTTTCAGGGGAGTCTTCAGAAGCAAGGAGCCCCAAGGTAAAAGTGAGCACGCTATGGTCCTCAGTTCCTTCAAGTGCATAAGAGGACACTGCCAGCGCTCTCCAGGGAAACTTCAAGAAATAAATTCCCGAACTCCCTTTGGCCAGTGTATGCTCTTTCTCTTTTAACAGTGGTATCTGGTGAAACTGTGCAGTGACTAGAAACAAAATACCTGCGTACTTACTGGGAAAGTACTGCAAAAGTGAATTAAATTGAAAACATCAGAACTGTGGGCCAGTGAAATAGCTCTCTCTGCTTTGCCATGAGAGTGACCCAAGTTCAAGACTGGGCTAGCATTGCACTGAAGGAGGTTTCAGTGCCCTGGTCTCTTTCACTCTTTCTCTGCCTCTATCTAAAAAATAAGTATCTAAGCAAATGAATAAATAAATATCAGAATTGTGCCTAGTCTGATGACCATTATGCAGCTATATGCTATCACTCAAGATTATGTAACAGGGCCAGGGAGAGAGCCCAGCAGTAGGGCACAGGGCTTCCTTGCATGAGGCCCTAGGTTCAATCCCCAGTACTGCATATACCAGAGCTGAGTTGTTCTCTTTCTCTCTCTCTCACCTCTCCCTCTCTCATAGAAATAAACCTTTTTGAAAAGTCATACACATACACACACACACATATACACACACACACATACACACACACATATACACACACACACATACACACACATATACACACACACACAGTAAAAGGGAAGATCCAACCTTCTATTTGTCCTCCCACCATTTCATTGCATGACCTCCTAAATTACTGGAATTCTCCTAAATTACTGGAGTTCTCTCAGTCCACAACTGAGGGGGTGGGGGAAGGGCTTCATGAGCTTGAAGCAGTGCTGCAGGTCCCTCTTTTTCTCACTCCCTCTCTATTTCCCAATTCCTCTCTGTCCCATCAAATAATAAAGAGGGGATGGAAAAGATGGCCACCAAGAACAGGAGCACTGGATTTGTCATGCAGACACCAAGCCCCAATGTTAACTCTGACAGCAAAAAAAAAAAAAAAAAAAATGGTTGACATCTTTCTAGACATTCCTTTGAGTTCTGTTATTAGTGCATACTTCACAGTGCAGTCTCCCTTCCTTCCTTCCTTCCTTCCTTCCTTCCTTCCTCCCTTTCTTTCTTTTTTCCTTCCTTCCTTCCTTTGTTTCTTTCTTTTTTTAAAAAAAAATTGTCACTAGGGTTATTGCTGGGGCTCAGAGCTGGCACTACGAATCCACTGCTCCTGGAGATCATTTTTTCCTTTGTTTTCTAATTTTTTTAAATTAACTAGGACAGAGAGAAGTTGAGGGAGGACAGGGAGATAGAGAGAGGAAGAGAAAGATTGACACCTGTAGACCTACTTCACCACTCATGAAGCAAACTTCCTGCAGGCGGCGAGCGGTGGGCTCGAACCCAGGTGCTCGAGCTTGGTATTATGTGCACTTAATCGGGTGCACTAGCACCTGGCCCCGAGTTCCATCTTTCTTATGAGCTTCCTAGATGCAAGAAAGTTTGCTGGGGGATGTGGAGGCAGAGCTGACTTTGGAAAGCCCTGCTCCAGCTTCCCACTTGACAGAGAAGACAAAGGAAGCACTGTCCAGAGTGGCCCAAGGCTGCTGAACAGATGTCTTCCACCTGACTCTTAAGATCATTCGTCCAGTGTATCAGCTGAATGCAAATATTACTCTTCTCTCTGGCTCTTTCAAGTGATTCTGGACTCAGGGTTATTGTCAGAATCTGTTCCTGGGAGGAGCCACATCCTGGCATTCACCTAGGCCTGGCCTCTGGGCTGTGCAAATTCAGCCTCTGGCTCTGGGCCAGCAGGGAAATTCTACGAAAAGGAGACTGAGACTGCACACCTGCAGACTGGGTCCTGCCTTCTGCCTGTTCAGACAGGTGACCTTCAAAATCCAAAGCCAGAGACCACAAGGCATTGTGAGACTCCTGGAGACATCCCAGGGTGGGGGGTCTAAAAGCCGGGACTAGCCCACACCCAGCTCCCACTGACTCTTCCCCATGACTTGGGACCAGGTTCCTCCTCTGTAAAAACCTCCCACACTGAAGGGACTGGCAGGCTCTGTAGACCCTCCCTTTTTTCCTTCCAAACATTTTTAAAAATAATTATTTTATTTATTCCCTTTTGTTGCCCTTGTTGTTTTTCATTATTGTTGTAGTTATTATTGTTGTCATTGTTGTTGGATAGGACAGAGAGAAATGGAGAGAGGAGGGGAAGACAGAGGGGGGAGGGAAAGATAGGCACCTGCAGACCTGCTTCACCGCCCTGTGAAGGGGAGTCCCCTGCAGGTGGGGAGCCAGGGCTCAAACCAGGATCCTCACACTGGTCCTTGCGCTTTCCTTGCACTTTGTGTCACCTGCGCTTAACCCGCTGCACTACAGCCCAACTCCCTCCTTCCAAACATTTTATTTTTTTCTGGTGGTGCTGATAATTAGACCAGCAGGGCTGTCTGGGGAAAGGCAGACTAGTTATTACACAGTAGAGGGCTGAATAGAAGATTTCCTAGAAAAGGTGGTGTTTTCCCAGAATTCCAGACCCTTCTTTTTTCTGGCCATGTGTGTCCATTTCAGACCTGCCATGGCATCTGATTTGGGAGGGAACCCCTTCCCACAGGTGTGGAGATGTACTAGAATGCTGGTGAGCTGAGGATCAGGGCTGCACACCAGACATCTCAGTCGCCATCTTGTTTCTACTTGGTTTCTTCCAGTTCTTGTGTGCAGCTTGGACTTTAAGGAGGTGGTCAGTCTTGTGCCCAACAAGTTCTTCTGGTTTGGTAGTGAGATGGCAGTGGGGATGGGCTCTTCCTCCTGGCTAGTCCAGCCTTTCTCAAATTCAGGGCCTCACACCTGTAAAGTACACACTGAGTCATATCTCTGGTCCTCCTTGTGTTTTATTTTTTTTAATAATATTTATTTATTTATTTTTGGGTAAAGACAGAAATTGAGAGGGAAAGTGTGTGTGTGTGTGTGTGTGTGTGTGTGTGTGTGTGTGTGTGTGTGTAGGAGAGAGAGACCTGTAGCCCTGTTTCACAGTTCATAAAACTTCCCTCCTGCAAGTGGGGACTGGGGGGGGGGCACAGTTTGAACCCACATCCTTGCACACAACAATGTGTTCTAAACCAGGTGTGCAAATGACCAGCCCACCCTTTTGAAAATTTATGTATTTATTTATTTTTGGATAGAGGCATAGAGAAATTGAGTGGGAAAGGAGACCAGAAAGATTTTTAAAAAGAAAGATAGGTGAAGGACACAGAAGAAGGGTGGGTTCATCCATAGCTTTTGTTATGACTCAAGAATGTATGACCCCAAGCCTATTGAGCTCAGGTAAGTTATTTCTGCACAAGAGAAAACCACTCAAACCAAACCTTAGAACTTAGTGGTAAGGATCAGGGTTACAAAGGTTTTACCTTCAAAGAGGCTGTTGTAGCCTTTTCATCTTTAAAAGAAATTCCCTTTATCTTTGTGAATTATGAGAACTAAGATGAAATTCTGCAGGGTAATAATGAAAAGAGGGAGCCTGTGAACTGTTGGGAATGAATTTTGCTCTGAAATAAATCTCAAGTCACAAGAGGACTTTTATTTTATTTTATATTATTTTACCTTCAGAGAACTCAGTCTTAGGAAGTTAAGAACGCAATGGATTTTCCTTCTCCCCAGACTGTTACATGTTTACATATTAACAAGTGATTATGTTCATTAGAATGCTGTATATGCAGAAGTCTGAAAGAAACTCTATAACATTTAATTATGTTTTTTTTTTTTAAATAGCTGCATTATTTACAATAGTCAGAGTGGAATCCCATCCACAGATGATTGAAGAAAGGAGTTATGGGATATATACTCCATGGAATATTACTCTGCAATCAAATAAAGATGACATTGTGTCCTGTGGGACAAAATGGATGGAACTGGAGGTGGCTGCGCTGAGAGAATTAAGTAAAGAGATGAAAGACAAAGACTTGAGTGTTCCCATCATACATTTATATGTGAAATCTAATAAACTGCTACATATGAACTTGCAAAGCAAAACAAATCAACATAGAAGCAAACATTCTACGACTTTGGGAACTATGGTGTTTAATTGAGAGACTAGGGATACAAAATTTTGGAAGTGGATGTGGTGTGGAACTACATCCTATAATCTTCCAATCTTTTAAACCAATATTGCTTTTAAAAAATGGCTTAAAAAAGAATTTTTCTTTTTTTTAAGACTTTATTTTATTTATGAGAAAGATAGGAGGAGAGAGAAAGAACCAGACATCACTCTGGCACATGTGCTGCCAGGGATCGAACTCGGGACCGTAAGAGTCCAAAGCTTTACCACTGCGCCACCTCCCGGACCACTGGGGAAAAAAAAAATGACTTAAAAAAGAAAAAAGCCAAATGAATATAGTTTTCAAGGCTTCTTGTTTTTCCGGCATTCCCCCTATTGAACACTAGAGGGAGCGGCACACCGCACGGGAGACTTCGTTCACTGATGGCATGCTATGCAGTGTATACACACAGGTAAGGACAAGTACTTGTCAGCAGGGGCCCAACAGGTGGGGAGGTTGTCATCCACCCCAGAAGTAGGTCCTGAGCTGCCTGGATAGGACAGTCTGTCAGCTGTCCTAACAGATCCCAGCAGGTGACTGTGGGATAGATAGATCCACTAGAGCCAATTTAATCTTGTCTTGAGGGACAAATGATATACTTGGGAGGCTGACCTCAGGCTCATTGATTTCTATTCACAATCCTCTGTCATTAGCTTATGCTACAAACTAGTGGTGTTAGTTGTGCTGAGTTATGCTGAGTTGGGAACTGATCATTAATGAAAGGAGGGCAAGTTTTATTAAAATATGTTTTATTTATTTATTTTTACTTTTTAATTTTTTTATTGATTTAATTATGATCAAGAAGCCCATTGATAAGAGAGGTACAATTCCACACAATTCCTACCATCAGAGTTCCACATCCCACCCCTCCACTGTAAGGTTTCCTATTTTTTTTAATTTATAATTTTTATTTATAAAATGGAAACACTAACAAGACCATAGGATAAGAGAGGTACAATTCCACACAATTCCCACCATCAAAACTCTATCTCAACCCCTCCCCTGATAACTTTCCTATTCTTTTTCCCTCTGGGAGTATGGACTCCGGATAATTATGTGATTCAGCTTCCTAGCCCTTTTTCCAGCCATGAAAATTTCTCCCCAGACAATAACTTGGGTCCACCTGCATATCAGATGTCAGGCTCAGGCAAAAACTAGTAAAGTCATGGGTCCCTAGGAATAGACCTACTAGCTTTTTCCATAATGGAGACCCCCCCCACACACACACATCTTCATCTGCAATATTCCAGCCTTTAGGTTCATGACTAGTCAACAGTTTGTTCTGCTTTTTTATATCAACTCTTTTTCAGTCACCAGGTTCCAGATGATACCATGATGCTAACTGGACTTCCCTGGGCAGATGAGTTCATCAATGTGTCCTGGAACCCCTTTTCTCTAGAGCTCTGTCCCACTAGGGAAAGAGAGAGAGACATGCTTGGGAGTATGGATCAACCTGTCAATGCCCATGTTCAGTGAATCCACATGGATCCCAGTCACTTTCAAACCAGCAACAAGCAGCTCCTGACAGCTTTGCTGTTGACTGGCTACAGAAGAAGGGCAAACACTAGAAGAAGAAGTGGGGAAGCAATTACAGAAGCCAGACCTTCCACCTTCTGCATCCCGTAAAGATGTATTTATTAATGAGAGAGGGAGAAAGAACACAAGCATCAGCCTGGCATATACACTACAGGGGATCAGCCTCAGGACCTCATGCTTGAGGGTCCAAAACTTCACCCACTGCACTATCTCCCAGGCTGGTTGGAGGCAGCCTTCAGGGTGTGTGTGTGTGTGTGTGTGTGTGTGTGTGTGTGTGTGTGTGTGTGTTGAATTCTATATCACACAAACCCTGTGATTTAAGGTATAACATTGAGCATTCAGAAGATAGCTCATTTGACAGGTGAGGAACCAGCTTCCAGTCGTTGGCACCACATGGGAGTACCATACAGTACCAGGGTAAGTTCCATGGATAGTGGAGCTATGCTGTGGTGTCTCTCCTTTCCCCTCTCTTTCTCCCTTTCTCTCTCTCCATCTCTCTTTCCTTTTCTTCTATTTGAAATAAAAAAGGGGGGAATAGGTCTTCAGGGAATGGTGGAATCACACAGGTGCCAAGTCCTTCCATCCCTTCACCCCCTTAAAAAAAAAAAAAACAACAACTAGCAAATGTGTAGAGCTTGGGCCAGGGAGATTACTCAGCTGTGGAGAACAGGACTTGCATGGGAGAGGTCCCGGCTTTGACCCCTGGCACCTCATATGCCAGAGCTGAGTAGTGCTGTTGTCTCTGTTTCATAAGAGATTAATTTTTAATAATAACTAAAAAATAAAACGTACAATTAGTTCAGTGGCATTAAATACGTTTACACTATTGTGCAACCATCATCACCACAAGCCTGCAGAAAAATTTCATCTTCTCCAACTATAACTCTGTATAATATAAAACAATCATTATATGATATGTACACAATATAATAATACAACAAGGATATATATCCAGTAACTATAGTATAATGTCACTTTCCATGTAATAGTTGCTTTTTTGTGTCTGGTTCAATTTACTCAGCACAATGTTGTTCATGGTCTTCATCCACCTTGTGATCATGAATCTGAACTATTTATTTATTTATTTTGCCTCCAGGGTTATTTCTAGGGCTCTGTGCTTGCTCTACCAATCCACTGCTCCTGGAGGTCATTTTTCCCATTTAGTTTTCCTTGTTGTTGTTGTTGTTATTGTTGCCCTTGTTGTTATTGTTCCCATTTCTGTTGTTGTTATTGGATAGGACAGAGAGAAATTGAGCGAGGAAGGGGAGACAGAGAGGAGAGAAAGATAGACACCTGCAGACCTGCTTCACTGCCTGTGAAGCAACCCCCTTGCAGATGGGGAGCCGGGGCTCAAACTGGGATCCTTAGGCCGGTCCTTGTACTTCATACCATGTTTGCTTAACCTGCTGCGATACTGCCTGGCCCCATTTATTTATTTTAAAAGTGAGAGCTCATTGTCTTTATTTGCATTTCTGTTATCCTCAGTGACTCTGAACACTTTTTCATATGTCTGTTGACCCTTTGGGTCTCCTCTTTGGTGAAGATCCTGCCCATGGTCTCTTACCCATTTCTGATGGATAGTTTGTTGCTGTTGCTGTTGCTGTTGCTGCTGCTGCTGCTGCTGTTTAGTGAGTTTTTTATTGGCCCTTCGTCTGCTGTAAAGGTCTTCTCGAACTCCATAGGAAGTCAGTCTCTGCTTTGACGATGGTTCTTTTTGCTGTGCAAAAGGTTGTCAGTTTGATGTAGTTACATTGATTTATTTTTGTTTATGTTTTCTCTGTAGTTGGGCTTGAGTCACTGGAATCCATCATGTCCAATGTTCCAGGACTGTTCCAAAATGGACAAATATGGTCCAAAAATAGGGGCACCCCAAATTCTGGGAAACCTCCACCTTTTCTAGGAAACCCCCTCCTACCCTAAGCTCCTAATGAATAACTAGCCCACCTTTCCCCCAGAAAAACCACCTGTCTTAGTCTGACTTTCCCATGTATAAACCAGCAGCACACAACTCACCCTGAAACCTGCCTTCACTTGCTCCTTCCAGCGATGAATCTCCTCTGTCCCCTGCAGTTGTCTCTGTCCTTGAATTCTCTCTGGACTCTGAGTTACACTCAGTTTGAGGAACACTTTCTCACCTCCCTAGACCCACACCCACCCACAGCTCTACCAAGTGAGCTGTCTCTTGCATCTCCTCCCATGGGACTTCAAAAAGTTTTTAAAAACAACCCTCCTGGGTAGAGACCCTAACAAAGTCCTTCTCTGCTGGACTCAGACCCCACTGCCTGTGCCAGGTTTCAGGGAAAGAAAGACAGGCTGGTTCTCAGAACTGTGAAAAGAACAAGAGTTTGTGCTTGTAAGAACAATTGCAGGGGGGGTCAGGCGATAGTGCAGTGGGTTAAACACAGGTGGCACAAAGCGCAAGGACCAGTGTAAGGATCCCGGTTCGACCCCCGGCTCCCCACCTGCAGGGGAGTCGTTTCGTTTCACAGGCAGAAGAAGAACAGGCAGTGAAGCAGGTCTGCAAGTGTCTGTATCTTTCTCTCCCCCTCTCTGTCTTCCCCTCCTCTCTCCATTTCTCTCTGTCTTATGCAATGACAACGACATAAATAACAATGATTATAATAACCACAACAATAGCAAAAAAAAAAAAAGAAAGAAAGAAAAAAAAAAAAAAACAGGGTAACAAATAGGAAAAAAAAAAAAAAAAGAACAATTGCAGGAAGCTTGTGTCTGAGGCCCAGGCCCAGAATGTAAGGCTGCCCCCTGGAGCAGGAGTCTTGGTATAGCAGGACCTGGCCATCTGGGAACAGGCAACATGAGTAACCAACTGCCTTTGTTACTTGTGCTAAACTCAGTGTTCAGCAGCAGCATCATTCAGAACTGGAGGTTAGAGAAATAAGTAAAGAGGTGAAAGACAATGACTGATGGATTCACCCCCATGTAGAGCCTAGGGAACTGATCCACGTGAACTTGCAAAATGAGCAAGCAAACAACAAAACCAGAAGCAAGCAAGCTGTTTCTAGTGACTTGGGAGAACTCTGTTGGTTATCAGTGAGAGGTGGGAGACTCAGAACATAGAACTTTGGTGGTGTGTGGGTGTGGAACTATACTCTGTAATCTTACACTCTTGTAACCCACTATTAATCACAAGTAAAAAATAGGTGGGGAAAGGCAACACCACCCAAAGAAAGGATCTGACCTGGGAAGCAGTGATTCCTCTCTCGAGGGACATGTCACAGGGTCTTCCACCCTTATGCCGCAGAATGTTATCAACACGACCAGCAAGCAGAATGGGTGACGGTCACAGTCCAAATAACTCGGTCCAGTTCAGGAGCTCAGTTGGGCAGTAGAGCACAGAACTGGCCTGCCTGAGGTCCCAGGCTCAATCCCTGGCACTACTTGGCACTCTTTGCAATTCTTCTTACAAACACAAATTCTTGTTCTTTCACAGTTATGACTCTCTAGCTGAGAAGGGCTCTAGCCCCTGTCTCTTTATGAAAACAAATCTCTGTTTTAAAAAGGACTCCATTGGGAGTCCGGTGGTAGTGCAGTGGGTTAAGTTCACGTGGTGCAAAGTGCAAGGACCGGGGTAAGGATCCTGGTTCAAGCCCCCGGCTCCCCACCTGCAGGGGAGTCGTTTCCCAAGTGGTGAAGCAGGTCTGCAGGTGTCTATCTTTCTCTCCCCCTCTCTGTCTTCCCCTCCTCTCTGCATTTCTCTCTGTCCAATCCAAAAAATGATGACATCATCATCAACAACAATAACTACAACAAGGACAACAAAAGGGAATAAATAAATATTTAAAAATGTATTTAAAAAAAAGAGGACTCCATGTCAGTAGAAATAAACTTAAAATAAACCAGCATGGCTGGAAGATAGCTCACCTGGTAGGGTGTGTGATTGTCACGTGTGCAGCCAGTGTTCAAGCTCTGAAAGTGCCAGGGTGGGGTGGGGTGATGGTGCACCTGGCTGAATGCACATTATAGTGCGAAAGGACCCGGGTTCAACCCCCTACTCCCAACCTATAGGTGAAGCAGTGCTGCATCAAGTGTCTTTCTTTCTCTATCTCCTCTTGCATTCCCTCCCCTCTCATTTTCTTTCTGTCCTGTCAAATAAAACAAGAAAGGAAAGAGGGAGAGAGAAGAAAAGAAAAGAAAAGAAAAAGGGAAGAAAAGAAAAGGAAAGAAAAAGGAAAGGAAAGAAAGGCATCGGGAGCAGTGAGTTTGTAGTGCTGGCACTGAGCCCCAGCCATAATCCTGGTGGCAATAAAAATAAGTCAATAATTACATAATTACATAAATAAAATATTTTTTATAAATAAAGGTCGTGATACTAGGGAAAGCACTAATATGATGTCCTCCATCTCTCACTTTCTCTCTCCCTCCCCCCTCTCTCTCTTCCTCTCTCTCTTTCTCTCCCTCCCTCTCTGTCTCTCCCTCTCCCTAAAATTAAAAAAAAATTAAAAAAAGAATAAAAGTCAGCCTGAGAGCAGAGGTTGCACAGGTAGAAGGCCAGGTACTACAAAAACAAATAATCACAGCCAACAAGCTTCCACTGGGGTCTGCTGGTGGCTGACTTTGAGCTAAGACACTGGGTTCTATTATCCCTGAGTCTGCTGATTATCCAGCTCTCACTTGAGGAAACAGACATGGAAGTTTGCCCAGTGCCCAGGTGATTCCCATTCTGGGCATCTCCGATTCTAGAGCACACGATGTGTCAGTATCATAGTCATCCTTTACATGTGCATGCGATGGTCATGACCCATGGCTGCCTACACAGTGTGTATTCTAGAACCACAGATGCTTGTGTACACAACATAACTATAATTTACAAATGGAGTAACATGGCTGCAGCTAAAATAAGCTCTCTGTTGACTGAAACTTCATTTCCAATAGCCAAGAACTGGAAACAAACTAAGTGCTCACGGACAGATGAGTGGATAAAGAAGACAGGGTACTTACACACAGTGGAGGGCTACTCAGCTAGAGAGAGAGACAGTGTCCTACCATTTGGAACAACATAGAAGAACCCCGAGGATCTGAAGCTAAGTGAGAAGAGCCAAGTGGAGAACAACAGACTTAATGTGACTTCATCTGTGACAAAGGGAGAACACGGATGAACTGAATTGACCAGAAATGAACTGGAGCAAAAATTATTTATTCATTTGTGATTTATCATTGTTTTACATAATCACTAGACTTCAGAAGTGTTTTCTTCTTATTGTTTTTTTGTTTATTCTGCATAGAGACAGGGAGGGGAGAAGGAGTAGAGTGGGATACACAGAGAGAGAGACTTGCAGCACTACTTCATGGCTCATGAAGCTTCTCCTTTGCAGGTGGGGACTGGGGGCTTGAACTGTAATATATGCACTCTACTGGGTGCATCAATGCCCGACACAGCTTCAGAAGTGTTTGCATACCCACACAGGTGCATGCAATTCACCACATCTCTCATCAAAGTTCTGTAGGCCCCCAGCCTGTCCTTCACCCCACCCCCATAACCATCTCATTGCTCACTTTTTTTTTAACTTTAAAAAAAATTATCTTTATTTATTTATTGGATAGATACAGCTAGAAGTCAAGCAGGAAGTGGGTGATAGAGAGGAGGAGAGACAGAGAGGCACCTGCAACACTGCTTCATCACTCATAAATCTTTCCCTCTGCAGGTGAGGACTGGTGGCTCGAACCTGGGTCCTTGAGCATTGTAACATGTGCGCCACCACCCAGCCCCTTGTTGTTCACTTTTTACAAAAGATAGTCTGGTTATCTTCTTCCTAACTAGACATGAACTTTTGGACTACATTACCGGAAGGGACGGGAAAGGCAGACTGCTGGGAAAGTCAGGACAAAGGGGTGTATTGGACACTAGGGGTGGGATGGGACTGTTAGCGGTGAGCTTCATAAAGTATACTTGTTGATCTTCAGTGATGCACATTTGAAACTTATATGCTACCAGATGTTGCTTCAACAATAGTCAAATTAATAAATAGCAAAAATTTAAAATAAAGGTTTTCTTTTCTCGCTGCCAGCTTTATTATTGGGGCTCCATGACTATGTAAAGATCCCAACTGGTAGACATGTCTCCCTTTCCTTTCCTTTCCTTTCCTTTCCTTTCCTTTCCTTTCCTTTCCTTTCCTTTCCTTTCCTTTCCTTTCCTTTCCTTTCCTTTCTTTTCCTTCCCTTTCCTTTCCCTTCCCTACCCTTCCCTACCCTTCCCTTCCCTTCCCTTCCCTTTTCTTTCCTTTCCCTTCCTTTCTTGTTCTTTCCCTTCCTTTACCCTCCCCTTATTATCCCTTCCCTTATTATCCCTTCCCTTCCCTTCCCTTCCCTTCCCTTCCCTTCCCTTCCCTTCCCTTCCCTTCCCTTTTCCTTTTACTGATAGAGACAGAGAGATAGAGTGGGCAAGAGAGGGAGAGACACTCACAGCATGGCTCTACTGCTCATGAAGCTTCTGCCATGCAAGTGGGGCCCAGGGACTAGAACTCATATTCTTGTGCATGGCGATGTGTTTGTTCTATGGGGTATGCACCTGCCCATCCCCCAATATTTTTAAATTATATTTTGCTGCCTGTGTTTTTGCTGGAGCAGCACACCTGCAGGATTCTACCACTCCAGTGGAGTTGATTTTTGCTTAGATAGAGGGTGAGATACAGAGAGAGACCCCCCACATTATCACTTCACCACTTACAAAGCTCCCCCTTTGCATGGTGCTCCCATATGGGGGCGTGGGAGGGGCTCAAATCTCTATTTTCAGGCACAGTGAGTATATATTCTACTGGGTGAGCTATCCCCCACCCCCAGTTCAAAACTGTGTGTTCAGCAGCCTGTGAGGCAGCTCAGCAAGGTAGAGCACTATACTTCTGTCACGGGGCCTAGGGTTTGACTCCTGGCGCCTTCTTCTTCTTCTTCTTCTTCTAGCGTTTGCCCTTCTTCTGTAGCCAGTCAACAGCATCAGGTTGAGCCTGATGTAAAGTTTCGAGACCTCCTTTGAATCTGGAGAGGTGGCAGTCGTTGACTATGTGGGTCATAGTCTGTCTGTAGCCGCAGGGGCAGTTCGGGTCGTCTCTGGCTCCCCAGCGATGGAACATAGCAGCGCACCGGCCATGGCCTGTTCGATAGCGATTGAGGAGGGCCCAATCATAACGTGCCAGGTCAAAGCCGGGTTGACGCTTGCAGGGGTCTGTGATGAGGTGTTTGTTCTTTACCTCAGCTGACTGCCAACTCTGTTTCCAAGAGTCTGGAACAGAGAAGTTCAGTGTAGGCGTAGGAGACCAGATTGGGTGATGAGACGTCAAGCGTTGGACAGGGTGGGCGAAGATATCCGCGTATATTGGCAGGTCCGGTCGAGCGTAGACCTTATACGCCACAGCAGAGCAGTGTTCTCGTCTCTCCTTTCTACTCTTTCTCATAACATGAGAAAAACTCCACACTTTAAAAAAGTAAGGAGCCAGGCATTGTTGTACCTTGTTAAGTGCATGTTACTATGTGCAAAAGTCAGGTTCCAAGCCTCTGGTTCCCACCTGCTAGGAGAAAGCTTCACAAGTGGTAAAGCAGTGCTGCAGGTGTCTGTCTCTCTCCCTCTATTCCCCTTCCTTTTCAACTTCTGTCTGTCCTAGCTAATGAAAGGAATAAAGTTTGGAAAAGAAAAGTTTTTTTAAAAAAATGTATATTGACATCAAGGTTGGGAGAGAGAGTGCTGTTACACAGAAGTGGGGAGTTACCCGTGTGTGTGTGTGTGTGTGTGTGTGTGTGTGTGTGTGTGTGTGTGTGTGTGTGTAGTTGCCCTGTGAGCCATTAACTGCCCAATAAAATGGAGAAATAAATAAATAAAGCCACATCCTGTAGTATTGGCCTCTGCATTCAAAAGCTTTCCCCTTATGGTCCCGGAATCTCAGAGCTGCAGGGAAGGTGCTTTATTCTATACCTTCCTCCTCAACTGACAGATGAGAACATGGAGGCCCAGGGTCTTGTTGTGCTGGGTCACATAATTAAGGTCCACGGCCTTCTTGCTTCCACACCCAAATCAAACAGCCTGCTGCCTTGGGAGCTCGGTGCGTCTCAGTAAATGGCTTTCCCAGCCAAGGTGGTAGACACACCAGAAAACTGGCCTCTGTACTTGATCCATCGGTTTTGACTCTGCTTCAACACAGCATTTGCCGAACCTCTGGGCTTTGTACTCCAGACTCCACTCGGAATGACTCATGACTCATTTGCGAGAATTAAAGCAACCCACAAAGAGTGCATATTGCCACCACAGAGAGGCTCACAAAGAAAGCCCTTTTGTTCCTAAATCTCTCAGATAAATAATCTCCAAAGATGAGTTGCCAACAAAGATTAAATGGTGCGCTCTGCTGGTGCCACCAAGCAGCCACTGATCCCTTCCCTGCCAGCTATTGCCCAGGAGCTCAGCGTCCTTTGGGAAGAGGCTGCAGAACCGAGGTGACAGGACCCAGCACCCACCTTTTCCTCCTCCCTAGACCTGGAAGCTAGGTCTTCATCACATGAGTCTAGGGATAAGCGTCACTTTGGCCAAAGGTGACTAGGAGCCATACTCCTCAATCTGACTGATCTGTTGTCAGGCAGCTGAGTGTGAGTGACTCCCCCAACTCATCACCAACTCCAGGGCCAGTGGAGTTAAAGGTGGGGGAGGAAGAGAGAGACAGATGGGGCGGGGGGGGGGGGAAGAGACAGGACAGGTAAGAGCCCAGTTTATACTGCACCTGAGTGAGAAATAAACTTTCCTCCACTCAGTTATTAACTTCTCTACTATAGCAGCTGGCATCCTGATACAGTGACCCAAGTTAGATCCCACCAAACCGTGAACCTAGAAATGCAGAGTTGCTCAGTTATCAAAGACAAGTGCTTAGTAGATGCAGAGTGGCGAATGAATCAGCACACCTAGCCTGGGTGTCCAGTGGGATGCAAATATGTAGACTTTTGGGACGTCAACTGCATCTGGACTCTGATTGCCAGGGGCTCACAGTTAGCAAGAGGTGGGTGGGTTGCAGTTGGTGCAGGAAAAGGTTCAGCCACATCCAGCCTGGATTTAGAATCAAAGGAGGTCATTTGCATTCACGGGGCACTCCCCTAGGCTCAAAGCAGCCTCTCCTACAAGGATGAATGGTGGAATCCAGGCTGGATCAGGGATTTGTCATGGAGCCCATATGCACAAATATGGCAGCCTGGAAATGTAGCCTCCTGGAATCTCATAACTGAAGGCTCAGAGCACCTGAACAGGCATTGGCTTTATAGAGGAGCAAATCTCTTGACCAGGCTCCCTCCAGCTGACTTTGTGTGTAAGCACCTTGTTTGATGACGATCATTGGTTGTCTCCATCTTCCTCATGTGAGTGGGAGCAGGTACCATCTGTCTCCCTCTGTCTGGCTTATTCTACAGGTCATAGGTACCTTCTAGCTTCCATTTATGTTCTTAACAGAACAACCATCCAGCTCCTTGTGAAAGATTCTCTCTTGTCTCTGTGTCCTCACCATTGCAATGGGGATAATTCAAGTTGTGCCCACAGTGTGAGGTTCACATGAGTTAACAATCAAAATAGAGACCTGGAGCATAAGTACTAGTAGGGCAATGGAGAATGGTAAAAACCAACAGTTTTTATGTTGTTCTTGTGAATTGAAGTTGTCCCTTTCCCTGTTTGGTGCTCTTAGGTCTTTAAAAAGAAGATGTCAGGGAGTCGGGTGGTAGCACAGCGAGTTAAGCGCACGTGGCGCGAAGCACAAGAACTGGCTTGAGCATCCGGGTTCAAGCCCCTGGCTCCCCACCTGCAGGGGAGCCACTTCACAGGCGGTGAAGCAGGTCTGCAGGTGTCTTTCTCTCCCTCTCTCTGTCTTCCCCTCTTCTCTCCATTTCTCTCTGTCCTATCCAACAACGACGACATCAATAACAACAACAATAAAAACAACAAGGGCAACACAAAGGGAATAAATAAATAAATAAATAAATAAATAAATAAATACTAAAAAAAAAAGAAAATGCCAAACACCAGGGAGAATGGAGATGAATAATAAATCAGAGGATGCCGGGAAGTTCTCCCAGAAGATTCACAGGGCATAAAGTGCAAGAATTCCCCCACCCCGCAAACCACTGCTGAATAATTTGCAAGAGTTGATAATTGGCACACATGGAAGCAATCTTTATAGAGATGGAAAGTCCCTGTCTTAAGCAGGTCCCAGGAATGCTCTCATGAGAGTCTACATTCATGTTTATAGTTCCTCAGTGCAGAAAAAAAAAATACAGCAATATGAAGCCAAACGTGGACCAGCTGCCCAGTCCCATAAGAAGCCAGGCATGGTCACACCAGCTTCTGCAGGAAGGAAAGGGTTTGTTTATTGCTGCCCCAATTCCCAGAGGAGGCAGGAGTAATATTTAACTCTACCTCCTGCTTCCTCATCTCGAGGAGAATTCATGCAAGTAGAAGGGGAGAGGCAGGGTTCTAGAGCAAACACCCTGGGGGTGTTAGGTGCCAGAAGTTCTTCCTACCTCTTGGATCAATGGCCTCATGGGTTAGAGGGAGTCTTCTCTGATTTTCCTCTTGAAACAAAGCTCATGCCTCTTCTACTTTTAAAGGAACAAAGCACGCAGCAACGGGGGAGGAGCACGAGTCTGATCACTGTCCTTTTGTTCATTATTAATGTCTTGACTGTTGCTTGCAAAAACAGTTTCTGCAACCACAGAAATTTTTCCTTATTGGAGGGAATTAATGGTTTATAGTCAGCAGTAAAATACACTAGTTTGTACATGTATAACATTTCTGTTTTCCACATAACAAACAAACTCCCCACCTAGTTCCTCCTCATGTGACCTGAACACTCTCTCCCAAACCCAGAATCTTTTACTTTGGTGCAATACACCAAATCCATTCCAAGTTCTGCTTTGTGTCTTCCTTTCTGTTCTTATTTTCAACTTTTGTCTGATTGAGATCATCTCATATTTATCTTCCTCTTTCTGGCTATCTCACTTAATGTGATTCCTTCAAGTTCCATCCAAGATGAGGTGAAAAAGGTGAAGTTACCATTTCTTAATTAGTGATTTAATGACTGACAAGATTGCAATTTACCATTTTAAATAGCATATATATGACACAACTTGCTCAGCCACTCATCTATTGTTGGACACCTGGGTTGCTTCTAGATTTTGGCTATTACAAATTGTACTATGAACATAGGTGTACACAGGTCTTTTTGGTTGAGTATGATTGGTTCCTTAGGATATATCCCCAGAAGAGGAATTGCAGGATCATTTGGGTAGGTGCACTTCTAGCCTTCTGAAAGTTTTCCAGACTACTTTCCACAGGATTTGGACCAATTTACATTCCCACCAGCAGTGTAGGAGGGTTCCTTTGTCCCCACACCCTCTCCAGCATTTGCTGTTGTTACCTTTTCTGATGTGTGACATGCTCACAGGAGTGAAGTGGTATCTCATTGTTGTCTTTATTTACATTTATCTGACAATCAATGACTTGGAGCATTTTATCATATGTTTGTTGGCCTTCTGGATCTCTGGTAAATATTCTGTTTATATCCTCTCCCTATTTTTGCATGGGGTCATTATTATTGTTTTTGTTGCTGCTGAGTTTGATGAGGATTTTTTTTTTTTACCAGACCACTGCTAAACTCTGGTTTATGGTGGTATGGGGGATTGAACTTGGGACTTTGGAACCTAAGGCATGAGAGTTTATTTGCATAACCATTATGGTATCTAGCCCCACCCTGATGAGCTCTTTATATATTTTGGTTATTAGCCTCTTGTCTGATGTATGGCATGTAAAGATCTCCCATTCTGTAGGAGAAACTTGAATCTAGGTCCTTATGCAGAGTAATGTGTCACCACTTGGCCTCTACTTTATTTTTTATAAACCAAGGGTATAACAGTACACCCATATATGTGGTGCTAGGGATTGAATCCAGAATCTCAGACACACTAGTTCTGTGTTCTGTCAGCTGTACTCTTCCCCCTTTCCTGGCTATGCTTATATTTCTATCTAATTCAGGATTAATTTGGCACTTGAAACTGTGGTCCCCGATGGGGCAGAATTCCCTGGCAAGGCACCAGAGGGAAGATTTATAAATGGATTTAGACAAAAGATAAAATTTCTTCAGCTTAATATCTGATCTTATAATCTATTCTTTTTGAAAAATGTAAAACAACTAGCCTATGGCTGTATGCATATTATTCTGCAATCAACAGAGCATAAGCCCATTTAAGTATGAGGCCCTGGGGAAGTCCTTCACCATGGGAGCACCATGGACAGCACCAAGAAAACTCCCTGGATAGTGGACAAGCACCGTGGTGTCTCTCCCTTCTTGTCTATCTCTCCTCTCTCACACACACAAAGTAAAGAATTAAAATTTGGGGGCCAACCTCATCATCTTGGGTCCTAGTCAGGGAATCCTTGAATTCCCCCATAGACAGTATGACCTATGCTTCTAAGAGATCCCTCTCTCCATTATCACTGGTCACTTCCGTCAGGTACATCATCATAAGCCCTCTTGTGGGCCTCTCCATGATCTTGCCTTCACTAAGGTAGGGACTGACCAACCCTCCGAAGGGAGGCTGGGGCAGCCTACTCTGCTACTCAAGGAAGACTGGTCCTGAAATGAGTGCAGCCTAGAAGGTCCTCAACTGTGACCATGGACTGCAATCTCAGACGGACAAGGACTCAGAGGTTACACAGGTTCTTGTGTGAAATAGGAATAAATATGGGCCCTAGGTCAGATCGATGGGGTAAACAATTAATTTCATTTATATATTTTCTTTAAGTTTCGCAGCAACCCTTTGCAGGGCTGGGTGGGTGGGGGTTTCATGAGCAATTGCTGGTGTTTGCTTTTTATTTCCCTGTCTGTCTCTTCCCCCTTCAACTTCTCTCTGTCTCTATCCAAAATAAAGTGAATATTTTAAAAATAATATGAACATGGTAAAATATAACTATTGTCAGGTTTTTATGTGAAGGTTCAAAATATATCTCCTGTATGGATTGAATACCATGAGGGAGTTTTATCAGACTTTGGGGATAGAGAATTCCAGGCTTTTATAGAATTGCCTAGGTTCAGTGCTTCATTGAATAAATCACACAGCGTTCATCAAGTTGTCCTGGCCCAGCCTTCATTCCCAAGTGGAATTCCTTAATTTATCCAAGGCAGATGGCTGTTGACTCCTGCTTGCATGCTCTGTGATGAGTGCCTTCAGGTCCTGCAAGTCTGCCCACTCATTACTGGGCAACTGTAACTGTCACAGAATTCTTCCCCAGACCGAGCCCACAGACTGCTTCCCTGCAATATTGACCCACTGCTCTTATATTTTCCTTCTGCCCTGGAACACCTCATCACTCTTTGCTGTCTCCTTCTTCTAGGGGATGAAGTAGACTTGAGACCTTCCCAGGCAGAAAGTTAGTCTTGACATTGACTTAGTTTCTAGATCTCAGGTAAGTTGCTTTCAGGATCATTGACTTGATTTTACTTATCTTTAAAGACAGAGCATTGGACCAGGGAGACAGTGCAGTAGTAGTGCATCTAACTTGCATGTCTGAAACAGTGTTGCAGATCCTTCTTCCTCTCTCTTTCTCTCTTCCCCTTCCTCCTTCCTTATCTCTCCTTTCCCTCTCAATTTTCGGTCTCTATCTAAAATAAGTAAATAAAATACAAATAAACAAAAGCTTACAATTTATAAGAGACTCATTTATTTATTTTCCAAGGGAGGGACCTGATCACAGCCTTACCATATGTGGTGCTGGACATCAAACCCAGGGTCTCTCTCAACATATATACTTGAATGCTGAGCCGATGCCCAGTCCCCCTTAGAAAAGGGTGGTTGTTTGTTTGTTGTAAATTTAAATCAGTTCATGATCCTGAGATGAGATCATCCTGAATTATCCAAATGGTCATTAAACTCACTCCAGTGATGAGTGTTCTTATAAGAGACAGGGAGAGGGAGATGTGAGAGAAGGCCATGCAAAGAACAAGGCTGGGGTCGTAGTAACAGAGCCAAGAAAGTCAAGGATTGCCAAGAGTCATCAGATGCATTGTAGATGGGGAGTAGGGGCTTAAACCCAGCCAGGTCCTTGTGCACAGTGATGTGTACACTTAACAAGGTGCACCACCACCCAGCCCCCATTCAGGTTAATTTTTTAAAAAATAATTAAAAAAAATTTTTTTAAATATTTATTTTATTTATTTATTCCCTTTTGTTGCCCTTGTTGTTTTATTGTTGTAGTTATTATTGTTGTTGTCGTTGTTGGATAGGACAGAGAGAAATGGAGAGAGGAGGGGAAGACAGAAAGGGGGAGAGAAAGACAGACACCTGCAGACCTGCTTCACCACCTGTGAAGCGACTCCCCTGCAGGTGGGGAGCCGGGGGCTCGAACCGGGATCCTTATGCTGGTCCCTGCGCTTTGTGCCACCTGCGCTTAACCCGCTGCGCTACCGCCCGACTCCCAAATTATTTTTTTAATATTTATTTTATTTATTCCCTTTTGTCGCCCTTGTTGTTTTATTGTTGTAGTTATTATTGTTGTTGTCGTTGTTGGATAGGACAGAGAGAAATGGAGAGAGGAGGGGAAGACAGAGAGGAGGAGAGAAAGATAGACACCTGCAGACCTGCTTCACCGCCTGTGAAGCGACTCCCCTGCAGGTGGGGAGCCAGGGTTCGAACCGGGATCCTTATGCCGGTCCTTGTGCTTTGCGCCACCTGCACTTAACCCGCTGCGCTACAGCCCGACTCCCCAGGTTAATTTTTAAAAGAGCTAAAAATGTCAAATCATACTTATTCTCTGCTTTAAGAAGCATGCTGGGTGTCTAAAGAACAAAAACCAATTCCTAACCATGAAAAAACCATGAAAGATTGACTCAGCCTCTTGTTCCCTTTCTTTCTCTCTCCCTCTTCCTCTTCCCCCTTCTTTTTTCTCCCAAGGATTCCCTGACAACCTTTTTCATTCATATGAAGAAAGAGAAAGGTATAGTCATTATATTTCTGGAGACTCCTCTGATGCCACCATGCCACTCTCCTGTAGTGCAAAGACTCAACCCTGTACTGTACCAACCCAAAGCCTGCATCCTACCTACCGAACTCTCTCTGATTCATATTACAACATTTTGAATGCAAAAACAAACTCTTTCCATATCAAAGTTCTTAATTATGCCTTGAATTTGCTTGATTGTATTTTTAAATATATTATTTCATCTATAAAGACTAGTTTTTCTCGAGTCTACATGACAGTACCAACTTAGCACAGTAACCCCTCATAGACACAGTGTGTGAAACCCACCTCATAAACTTCTGTCAAGGCTGGTAATTTTTTGATTTGTACTTGCACAGGAAAGTTGTTTGGATTTACATTAGATGTGATATTTTTCTAGCCTTCCTAATAGTACTATGAGACTTTTGGCAAGTATAAGAGGTATCATATTATCACCAATTCTAATGGTGTTATTTTCACAGTTAAAACTTACCTCTACTTTTATAATTAGTGTATCTTTCTGGCTTATACTAGCAATCCCATCTCAAAATTCCACTTTGTATTTAAACTAAATAATTAGAAAATAATTTCATGTGAATAAACTTTACCTCTTAATCCAAGTTTTGTAAAATAGCTGGACAATAAAGAGGCAGCTAGATAAGTTCTGCAAAGACAAAAGTAAATGAAAGAATAAATGAAGGGGGAGTCGGGTGGTAGCGCAGCAGGTTAAGCTCAGGTGGCTCAAAGCACAAGGACCGGCGTAAGGATCCTGGTTCCAGCCCCCAGCTCCCCACCTGTGGAGGAGTCGCATCACAAGTGGTGAAGCAGGTTTGCAGGTGTCTATCTTTCTCTCCCCCTTTCTGTCTTCCCCTGCCCTCTCCATTTCTCTCTGTCCTATCCGACAACATCAACAACAATAATAACTACAACAACAACAAAACCAGCAAGGGCAACAAAAGGGAATAAATAAATAAATAAATAATGTTTTAAAAAGTTGGAAAGAAAAAACAAAAAGAATAAATGAAGGAAGATAGGGAGAGAAAATTGAGAATGTAAGATAGAGCGAGGGAGGGAGACAGATCAGGGCTAAGAGAATAAACACACAAATTATAAGTGACAAAAGGACTTTAAGCCACAATCTCTTTAGTAATCTTCTCAGGTAGCCAACCCCCCCACCTTAGCAGTATTAATGGAATGGGAAAAACAGCGACCAAAATGGCTGACGCCTATGTGGTTTATTTGTCCTATTTAAACTCAATGAAGAATTGAGAAGAAAAACCTGATTTTCAGGAATTTTAAGCTTTTTGCAGGAAAAGTGAGAGCACACACACCAACGTACATATGGACAGTAAGACAAAGATGATGGCACTGAATACTTACATGTTGATAGGCAGTCAGAGCTCAAAACCCCCAGCATGTAATGGGACTGACTTTTTTAGACTAAGTTCCAGCCTTCACTTCCTTTCCAAGCCACACCCACACCTATCAAAACTTTTAGATGTTTTTTTTTTTTTTCCCCTTCTCTGATGAGGGGGAAAGGCTAAGATGTTCTGTCCTTTCTCAGTGAGAGGGTGAACAAAGGTTCCTGGATGTAAATGGTGTAACTGGATTCAGGGTCCTCTAACCATCTTTCCCTAACATTAGAGCCTAAATAATCAGAACTGGGTACAGAATTATGTTTTCCTACTTTTTTTCTCTTCTTTCCCAAGTTAACCAGGTTAACTTGAATAAAAGCGTTTCTTTAACTAATCACATATGGTACTCAGAATCTGGTTAGTCTGCTCTAGTTTTCCCATAGGAAAATATCCTATAAGATCATAGTTGAAACTATTTTTTTTTGTGTTTCTTTTTTATTTATTTATTTAAGAAAGGAGACATTAACAAAACCATAGGATAGGAGTGGTACAACTCCACACAACTCCTGCCACCCAATCTCCATATCCCATCCCCTCCCCTGAAATCCTTCCCACTCTCCATCCCTCTGGGAGCATGGACCCAGGGTCATTGTGGGCTGCAGAAGGTGGAAGGTCTGGCATCTGTAATTGCTTCCCCGCTGAACATGGACTTTGACTGGTCGGTCCATACTCCCAGTCTGCCTCTCTCTTTCCCTAGTAGGGTGGGTCTCTGGGAAAGCAGAGCTCCAGGACACATTGATGGGGTCTTTAGTCCAGGGAAGCCTGGCCGGCATCCTGATGACATCTGGAACCTGGTGGCTGAAAAGAGAGTTAACATACAAAGCCAAACAAATTGTTGAGCAATCATGGACCCAAAGCTTGGAATAGTGGAGAGGAAGTGTTGGGGGGGGGTACTCACTGCAAACTCTAGTGTACTTCTGCTTTCAGGTATATATTTTGCTCTAGTTTATGGAAACGTGTGAACATATGCTCTCTCTCTCTCACAGAACCTGGTCTATATCTAGGTTTTGGGACTTTGTTAGAAAGTGAACCACCTGGGATGGAATTAGAGAATACTATTAAAGGAAAGGTCTCACCGAGTAATGAAGCTGAAGGGTTGTCATTCCACACCTGAAGTCTCTGGACACAGTCTGAGCTGAAGCATGTTGAGGTGGCAATTGTTGGGTTGATTAGGTCGTGATTGGCAGATGCAATGTTATTTGATATGGATTGGGAGAGGCATGTGGGAAAGTGGGCCCTATCCAAGGGTTCCAGGACTGGGGGAAGTAGAGGCTCTACATTAAAAAAACTCAGTCTGTGTTTTAAAAACTTCCAGACATACAATCAATTGTCCCCCTCTCATATTAACTAGTGATTTATATGACTACACTTTAATAGGAGTGTACATAAACACCATTCCCACCACCAAAAGACTGTGTCCCATCCCACCCACCCACCCCCACCCCCCACCAGCCCAGGAAGCTGCATGTCTGCCCCCACAGGGTTTTTACTTTGGTGCCCTACTTTCAATTTAGTCAGAATCTGCTTTTAGTTTCCCTTTCAGATCTTCTTTCTCAGCTTCTGTTGATGAATAGGATCATCCCATACTCATCTTTATCTTTCTGACTTAGCTCACTTAACATAATTCCTTTTAGCTCTGTCCAAGATGGGTCAGAGAAGGTGGGTTCATTGTTCTTAACAGCTGTATAGTATTCCATCGTGTATATATACCACAGCTTTTTCAGCCACTCATCTGTTGTTGGACACCTGGGTTGCTTCCAGGTTTTAGCTATTATGAATTTTGCTGCTATGAACATAGGAGTACACACATCTTTTTGGTTGGGTGCTATGGAGTCCTTGGGGTATATCCCCAGGAGAGGAATCACTGGATCATATGGAAGGTCCATGTCTAGCCTTCTGAGAGTTCTCCAGACTGCTCTCCAGAGAGGATGGACTAATTTACATTCCCACCAGCAATGCAAAAGAGTTCCTCTGTCCCCACAGCCTCTCCAGCATTTGTTGCTGCTGTCCTTTTTGATGTATGCCATTCTCACAGGAGTAAGATGGTATCTCAATGTTGTCTTAATATACATTTCCTTGACAATCAGCGACCTGGAGCAGTTTTTCATGTTTGTTAGCCTTTTGGATCTCTTCTGAGGTGAATGTTTTGTTCATATCCTCTGCCCATTTTTGGATGGGGTCATTTGCTTTTTTGGTGCTAAGTTTGCTGAGCTCTTTATATAGTTTGGTGATTAGTTTCTTGTCTGATGTATGGCATGTGAAGATCTTCTCCCATTCTGTGACGGGTCTCTTTGTTTATTTAATAGTTTCTTTGGATGTGCGGAAACTTTTCAATTTGATGTAGTCCCATTGGTTTGTTTTTGCTTTAGTCTTCCTTGCAATTGGATTTGTTTCATCAAAGATGTCCTTGAGGTGTAGGTGGGAAAGTGTTTTACCAATGTCTTCCTCTAAGTATTTGATTGTTTCTGGTCTAACATCCAGGTCTTTGATCCATTTAGAGTCGATTTTTGTTTCTGGCGAGATAAAGTGGTTCAATTTCATGCTTCTGCATGTTTCAATCCAGTTTTCCCAGCACCATTTATTGAAGAGAGCCTCCTTCTTCCATTTAATACTTTGGGCCCCCTTATCAAAGATTAGATGTCCATAGGTGTGTGGATTTATTTCTGGGCTTTCAATTCTGTTCCACTGGTCTGTGTGCCTATTTTTGTTCCAGTACCATGCTGTTTTGATGATGGTGGCCTTATAATATAGTTTGAGATCTGAGAGTGTGATGCCTCCATTTCTGTTTCTTTTCCTCAAGATGGTTTTGGCAATTCTAGGTGTTTTCTGGTTCTAGATAAATGATTGTAGTTTTTGTTCTATTCTCTTAAAGAAGCTTGGTGGAACTTTGATGTGTATTATATTAAATTTGTATATGGCTCTGGGGAGAATAGTCATTTTGATGATATTTATTCTTACAATCCATGAGCATGTGGTGTCTTTCCATTTCTTGGTATCAGTTTCTAATTCTTTGCATAGCGACTCATAGTTTTCAGTATACAAGTCTTTCACTTCTTTGGTCAACTTTATTCCTAGGCATTGTATTGATTTAGCTGAAACATAAATGGGAGGGATTTCTGGATGTCTTCTTCTTCAGATTTAGTGTTTGCATAAAGAAATGCCACTGATTTTTGTACATTGATTTTGTAGCCTGACACCTTGCTGTATTGCCTAATAACTTCCAGTAGTTTTCTGCTGGATTCTTTAGGTTTTTCTATGTATACTAGCATATCATCTGCAAATAGTGAGAGCTTGACTTCTTCCCTTCCAATCTGTATTCCTTTGATTCTTTTCTCTTGCCTGATTGCTATGGCAAGAATTTCCAACACTATGTTGAAGAGTAATGGTGACAGTGGACAGCCCTGTCCAGTCCCCGATCTGAGGGGGAATGCTTTCAGCTTCTGTCCATTGAGTATGATGTTGGCTGTAGGTTTGCTATATATGGATTCCACTATCTTGAGGAATTTCCCATCTATTCACATTTTTTGTAGAGTTTTGAGCATGAATGGGTGTTGGATTTTGTCAAAGGCTTTCTCTGCATTTATTGAGATAGTCATGTGGTTTTTGGTTTTGCTTTTATTGATGTGGTGAATGACATTGATTGACTTACGGATGTTGAACCAGCCTTGCATTCTTGGGATGAATCCCACTTGGTGGTGATGAATAATTTTTTTGATATGCTGCTTTATCCGGTTGGCCAAGATCTTGTTTAATATTGGCATCTATGTTCATCAGAGATTTTGGTCTGTAGTTTTCCCTTTTGTTGTGTCCCTATCTGCTTTTGGTATCAGGGTGATGTTGGCTTCATAGAAGGTGGAAGGGAGTATTCCTGTTTCTTCAATCTTATGGAAAAGCTTAAGAAGTATGGGTACTAACTGTTTCCTGAAAGTTTTGTAGAATTCGTTTGTGAAGCCATCTGGTTCAGGACTTTTGTTGTTGGGGAGATTCTTAATAACAGTTTCAATTTCTTTGTCTGTGATTGGTGCATGTAGGTTTTGTAGTTCTTCTTGGTTCAGTTTTGGAAGGGCATATGTTTCTAGGCATTCTTCCATTTCTTCCAGATTCTCTATTTTGGTGGTGTATAGTTCTTCATAGAAGTTTCACATGATTTTCTGGATTTCTGTGGTGTCAGCTGTGATATCTCCTCCATCATTTACAATTCTATTAATTTGAGTCTTCTCTCTTTTTTGTTTGGTGAGTCTGGCTAGTGGTTTGTCAATTTTGTTTAATCTTTCAAAGAACCAACATTTGACTTCATTGATCTTTTGTATGGTTCTCTTATTTTTGACGTTTATTTCTGCTCTAATTTTAGTGATTTCTGTCCTTCTGGTTGCTTTAGGGTTCCTTTGTTACTCTTCCTCTAAGTCCTTAAGGTGTGCAGTAAGGTCGTTTATTTGAGCTTTTTCTTGTTGTTTAATATGTGATTGTATGGCTATAAGTTTCCCTCTCAGTACTGCTTTATCTGTGTCCCAAACATTTTGGTAAGTTGTGTCTTCATTTTCATTTGTTTCCAAGTACGTTTGAATTTCTTGCTTGAGTGACTCTCTGACCCAGTGGTTCTTAAGGAGTGTGTTGTTTAGTTTCCAAATTCTATGACTTTTAATAATTTTATGTTTGTTTTTAAATGTTAGTTTTACTCCACTGTGGTCTGAGAAGATACTTGGGATGATTTCAACGCTCTTGAATTTACTGATGCTGTCTTTGTGGCCTAACATGTGGTCTATCCTTGAGTATGTGTTATGTGGATTTGAAAAGAATGTGTATTCCACTTTTTTGGGGTGAAGGACTCTGAAAATGTCCAGGAGGTCTAGTCTGTCCATCTCTTTCATTTAATTCTCTTGTTTCTTTGTTGATTCTCTGCTTTGTTGATCTGTCTAAGTGTGAGAGTGGGGTGTTAAAAAGTCTCCCACTATTATTGTATTGCTATTGATGTATTTTTGAAGTTCTTTTAGTAGTTGCTTGATGTATGTAGATGGTCCTTCATTGGGTGCATAGATGTTAATAATTGTTAAGTCTTCTTGGCTGATTGATCCTCTAATCATTATGTAATGTCCTTGCCTATCTTTTATTGCTTTATTTAATTTAAAATCTATTGTGTCAGAGATGAGAATGGCTGTTCCTTTCTTTTTTTTGTGGTCCGTTAGCCTGTATGATTGTTTTCCATCCTTTCACTTTAAGTCTGTGTTTATCTTGTTGTGTCAGATGGGATTCTTGCAAGCAGCATATGGTTGGGTAATGTTTTCTGATCCATCCCCCGACTCTGTGCCTTTTGATGGGTGAGTTTAAGCCATTAACATTTATTGATATTATGGATTTAATGTATTGTAGTGCCATTGTTCAACAAATTTTTATTTTCTCTTATATATTTCAAGTATTATAGTGATGTTTTTGTTTATAAGAGGTCTTTTAGAACCTCTTTCAGGGCCTCCTTTAACTGTTTTTTGTCTAAGAAGGTTTTGATTCCTCCATCTAGTTTGAATGAAAGTCTAGCAGGCTATATTATCCTTGGTTGAAACCCTTTTTCCTTCAGTGCTTGATAGATATCTCGCCATTCTCTTCTGGCTTTTAGAGTTTGAGTGGAGAAGTCTGATGATAGTCTTATGGGTTTTCCCCTTTATGTGACTTTTTGTTTTTTCTCTTGCAGTCTTTAGGATCCTTTCTTTATCCTTACTTCTTTTCATTGTGACTGTGATGTGTCTTGGTGTCTTCAGGTCTTGGTTGATTCTGTTTGGGATTCTCTGGGCCTCTTGAATCTTAATGTCCTTTCTGCTGTTCAGGTCTGGGAAGTTTTCTTCTATAATTTCCTTTAGAATGCTTGCTTCCCCTTCCTCTCTTTCTTCCTTTGGCAATCCAATTATATGAATGTTACTTCTTTTGAGATCATCCCATATGTCTCTGCTGTAGTTTTCAGTGTCTCTCAACCTCTTTTTGAGCTCTTTCACCTCTTTCTTAGTTTTCTCTAGCTCATCCTCTGTCTGGCTAATTCTGTTTTCTGCTTCTGTTAGTCTGCTTTCCTTTCCCTCAGCTGCTTTCTTTAGTTCAGCTATTTCAGCTTTCTGTTCTCTAATTGCCTCAAGGTAATTCGTATTTTCCTTGAGGGTCTCATCTGTTGTTTCCCTACTATCGCTAGCCCTTTCCTCCAAAGTTGTTTTCATTTCTGTGATTAATAAGTTTATTATTGCTTGCATACTTTGCTTATCTATGGTTACTTCTGGCTGATTTGTAGTTTCTTCTGTGCTTTTGTCTTCATTCATTGTAGTAGCAGTTTTATTTGCTTTTGATAGAACCATTTTTTTATTGATGTGTTTTTTATTTTTATGTTCTGTTGTTTCTCAGTTGTTGTATTTTGAGTACAAGCCACGCTATACTAGATACCTTTATGACAAATGCAGTCATCAACTTCAGAAATTACAATAGCAACTGAAGCAAGGATTGAAGCAGTTTAACAGATATCAGTTAGACAAACAATGTCTCCAGGCCGATAAAAAATGGCAACCAAATCCAAGTGAAGAAGAAAGAGAAAGGAAAAAAGGGATAGCAAGAATAGACAATTATGCAAATCTACTATCCACTGTATATTCTAGGGGTAGCTAGAGGAGAAATGGAAGTAGAGCAGAGATTCACGCAGAGAGACCACTCTGAGTCAGATTTCTTCCCCAAAATAATTCACAAACGTGTATCAGTGAATTCAGACAGCCAAAGGAGGAAGGAAGAAAGGATGACAAGAATGAGAAAAAGAAGAAAAAAGAGAGAGAAAAGAAAAAAGATAAGAAAAGGAACAGTAATAAAAGAGCAGTGAAAGGAAAAAGTTATTTATTTATTATTATTTAATTAGCTAGGAGGATGGGGAAAGGGGAGAGTGGGTAGGGGAGGTAGGAAGAGTGAAACAAGTTACTCTAGCAATGGATAAGACATCCAGTCCCCTAGCAATGGAAAATACACTAAGAGTTAATTCTGGTCAATCTGAAGGAGGAGAAGAAAGGGATACATACATATATATATATATATATATATAGTATTAATAATAAAATAGAACAGAGTAAAAAACCTGTCCTGTCTTCAGCTTGGATGGCTCCAGATGGCCTCAGGCTCCCTGAGCAGAGGCAGCTGACTAAGAAAATAAAACAAACAAACAAACAAACAAAAAACACCTCTGGTGGTCTTTCCCTGTCTGAGTAAGGCTCTGTTTGGTCAAATATTTGTAGCTGGAATTGGCCACTTAGAAAGAAAAAGGGCCAAGGGTTTCAGAAAGAAACAGGATTGGAAATGGAATGACACTCCCTGGTGGGCCAGGCATCTTGGTAAAGAAAGAAGCTCTTCAGGGGAGCCTGCTAGGAGCATCTCTCTGGCCCCCAGGAACTGGTTATGGCAGGGGTCAGGGGTGCGCTTCAGGAATAATAATTAAAATTTTTTTTCCTTTCTTTTTACTCTATTTTCTAACCCAAATTGAGTTATAGTCACCTCCTTGGTGTCACAGCTAGGACCCCTTATTGACTGTCCTGCTAAAGGCAAAAAATCCTACCCTTTCCAGCAGATGTTGTCGGAGCTCAAGCCACTAGCATCTTCTCAGTCCTCCATCTTCTGGAATCAATTCAAAAAAACTTTTATTTTTAAAACTATGGCAGGACATGAGGATTTATCAATACCCCCATGTATTATTTATCTTTTTTTTTCCTAGCGTGCACCACTCAGCTCTCACTTTTGGTGGTGCAGGGGATTGAAACTGAGTTCTGCAAGCCTTCCTGGCATAGACACAGGCCTCCTCGGCAGGCAGGCTACAGGTCCTTGGTCCCAGGGTCACAGGTCCCAGAGAAACCAGCCACCAGCACGGGGTTGTCAAAAATTGAAGGCAGCACCCCCAGTCTCACCACCACCCACCACCACCACCCCCCAGCACCACTTTACTGAAGCTATTTTTTATTTCTACTACAATGTACTTACACTTTCCTTCCTGCTTTTGAGTCACTAGTTGCAAAGGATGGTGACTGTTTCTCTTGATATAGAAACCTTGACAAATATTCTAGGTTTTGATTCAGTTTTGCAGTCTTTAATTGTGTAGCACACTCTGTGGTTTTAACATCATCAGTAATACTTTGAAGAAAATCAGCCTCACAGAACAGTGATAATAAAGTCAATTTTGCCTTTTACAAAATACAGAGGACAAGAAATAGTGATAGAGGTTTTTTTCTGTCTTTTTTCTTTTTCCTGTGCTAGGACCAAACACTCCAATTTTACTACTCCCAAGCCAACATTTTAATTTTTTATTTCAGAGAAACATACACACACCAGGACAGTTAAGCTATCTCTTGCCCCCTAGCAATTTGAATATCTTAAAATCCTTGCTGTAAGGGAGTTGGGCGGTAGTGCATGGGTTAAGTGCATGTGGCACAAAGCTCAAGGACCAGTGGAAGGATCCCAGTTCGAGCCCCCGGCTCCCCACCTGCAGGGGAGTCGCTTCGAAGGCAATGAAGCAGGTCTGCAGGTGTCTATTTTTCACTCCCCCTTTCTGTCTTCCCCTCCTCTCTTCATTTCTCTCTGTCCTATCTAACAACAACATCAACAATGACAACAATAGCTAAAACAATAATAAAAAACACAAGGGTAACACAAAAGGGAAAATAAATAAATAAATCCTTGCTGTACATTATTAATCATTTTCAACCTTTCCTTCAAGGTTGCATATGCCATCCTAATATTGTCTTCCTCCTTTTCTGTCACTCAACTATGCCAAGTTATTTCAAACTAACCAATGCCTTCCTTATAACTCAAGTGTATTGCTACTTCTTTATGTAATTTTACTGGGAGGAATATTTGTTTACATGGCATTTGTTGACACAAAGGTACAAATTCTAATCTGTCCATGACAGGTGTCTGTCAAACACTCCCAATACAGATTTTCCATCATCTTGCTCTGTGACTCCAAGTACCTCTCCACCCTCTTCCATCAATTTTTCCATCAGAGTTGTTGGCTTTGGTGCTGTACATTGCCTTCTGTTTTCCCTTTCTTTACTCGTTTTATTCCTTCCTTCCTACCTTTATTTCTTCCTTTCTTTATTTTTCTGTCTCTCTCCCTTTATGTCTCTCTTTTCTGTCTATTTATTTTTACCAGAGTGCTGTTCAGATGTGCCTTATATTGCTATGGGGATGGAAGCTGGGGCCTCAGAGTCTCAGGTATGAAAGACTTTTTGCACACCGTTATGCTACCTCCTCAACCCTCTTTCCTTCTTTATTTTTTATTTTTTTATTTTTAAAAACTATTTATTCTCTTTTGTTGCCCTTGTTGTTTTATTGTTGTGGTTACTATTGTTGTTGTTATTGATGACGTTATTGTTCGATAAGACAGAGAGAAATAGAGAGAGAAGGGGAAGACAGAGGGGGGAGGAGCAACCAAAGCACTCCAGATATCGCGGGGATATAGACAATGCCCTGAACAACATGGCTGAACAGGCACTCCGAGAATGTCCCAACTCTCTCGGGAACTAGCAGTAGCCTGAGGGGACAACATGGCAGATGTGACTGCATCGGCACAATTTCCCAGCAAGTCAATAATTGAAGCAAGCAAGTAGAAAGACCTAAAAAGATACCTAGTTTCTACTTAGACTTAGATATCCTCCTCACTTACTTCCTATTACACTTCCCTCTGTCACTCCAAAGCTAATTTTATCAAAGTAAGGACTACAAAAGCTGAATAAGGGCAAGAGACTGGCATACTTTAATGATGACATTTTAGTCATGATAAGGCCACCCCATCAGCTGGGGTCCTATTTGGAGAGTCCTGAGATTCGCACTATACACGATGAGCCTAGACCTCAGATACGTATCTCCATTATCACTGATCATCTCCATCAGGAACAACATAATTAACCCATTTGGGACCCCCATAGAACCTTGCCCTCAATGTGGATCAACAATGGTAGAGAATGTTCCAACCTCCGAAGGAGAGTTGGATAACATACTCTACCTACCAGCTGAAACAGACACGTCCTGAAATTGGTGCAACTCAAAATGTTCCTACTGATGACCACCACTGAATGAAAGTAGAGTTCAGAGGCAGGTAATGCAGAAGAGCCAGATGGAGATGATGCAGATGGCGGGATGGGGGAGACGCAGAAGGACGAGATAGAGATGATGCAGAAGGCGATGATGGGGGTGAGGAAGATGGTCCCAGTTCTGCATCATCCCCAGCCTCGCCATCTCCATCATCTCCACTCTCTCTTCTGCAGCACCATCATCCCCTCCATGTGCATCATCTCCATCTCTCTCTTCTGCATAACGCCCATAACTGACATCTGCATCATCTAAATATGGCTCTTCTGCATCAACTGCATCCCCGCCAAATGCATCATTTCAAACTCCTTCAGCATCATCCCCATCCCCTCAATCTGCATCATCTCGATCTATTTATTCTGCATCACACGCATACCTATCATCTGCATCATCTCCATCTCCTTCCTCTGCATCATCCCCATCCTGGCCAACTGCATCATCACCATCTCTCTGTTCTGCATCACCCGCATGCCCACCATCTGCATGATCTCCATAACGCACTTTGGGATCACCTGTATCCCTGCAATCTGCATCATCTCCATATCTCCCTTCTGCATCTTGCGCATCACGCCATCTACATCATCTCCAACTCTCTCTTCTGCATCACCCTCATGAAACCATCTGCATCATCTCCATCTCGCTGTTCTGCATCATCCCCATCCTCCCATCTGCATTATCTCCAGCTTGCTCTTCTGCATCACCCCCATCCCCGCCATCTGCTTCATCTCCATCTTTCAGTTGTCATGGAAGGAGATGATGTAGAATATTGAGATTGAGATGCTGCAGGCAGCAGGCAGGCGGTTGCCACTACTGTTGTTGCTGTTGGACAGAGTAGCGAGAAATCCAGGGCGGATGGGAAAACAGAGAGGAAAAAGAAAGTTAGACACCTGCAGACCACTTCACCGCTTGTGAAGCAACACAATAGTTTAAGTCAGTCAATGGTATAAGCTCAGTTGCATAGCCTCAGACTCCTGTGCTAAAGTCCTCATTACTAGTTCCTCAGAATGAGGACATATTTGTTGATATATTCTATTTTATTTTTCATGCATGATTTTAAAAAAGATAAATTAATATATTTATGACAGAGTGAGCCCATGACCTTTCTGGCGCATACGTTGTAGGGGTTGGATACAGGACCTCAAGCCTGCAACTGAAAGATGGTGATTAAGGAGATGTGGGAATGGGGATGATGTAGAAGAGAGAAATGGAGATGATGGAGATGGCGGGAATGGGGGTGACGCAGAAGAGCGAGATGGAGACAATGGAGATATCGGGGATGTGGGGGATGTAGGAGAACGAGATGGAGATGATGCAGATGGCAGGGATGGGGATGATGCAGAAGAGCAAGATGGAGATGATGGAGATGACGGGGATGGGCAAGATGCAGAAGGGAGAGATGGAGAAGATGGAGATGCCAGAGATAGTGGTGATGCAGAAGAGAGAGATGGGGATGATGCAGATGGCAGGGATGGGATGATGCAGACGGCAGTGGTTCTGCATCATCTCCAGCCTCGCCATCTCCATCATCTCCATCTCTCTCTTCTGCATCACCCCATCCTAGCCATCTGCATCATCTCCATCTCCTTCTTCTGCATCATCACCATTCCCGCCAACTCCATCATCTCCATCTCTCTCTCTTTTGCATTACTCCCATCCCTGCCATCTGCATCATCTCCAGCTTGCTCTTCTACATCACCCCCATCCCCGCCATCTAATTCATCTCCACCTTTCAGTTGTCATGCATGGGACATGATGCAGAATATTGAGATGGAGATGCTGCAGGTGTCGGGCTTGCGGTTGCTGCAGAAGAAGCAGCTGGAAATAATGATTTTGGCTGAGGTGTTGATGATTCAGAGGAGATGAAGAGGATTCAGATGGTGGCTATGCAGATGATGCAGTCAGGTGACTGGTGCCGATATATTGGACTCCACTGAGTCATGGGAGACACGGAAGAACTCCGAATTGTGCACATGACAGAAAGTGTCATCTTGGGATGGCCACTTCCCACCAGACCCTCCACTTCCGAAAACGGAAAACAAAATCACCATCGATCCATTTTTCAAATACTGTTGAAGACCAATGTATTCACGACTGTGACTTGTCTAATTTTTATATTGGACTCCATGGTATGCTGGGGATCGGTGCCTGCACTAGGAATCCACTGCTCCTGGAGGCCATTTTCCCCGTCGCCTTTACCCTTGTTGTTATGAGTATTGCCACTACTGTTGTTGCTGTTGGACAGAGTAGCGAGAAATCCAGGGAGGATGGAAAAACGGAGAGGAAAAAGAAAGTTACAGCCCTGCAGACCTGCTTCACCGCTTGTGAAGCAACTCAGTAGTTTAAGTCAGTCAATGTTATGAGCTCAGTTGCATAGCCTCAGACTCCTGTGCTAAAGTCCTAATTCCTAGTTCCTCAGAATGAGGACATATTTGTCGATATATTCTATTTTATTTTTCATGCATGATTTTTAAAAAGATAAATTAATATATTTATGACAGAGTGAGCCCACGACCTTTCTGGTGCATACGTTGCCAGGGATTGGATACAGGACCTCAAGGCTGCAACTGAAAGATGGTGATTAAGGAGATGCGGGAATGGGGATGATGCAGAAGAGCGAGATGGAGATGATGGAGATATCGGGGATGTGGGGGATGTAGGAGAACGAGATGGAGATGATGCAGATGGCAGGGATGGGGATGATGCAGAAGAGCAAGATGGAGATGATGGAGATGACGGGGATGGGCAAGATGCAGAAGAGAGAGATGGAGAAGATGGAGATGCCAGAGATGGTGGTGATGCAGAAGAGAGAGATGGAGATGATGGAGATGGTGTGGCTGGAGATGATGCAGAACCAGGGCCTTCTGCATCATCCTCAGCAACGCCATCTCCATCATCTCCATCTCTCTCTTCTGCATCACCCGCTTCGCCGCCATCTGCATCATCTCCATCTCGATCTTCTGCATCACCCCATCCTAGCCATCTGCATCATCTCCATCTCCTTCTTCTGCATCATCCCCAGCCACGCCATCTCCATCATCTCCATCTCTCTCTTCTGCATCACCTGCTTCGCCGCCATCTGCATCATCTCCATCTCGCTCTTCTGCATCACCCGCATCCCTGACAGCTCCATCATCTCCATCTTGCTCTTCTGCACCACCCCCATCTGCGCCATCTGCATCATCTACATCTCCTTCTTCTGCTTCATCCCCATTCCCGCCTACTCCATCATCTCCATCTCTCTCTCCCTTCTGCATTACTCCCATCCCTGCCATCTGCATCTTCTCCAGCTTGTTCATCTTCATCACCCCCATCCCCGCCATCTGTTTCATCTCCATCTTTCAGTTGTCATGGATGGGACATGATGCAGTTTATTGAGATGCAGATGCTGCAGCTGGTGGGCATGCGGTTGCTGCAGAAGAATCCGCTGGGGATAATGATGTTGGCTCAGGTGTTGATGATTCAGGAGGAGATGAAGAGGATTCAGATGGTGGGGATGCAGATGATGCAGCCAGGTGACTGGTGCCGATATCTTGGATTCCCCTGAGTCATGTGAGACACCCAAGTACTCCGAATTCTGCACATGACAGAAAGTGTCATCTTGGGATTGCCACTTCCCACCAGACCCTCCACTTCTGAAAAAGGAAAACAAAATCACCATCGATCCATTTTTCAAATACTGTTGAGGACCAATGTATTCACGACTGTGACTTGTCTAATTTTTTTATTGGACTCCATGGTATTGCTGGGGATCGGTGCCTGCACTAGGAATCCACTGCTCCTGGAGGCCATTTTCCACATCGTCTTTACCCTTGATGTTATGATTATTGCCACTACTATTGTTGCTGTTGGACAGAGTAGCGAGAAATCCAGGGAGGATGGGAAAACAGAGAGGAAAAAAGAAAGTTAGACCCCTGCAGATCTGCTTCACCGCTTGTGAAGCAACACAATAGTTTAAGTCAGTCAATGGTATAAGCTCAGTTGCATAGCCTCAGACTCCTGTGCTAAAGTCCTAATTCCTAGTTCCTCAGAATGAGGACATATTTGTTGATATATTCTATTTTATTTTTCATGCATTTTTTATTTTTAAAAAGATAAATTAATTCATTAAAAACAGAGAGAGTCCATGACCTTTCTGGCTCATACGTTGCCTAGGATTGGATACAGGACCTCAAGCCTGCAACTGAAAGATGGCGATTATGCAGATGGCAGGGATGGGGATGATGTAGAAGAGAGAGATGGAGATGATGGAGATGGCGGGAATGGGGTGAAGCAGAAGAGTGAGTAGGAGACGATGGAGATATCGGGGATGCGGGGCATGCAGAAGAACAAGTAGGAGATGATCCACATGGAAGGGATGGGGATGATGCAGAAGAGCGAGATGGAGATGATGGGGATGGGCAAGATGCAGAAGAGAGAGATAGAGACGATGGAGATACCGGAGATGGTGGTGATGCAGAAGAGCAAGATGGGGGTGATGCAGATGGTGGGGATGGGGATGATGCAGATATGTAGATGGCCATGTTTCTGCATCATCCCCAGCCTCGCAATCACCATCTCTCTCTTCTGCATCACCCGCTTCGCCGCCATTTGCATCATCTCCATCTCACACTTCTGCATCACCTTCATCCCCACCATCTGCATCATCTCCATCTCCTCCTTCTGCATCATCACCATTCCCGCCAACTCCATCATCTCCATCTCTCTCTCTTCTGCATTACTCCCATCCCTGCCATCTGCATCATCTCCAGCTTGCTCTTCTGCATCACCCCCATTCCCGCCATCTGCTTCATCTCCATCTTTCAGTTGTCATGGATGGGACATGATGCAGTTTATTGAGATGCAGATGCTGCAGGTGGTGGGCATGTGGTTGCTGCAGAAGAAGCCGCTGGGGATAATGATGTTGGCTCAGGTGTTGATGATTCAGGAGGAGATGAAGAGGATTCAGATGGTGGGGATGCAGATGATGCAGCCAGGTGACTGGTGCCGATATCTTGGATTCCACTGAGTTATGTGAGACACCTAAGTACTCCGAATTGTGCACATGACAGAAAGTGTCATCTTGGGATTGCCACTTCCCACCAGACCCTCCACTTCCGAAACGGAAAACAAAATCACCATCGATCCAATTTTTCAAATACTGTTGAAGACCAATGTATTCACGACTGTGACTTGTCTAATTTTTTTATTGGACTCCGTGGTATGCTGGGGATCGGTGCCTGCACTAGGAATCCACTGCTCCTGGAGGCCATTTTCCACATCGTCTTTACCCTTGTTGTTATGAGTATTGCCACTACTGTTGTTGCTGTTGGACAGAGTAGCGAGAAATCCAGGGAGGATGGAAAAACGGAGAGGAAAAAGAAAGTTACAGCCCTGCAGACCTGCTTCACCGCTTGTGAAGCAACTCAGTAGTTTAAGTCAGTCAATGTTATGAGCTCAGTTGCATAGCCTCAGACTCCTGTGCTAAAGTCCTAATTCCTAGTTCCTCAGAATGAGGACATATTTGTCGATATATTCTATTTTATTTTTCATGCATGATTTTTAAAAAGATAAATTAATATATTTATGACAGAGTGAGCCCACGACCTTTCTGGTGCATACGTTGCCAGGGATTGGATACAGGACCTCAAGGCTGCAACTGAAAGATGGTGATTAAGGAGATGCGGGAATGGGGATGATGCAGAAGAGCGAGATGGAGATGATGGAGATATCGGGGATGTGGGGGATGTAGGAGAACGAGATGGAGATGATGCAGATGGCAGGGATGGGGATGATGCAGAAGAGCAAGATGGAGATGATGGAGATGACGGGGATGGGCAAGATGCAGAAGAGAGAGATGGAGAAGATGGAGATGCCAAAGATGGTGGTGATGCAGAAGAGAGAGATGGAGATGATGGAGATGGCGTGGCTGGAGATGATGCAGAAGCAGGGCCTTCTGCATCATCCCCAGCCACGCCATCTCCATCATCTCCATCTCTCTCTTCTGCATCACCTGCTTCGACGTCATCTGCATCATCTCCATCTCGATCTTCTGCATCACCCCATCCTAGCCATCTGCCTCATCTCCATCTCCTTCTTCTGCATCATCCCCAGCCACGCCATCTCCATCATCTCCATCTCTCTCTTCTGCATCACCTGCTTCGCCGCCATCTGTATCATCTCCATCTCGCTCTTCTGCATCAGCCGCATCTCTGACAGCTCCATCATCTCCATCTTGCTCTTCTGCACCATCCCCATCTGCGTCATCTGCATCATCTACATCTCCTTCTTCTGCTTCATCCCCATTCCCGCCTACTCCATCATCTCCATCTCTCTCTCCCTTCTGCATTACTCCCATCCCTGCCATCTGCAGCATCTCCAGCTTGCTCATCTTCATCACCCCCATCCCCGCCATCTGTTTCATCTCCATCTTTCAGTTGTCATGGATGGGACATGATGCAGTTTATTGAGATGCAGATGCTGCAGCTGGTGGGCATGCGGTTGCTGCAGAAGAAGCAGCTGGAAATAATGATCGTGGCTGAGGTGTTGATTCATGAGAGATGAGGAGGATTCAGATGGTGGGGATGCAGATGATGCAGCCAGGTGACTGGTGCCGATATCTGGGATTCCACTGAGTCATGTGAGACACCCAAGTACTCCGGATTGAGCACATTACAGAAAGTGTCATCCTGGGATGGCCACTTCCCACCAGACCCTCCACTTCCGAAAACGGAAAACAAAATCACCATCGATCCATTTTTCAAATACTGTTGAGGACCAATGTATTCAAGACTGTGACTTGTCTAATTTTTTATGGGACTCCATGGTATTGCTGGGGATCGGTGCCTGCACTAGGAATCCACTGCTCCTGGAGGCCATTTTCCACATCGTCTTTACCCTTGATCTTATGATGATTGCAACTACTGTTGTTGCTGTTGGACAGAGTAGCGAGAAATCCAGGGAGGATGGGAAAACAGAGAGGAAAAAAGAAAGTTAGACCCCTGCAGACCTGCTTCACCGCTTGTGAAGCAACACAATAGTTTAAGTCAGTCAATGGTATAAGCTCAGTTGCATAGCCTCAGACTCCTGTGCTAAAGTCCTAATTCCTAGTTCCTCAGAATGAGGACATATTTGTTGATATATTCTATTTTATTTTTCATGCATTTTTTATTTTTAAAAAGATAAATTAATTCATTAAACACAGAGAGAGTCCATGACCTTTCTGGCTCATACGTTGCCTGGGATTGGATACAGGACCTCAAGCCTGCAACTGAAAGATGGCGATTAAGCAGATGGCGGATATGGGGATGATGTAGAAGAGAGAGATGGAGATGATGGAGATGGCAGGAATGGGGTGAAGCAGAAGAGTGATTAGGAGACGATGGAGATATCGGGGATGCGGGGCATGCAGAAGAACGAGTAGGAGATGATCCACATGGAAGGGATGGGGATGATGCAGAAGAGCGAGATGGAGATGATGGAGATGACGAGGATGGGCAAGATGCAGAAGAGAGAGATAGAGACGATGGAGATACCGGAGATGGTGGTGATGCAGAAGAGCAAGATGGGGGTGATGCAGATGGTGGGGATGGGGATGATGCAGATATGCAGATGGCCAGGTTTCTTCATTATCCCCAGCCTCGCAATCACCATCTCTCTCTTCTGCATCACCCGCTTCGCCGCCATTGGCATCATCTCCATCTCACACTTCTGCATCACCCTCATCCCCACCATCTGCATCATCTCCATCTCCTCCTTCTGCATCAACATTCCCGCCAACTCCATCATCTCCATCTCTCTTTCTTCTGCATTACTCCCATCCCTGCCATCTGCATCATCTCCAGCTTGCTCTTCTGCATCACCCCCATTCCCGCCATCTGCTTCATCTCCATCTTTCAGTTGTCATGGATGGGACATGATGCAGTTTTTTGAGATGCAGATGCTGCAGGTGGTGGGCATGTGGTTGCTGCAGAAGAAGCCGCTGGGGATAATGATGTTGGCTCAGGTGTTGATGATTCAAGAGGAGATGAAGAGGATTCAGATGGTGGGGATGCAGATGATGCAGCCAGGTGACTGGTGCCAATATCTTGGATTCCACTGAGTCATGTGAGACACCCAAGTACTCCGAATTGTGCACATGACAGAAAGTGTCATCTTGGGATTGCCACTACCCACCAGACCCTCCACTTCTGAAAAAGGAAAACAAAATCACCATCGATCCATTTTTCAAGTACTGTTGACGACCAATGTATTCACGACTGTGACTTGTCTAATTTTTTTATTGGACTCCATGGTATGCTGGGGATCGGTGCCTGCACTAGGAATCCACTACTCCTGGAGGCCATTTTCCCCATCGTCTTTACCCTTGTTGTTATGAGTATTGCCACTACTGTTGTTGCTGTTGGACAGAGTAGCGAGAAATCCAGGGAGGATGGAAAAACGGAGAGGAAAAAGAAAGTTACAGCCCTGCAGACCTGCTTCACCGCTTGTGAAGCAACTCAGTAGTTTAAGTCAGTCAATGTTATGAGCTCAGTTGCATAGCCTCAGACTCCTGTGCTAAAGTCCTAATTCCTAGTTCCTCAGAATGAGGACATATATGTCGATATATTCTATTTTATTTTTCATGCATGATTTTTAAAGAGATAAATTAATATATTTATGACAGAGTGAGCCCACGACCTTTCTGGTGCATACGTTGCCAGGGATTGGATACAGGACCTCAAGGCTGCAACTGAAAGATGGTGATTAAGGAGATGCGGGAATGGGGATGATGCAGAAGAGCGAGATGGAGATGATGGAGATATCGGGGATGTGGGGGATGTAGGAGAACGAGATGGAGATGATGCAGATGGCAGGGATGGGGATGATGCAGAAGAGCAAGATGGAGATGATGGAGATGACGGGGATTGGCAAGATGCAGAAGAGAGAGATGGAGAAGATGGAGATGCCAGAGATGGTGGTGATGCAGAAGAGAGAGATGGAGATGATGGAGATGGCGTGGCTGGGGATGATGCAGAAGGCCCTGGTTCTGCATCATCTCCAGCCACGCCATCTCCATCATCTCCATCTCTCTCTTCTGCATCACCCGCTTCGCCGCCATCTGCATCATCTCCATCTCGATCTTCTGCATCACCCCATCCTAGCCATCTGCCTCATCTCCATCTCCTTCTTCTGCATCATCCCCAGCCACGCCATCTCCATCATCTCCATCTCTCTCTTCTGCATCACCTGCTTCGCCGCCATCTGCATCATCTCCATCTCGCTCTTCTGCATCACCCGCATCCCTGACAGCTCCATCATCTCCATCTTGCTCTTCTGCACCAGCCCCATCTGCGCCATCTGCATCATCTACATCTCCTTCTTCTGCTTCATCCCCATTCCCGCCTACTCCATCATCTCCATCTCTCTCTCCCTTCTGCATTACTCCCATCCCTGCCATCTGCATCATCTCCAGCTTGCTCATCTTCATCACCCCCATCCCCGCCATCTGTTTCATCTCCATCTTTCAGTTGTCATGGATGGGACATGATGCAGTTTATTGAGATGCAGATGCTGCCGCTGGTGGGCATGCGGTTGCTGCAGAAGAAGCAGCTGGAAATAATGATCGTGGCTGAGGTGTTGATTCACGACAGATGAGGAGGATTCAGATGGTGGGGATGCAGATGATGCAGCCAGGTGACTGGTGCCGATATCTGGGATTCCACTGAGTCATGTGAGACACCCAAGTACTCCGGATTGAGCACATGACAGAAAGTGTCATCCTGGGATGGCCACTTCCCACCAGACCCTCCACTTCCGAAAACGGAAAACAAAATCACCATCGATCCATTTTTCAAATACTGTTGAGGACCAATGTATTCACGACTGTGACTTGTCTAATTTTTTTATTGGACTCCATGGTATTGCTGGGGATCAGTGCCTGCACTAGGAATCCACTGCTCCTGGAGGCCATTTTCCACATCGTCTTTACCCTTGATGTTATGATGATTGCCACTACTGTTGTTGCTGTTGGACAGAGTAGCGAGAAATCCAGGGAGGATGGGAAAACAGAGAGGAAAAAAGAAAGTTAGACCCCTGCAGACCTGCTTCACCGCTTGTGAAGCAACACAATAGTTTAAGTCAGTCAATGGTATAAGCTCAGTTGCATAGCCTCAGACTCCTGTGCTAAAGTCCTAATTCCTAGTTCCTCAGAATGAGGACATATTTGTTGATATATTCTATTTTATTTTTCATGCATTTTTTATTTTTAAAAAGATAAATTAATTCATTAAACACAGAGAGAGTCCATGACCTTTCTGGCTCATACGTTGCCTGGGATTGGATACAGGACCTCAAGCCTGCAACTGAAAGATGGCGATTATGCAGATGGCGGGGATGGGGATGATGTAGAAGAGAGAGATGGAGATGATGGAGATGGCGGGAATGGGGTGAAGCAGAAGAGTGAGTAGGAGACGATGGAGATATCGGGGATGCGGGGCATGCAGAAGAACGAGTAGGAGATGATCCACATGGAAGGGATGGGGATGATGCAAAAGAGCGAGATGGAGATGATGGAAATGACGGGGATGGGCAAGATGCAGAAGAGAGAGATAGAGAATATGGAGATACCGGAGATGGTGGTGATGCAGAAGAGCAAGATGGGGGTGATGCAGATGGTGGGGATGGGGATGATGCAGATATGCAGATGGCCATGTTTCTGCATCATCCCCAGCCTCGCAATCACCATCTCTCTCTTCTGCATCACCCGCTTCGCCAACATTGGCATCATCTCCATCTCACACTTCTGCATCACCTTCATCCCCACCATCTGCATCATCTCCATCTCCTCCTTCTGCATCATCACCATTCCCACCAACTCCATCACCTCCATCTCTCTCTCTTCTGCATTACTCCCTTCCCTGCCATCTGCACCATCTCCAGCTTGCTCTTCTGCATCACCCCCATTCCCGCCATCTGCTTCATCTCCATCTTTCAGTTGTCATGGATGGGACATGATGCAGTTTTTTGAGATGCAGATGCTGCAGGTGGTGGGCATGTGGTTGCTGCAGAAGAAGCCGCTGGGGATAATGATGTTGGCTCAGGTGTTGATGACTCAGGAGGAGATGAAGAGGATTCAGATGGTGGGGATGCAGATGATGCAGCCAGCTTGACTGGTGCCGATATCTTGGATTCCACTGAGTCATGTGAGACACCCAAGTACTCCGAATTGAGCACATGAAAGAAAGTGTCATCTTGGGATTGCCACTTCCCACCAGACCCTCCACTTCCGAAAAAGGAAAACAAAATCACCATCGATCCATTTTTCAAATACTGTTGAAGACCAATGTATTCACGACTGTGACTTGTCTAATTTTTTTATTGGACTCCATGGTATGCTGGGGATCGGTGCCTGCACTAGGAATCCACTGCTCCTGGAGGCCATGTTCCCCATCGTCTTTACCCTTGTTGTTATGAGTATTGCCACTACTGTTGTTGCTGTTGGACAGAGTAGGAAGAAATCCAGGGAGGATGGAAAAACGGAGAGGAAAAAGAAAGTTACAGCCCTGCTGACCTGCTTCACCGCTTGTGAAGCAACTCAGTAGTTTAAGTCAGTCAATGTTATGAGCTCAGTTGCATAGCCTCAGACTCCTGTGCTAAAGTCCTAATTCCTAGTTCCTCAGAATGAGGACATATATGTCGATATATTCTATTTTATTTTTCATGCATGATTTTTAAAGAGATAAATTAATATATTTATGACAGAGTGAGCCCACGACCTTTCTGGTGCATACGTTGCCAGGGATTGGATACAGGACCTCAAGGCTGCAACTGAAAGATGGTGATTAAGGATATGCGGGAATGGGGATGACGCAGAAGAGCGAGATGGAGATGATGGAGATATCGGGGAATGGGGGATGTAGGAGAACGAGATGGAGATGATGCAGATGGCAGGGATGGAGATGATGCAGAAGAGCAAGATGGAGATGATGGATATGACGGGGATGGGCAAGATGCAGAAGAGAGAGATGGAGAAGATGGAGATGCCAGAGATGGTGGTGATGCAGAAGAGAGAGATGGAGATGATGGAGATGGCGTGGCTGGGGATGATGCAGAAGGCCCTGGTTCTGCATCATCTCCAGCCACGCCATCTCCATCATCTCCATCTCTCTCTTCTGCATCACCCGCTTCGCCGCCATCTGCATCATCTCCATCTCGATCTTCTGCATCACCCCATCCTAGCCATCTGCATCATCTCCATCTCCTTCTTCTGCATCATCCCCAGCCACGCCATCTCCATCATCTCCATCTCTCTCTTCTGCATCACCTGCTTCGCCGCCATCTGCACCATCTCCATCTCGCTCTTCTGCATCACCCGCATCCCTGACAGCTCCATCATCTCCATCTTGCTCTTCTGCACCACCCCCATCTGCACCATCTGCATCATCTACATCTCCTTCTTCTGCTTCATCCCCATTCCCGCCTACTCCATCATCTCCATCTCTCTCTCCCTTCTGCATTACTCCCATCCCTGCCATCTGCATCATCTCCAGCTTGCTCATCTTCATCACCCCCATCCCCGCCATCTGTTTCATCTCCATCTTTCAGTTGTCATGGATGGGACATGATGCAGTTTATTGAAATGCAGATGCTGCAGCTGGTGGGCATGCGGTTGCTGCAGAAGAAGCAGCTGGCAATAATGATCGTGGCTGAGGTGTTGATTCACGAGAGATGAGGAGGATTCAGATGGTGGGGATGCAGATGATGCAGCCAGGTGACTGGTGCCGATATCTGGGATTCCACTGAGTCATGTGAGACACCCAAGTACTCCGGATTGAGCACATGACAGAAAGTGTCATCCTGGGATGGCCACTTCCCACCAGACCCTCCACTTCCGAAAACGGAAAACAAAATCACCATCGATCCATTTTTCAAATACTGTTGAGGACCAATGTATTCACGACTGTGACTTGTCTAATTTTTTTATGGGACTCCATGGTATTGCTGGGGATCGGTGCCTGCACTAGGAATCCACTGCTCCTGGAGGCCATTTTCCACATCGTCTTTACCCTTGATGTTATGATGATTGCCACTACTGTTGTTGCTGTTGGACAGAGTAGCGAGAAATCCAGGGAGGATGGGAAAACAGAGAGGAAAAAAGAAAGTTAGACCCCTGCAGACCTGCTTCACCGCTTGTGAAGCAACACAATAGTTTAAGTCAGTCAATGGTATAAGCTCAGTTGCATAGCCTCAGACTCCTGTGCTAAAGTCCTAATTCCTAGTTCCTCAGAATGAGGACATATTTGTTGATATATTCTATTTTATTTTTCATGCATTTTTTATTTTTAAAAAGATAAATTAATTCATTAAACACAGAGAGAGTCCATGACCTTTCTGGCTCATAAGTTGCCTGGTATTGGATACAGGACCTCAAGCCTGCAACTGAAAGATGGCGATTATGCAGATGGCGGGGATGGGGATGATGTAGAAGAGAGAGATGGAGATGATGGAGATGGCGGGAATGGGGTGAAGCAGAAGAGTGAGTTGGAGACGATGGAGATATCGGGGATGCGGGGCATGCAGAAGAACGAGTAGGAGATGATCCACATGGAAGGGATGGGGATGATGCAGAAGAGCGAGATGGAGATGATGGGGATGGGCAAGATGCAGAAGAGAGAGATAGAGACGATGGAGATACCGGAGATGGTGGTGATGCAGAAGAGCAAGATGGGGGTGATGCAGATGGTGGGGATGGGGATGATGCAGATATGCAGATGGCCATGTTTCTGCATCACCCCAGCCTCGCAATCACCATCTCTCTCTTCTGCATCACCCGCTTCGCCGCCATTGGCATCATCTCCATCTCACACTTCTGGATGACCCTCATCCCCACCATCTGCATCATCTCCATCTCCTCCTTCTGCATCATCACCATTCCCGCCAACTCCATCATCTCCATCTCTCTCTCTTTTGCATTACTCCCATCCCTGCCATCTGCATCATCTCCAGCTTGCTCTTCTGCATCACCCCCATTCCCGCCATCTGCTTCATCTCCATCTTTCAGTTGTCATGGATGGGACATGATGCAGTTTATTGAGATGCAGATGCTGCAGGTGGTGGGCATGTGGTTGCTGCAGAAGAAGCCGCTGGGGATAATGATGTTGGCTCAGGTGTTGATGATTCAGGAGGAGACGAAGAGGATTCAGATGGTGGGGATGCAGATGATGCAGCCAGGTGACTGGTGCCGATATCTTGGATTCCACTGAGTCATGTGAGACACCCAAGTACTCCGAATTGTGCACATGACAGAAAGTGTCATCTTGGGATTGCCACTACCCACCAGACCCTCCACTTCTGAAAAAGGAAAACAAAATCACCATCGATCCATTTTTCAAGTACTGTTGACGACCAATGTATTCACGACTGTGACTTGTCTAATTTTTTTATTGGACTCCATGGTATGCTGGGGATCGGTGCCTGCACTAGGAATCCACTACTCCTGGAGGCCATTTTCCCCATCGTCTTTACCCTTGTTGTTATGAGTATTGCCACTACTGTTGTTGCTGTTGGACAGAGTAGCGAGAAATCCAGGGAGGATGGAAAAACGGAGAGGAAAAAGAAAGTTACAGCCCTGCAGACCTGCTTCACCGCTTGTGAAGCAACTCAGTAGTTTAAGTCAGTCAATGTTATGAGCTCAGTTGCATAGCCTCAGACTCCTGTGCTAAAGTCCTAATTCCTAGTTCCTCAGAATGAGGACATATATGTCGATATATTCTATTTTATTTTTCATGCATGATTTTTAAAGAGATAAATTAATATATTTATGACAGAGTGAGCCCACGACCTTTCTGGTGCATACGTTGCCAGGGATTGGATACAGGACCTCAAGGCTGCAACTGAAAGATGGTGATTAAGGAGATGCGGGAATGGGGATGATGCAGAAGAGCGAGATGGAGATGATGGAGATATCGGGGATGTGGGGGATGTAGGAGAACGAGATGGAGATGATGCAGATGGCAGGGATGGGGATGATGCAGAAGAGCAAGATGGAGATGATGGAGATGACGGGGATTGGCAAGATGCAGAAGAGAGAGATGGAGAAGATGGAGATGCCAGAGATGGTGGTGATGCAGAAGAGAGAGATGGAGATGATGGAGATGGCGTGGCTGGGGATGATGCAGAAGGCCCTGGTTCTGCATCATCTCCAGCCACGCCATCTCCATCATCTCCATCTCTCTCTTCTGCATCACCCGCTTCGCCGCCATCTGCATCATCTCCATCTCGATCTTCTGCATCACCCCATCCTAGCCATCTGCCTCATCTCCATCTCCTTCTTCTGCATCATCCCCAGCCACGCCATCTCCATCATCTCCATCTCTCTCTTCTGCATCACCTGCTTCGCCGCCATCTGCATCATCTCCATCTCGCTCTTCTGCATCACCCGCATCCCTGACAGCTCCATCATCTCCATCTTGCTCTTCTGCACCACCCCCATCTGCGCCATCTGCATCATCTACATCTCCTTCTTCTGCTTCATCCCCATTCCCGCCTACTCCATCATCTCCATCTCTCTCTCCCTTCTGCATTACTCCCATCCCTGCCATCTGCATCATCTCCAGCTTGCTCATCTTCATCACCCCCATCCCCGCCATCTGTTTCATCTCCATCTTTCAGTTGTCATGGATGGGACATGATGCAGTTTATTGAGATGCAGATGCTGCCGCTGGTGGGCATGCGGTTGCTGCAGAAGAAGCCGCTGGGGATAATGATGTTGGCACAGGTGTTGATGATTCAGGAGGAGATGAAGAGGATTCAGATTGTGGGGATGCAGATGATGCAGCCAGGTGACTGGTGCCGATATCTTGGATTCCACTGAGTCATGTGAGACACCCAAGTACTCCGGATTGAGCACATGACAGAAAGTGTCATCCTGGGATGACCACTTCCCACCAGACCCTCCACTTCCGAAAATGGAAAACAAAATCACCATCGATCCATTTTTCAAATACTGTTGAGGACCAATGTATTCACGACTGTGACTTGTCTAATTTTTTTATGGGACTCCATGGTATTGCTGGGGATCGGTGCCTGCACTAGGAATCCACTGCTCCTGGAGGCCATTCTCCACATCGTCTTTACCCTTGATGTTATGATTATTGCCACTACTGTTGTTGCTGTTGGACAGAGTAGCGAGAAATCCAGGGAGGATGGGAAAACAGAGAGGAAAAAAGAAAGTTAGACCCCTGCAGACCTGCTTCACCGCTTGTGAAGCAACACAATAGTTTAAGTCAGTCAATGTTATGAGCTCAGTTGCATAGCCTCAGACTCCTGTGCTAAAGTCCTAATTCCTAGTTCCTCAGAATGAGGACATATTTGTTGATATATTCTATTTTATTTTTCATGCATTTTTTATTTTTAAAAAGATAAATTAATTCATTAAACACAGAGAGAGTCCATGACCTTTCTGGCTCATACGTTGCCTGGGATTGGATACAGGACCTCAAGCCTGCAACTGAAAGATGGCGATTATGCAGATGGCGGGGATGGGGATGATGTAGAAGAGAGAGATGGATATGATGGAGATGGCGGGAATGGGGTGAAGCAGAAGAGTGAGTAGGAGACGATGGAGATATCGGGGATGCGGGGCATGCAGAAGAATGAGTAGGAGATGATCCACATGGAAGGTATGGGGATGATGCAGAAGAGCGAGATAGAGACTATGGAGATACCGGTGATGGTGGTGATGCAGAAGAGCAAGATGGGGGTGATGCAGATGGTGGGGATGGGGATGATGCAGATATGCAGATGGCCATGTTTCTGCATCATCCCCAGCCTCGCAATCACCATCTCTCTCTTCTGCATCACCCGCTTCGCCACCATTGGCATCATCTCCATCTCACACTTCTGCATCACCCTCATCCCCACCATCTGCATCATCTCCATCTCCTCCTTCTGCATCATCACCATTCCCGCCAACTCCATCATCTCCATCTCTCTCTCTTCTACATTACTCCCATCCCTGCCATCTGCATCATCTCCAGCTTGCTCTTCTGCATCACCCCCATTCCCATGAATGAAGCCATCGGCTTCATCTCCATGTTTCAGTTGTCATGGATGGGACATGATGCAGATTATTGAGATGCAGATCCTGCAGGTGGTGGGCATGTGGTTGCTGCAGAAGAAGCCGCTGGGGATAATGATGTTGGCTCAGGTGTTGATGATTCAGGAGGAGATGAAGAGGATTCAGATGGTGGGGATGCAGATGATGCAGCCAGGTGACTGGTGCCGATATCTTGGATTCCACTGAGTCATGTGAGACACCCAAGTACTCCGAATTGTGCACATGACAGAAAGTGTCATCTAGGGATTGCCACTTCCCACCAGACCCTCCACTTCCGAAAACGGAAAACAAAATCACCATCGATCCATTTTTCAAATACTGTTGAAGACCAATGTATTCACGACTGTGACTTGTCTAATTTTTTTATTGGACTCCATGGTATGCTGGGGATAGGTGCCTGCACTAGGAATCCACTGCTCCTGGAGGCCATTTTCCCCATCGTCTTTACCCTTGTTGTTATGAGTATTGCCACTACTGTTGTTGCTGTTGGACAGAGTAGCGAGAAATCCAGGGAGGATGGAAAAACGGAGAGGAAAAAGAAAGTTACAGCCCTGCAGACCTGCTTCACCGCTTGTGAAGCAACTCAGTAGTTTAAGTCAGTCAATGTTATGAGCTCAGTTGCATAGCCTCAGACTCCTGTGCTAAAGTCCTAATTCCTAGTTCCTCAGAATGAGGACATATTTGTCGATATATTCTATTTTATTTTTCATGCATTTTTTATTTTTAAAAAGATAAATTAATATATTTATGACAGAGTGAGCCCACGACCTTTCTGGTGTATACGTTGCCTGGGATTGGATACAGGACCTCAAGGCTGCAACTGAAAGATGGTGATTAAGGAGATGCGGGAATGGGGATGATGCAGAAGAGCAAGATGGAGATGATGGAGATATCGGGGATGTGGGGGATGTAGGAGAACGAGATGGAGATGATGCAGATGGCAGGGATGGGGATGATGCAGAAGAGCAAGATGGAGATGATGGAGATGACGGGGATGGGCAAGATGCAGAAGAGAGAGATGGAGAAGATGGAGATGCCAGAGATGGTGGTGACGCAGAAGAGAGAGATGGAGATGATCGAGATGGCGTGGCTGGGGATGATGCAGAAGGCACTGGTTCTGCATCATCTCCAGCCACGCCATCTCCATCATCTCCATCTCTCTCTTCTGCATCACCCGCTTCGCCGCCATCTGCATCATCTCCATCTCGATCTTCTGCATCACCCCATCCTAGCGATCTGCATCATCTCCATCTCCTTCTTCTGTATCATCCCCAGCCACGCCATCTGCATCATCTCCATCTCGCTCTTCTTCATCACTCGCATCCCTGACAGCTCCATCATCTCCATCTTGCTCTTCTGCACCACCCTCATCTGCGCCATCTGCATCATCTACATCTCCTTCTTCTGCTTCATCCCCATTCCCGCCTACTCCATCATCTCCATCTCTCTCTCTCTTCTGCATTTCTCCCATCCCTGCCATCTGCATCATCTCCAGCTTGCTCTTCTGCATCACCCCCATCCCTGCCATCTGTTTCATCTCCATCTTTCAGTTGTCATGGATGGGACATGATGCAGTTTATTGAGATGCAGATGCTGCAGGTTGTGGGCATGTTGTTGCTGCAGAAGAAGCAACTGGAGATAATGATGTTGGCTGAGGTGTTGATGATTCAGTGGGGATGAAGAGGATTCAGATGGTGGCTATGCAGATGATGCAGCCAGGTGACTGGTGCTATATCTGGGATTCCACTGAGTCATGTGAGACACCCAAGTACTCCGGATTGAGCACATGACAGAAAGTGTCATCCTGGGATGGCCACTTCCCACCAGACCCTCCACTTCCGAAAACGGAAAACAAAATCACCATCGATCCATTTTTCAAATACTGTTGAAGACCAATGTATTCATGACTATGACTTGTCTAATTTTGTTATTGGACTCCATGGTATGCTGGGGATCGGTGCCTGCACTAGGAATCCACTGCTCCTGGAGGCGATTTTCCACATCGTCTTTACCCTTGATGTTATGAGTATTGCCACTACTGTTGTTGCTGTTAGCCAGAGAAGCGACAAATCCAGGGAGGATGGTAAAACAGAGAGGAAAAAAGAAAGATCCCTGGAGACCTGATCACCGTTTGTGAAGCAACTCAATAGTTTAAGTCAGTCAATGGTATAAGCTCAGTTGCATAGCCTCAGACTCCTGTGCTAAAGTCCTAATTCCTAGTTCCTCAGTATAAGGACATATGTTGATATATTCTGTTTTATTTTTCATGCATTATTTTTAAAAAGATAAATTAATTCATTCAAAACAGAGAGAGTCCATGACCTTTCTGGCGAATACATTGCCTGGGATTGGATACAGGACCTCAAGCCTGCAACTGAAAGATGGCGATTATGCAGATGGCGGGGATGGGGATGATGTAGAAATGAGAGATGGAGATGATGGAGATGGTGGGAATGGGGGTGACGCAGAAGAGTGAGATGGAGACGATGGAGATATCGGGGATGCGGGGCATGCAGAAGAACGAGTAGGAGATGATCCACATGGAAGGGATGGGGATGATGCAGAAGAGCGAGATGGAGATGATGGAGATGATGGGGATGGGCAAGATACAGAAGAGAGAGATAGAGACGATGGAGATACCGGAGATAGTGGTGATGCAGAAGAGCAAGATGGGGGTGATGCAGATGGTGGGGATGGGGATGATGCAGATATGCAGATGGCCATGTTTCTGCATCATCCCCAGCCTCGCAATCACCATCTCTCTCTTCTGCCTCACCTGCTTTGCCGCCATTGGCATCATCTCCATCTCACACTTCTGCATCACCCTCATCCCCACCATCTGCATCATCTCCATCTCCTCCTTCTGCATCATCACCATTCCCGCCAACTCCATCATTTTCATCTCTCTCTCTTCTGCATTACTCCCATCCCTGCCATCTGCATCATCTCCAGCTTGCTCTTCTGCATCACCCCCATTCCCGCCATCTGCTTCATCTCCATCTTTCAGTTGTCATGGATGGGACATGATGTAGTTTATTGAGATGCATTTGCTGCAGGTGGTGGGCATGTGGTTGCAGCAGAAGAAGCCGCTGGGGATAATGATGTTGGCTCAGGTGTTGATGATTCAGGAGGAGATGAAGAGGATTCAGATGGTGGGGATGCAGATGATGCAGCCAGGTGACTGGTGCCGATATCTTGGATTCCACTGAGTCATGTGAGACACCCAAGTACTCCGAATTGTGCACATGACAGAAAGTGTCATCTTGGGATTGCCACTTCCCACCAGACCCTCCACTTCCGAAAACGGAAAACAAAATCACCATCGATCCATTTTTCAAATACTGTTGAAGACCAATGTATTCACGACTGTGACTTGTCTAATTTTTTTATTGGACTCCATGGTATGCTGGGGATCAGTGCCTGCACTAGGAATCCACTTCTACTGGAGGCCATTTTCCCCATCGTCTTTACCCTTGTTGTTATGAGTATTGCCACTACTGTTGTTGCTGTTGGACAGAGTAGCGAGAAATCCAGGGAGGATGGAAAAACGGAATGGAAAAAGAAAGTTACAGCCCTGCAGACCTGCTTCACCGCTTGTGAAGAAACTCAGTAGTTTAAGGCAGTCAATGTTATGAGCTCAGTTGCATAGCCTCAGACTCCTGTGCTAAAGTCCTAATTCCTAGTTCCTCAGAATGAGGACATATTTGTTGATATATTCTATTTTATTTTTCATGCATGATTTTTAAAAAGATAAATTAATATATTTATGACAGAGTGAGCCCACGACCTTTCTGGTGCATACGTTGCCAGGGATTGGATACAGGACCTCAAGGCTGCAACTGAAAGATGGTGATTAAGGAGATGCGGGAATGGGGATGATGCAGAAGAGCGAGATGGAGATGATGGAGATATCGGGGATGTGGGGGATGTAGGAGAACGAGATGGAGATGATGCAGATGGCAGGGATGGGGATGATGCAGAAGAGCAAGATGGAGATGATGGAGATGACGGGGATGGGCAAGATGCAGAAGATAGAGATGGAGAAGATGGAGATGCCAGAGATGGTGGTGATGCAGAAGAGAGAGATGGAGATGATGGAGATGGCATGGCTGGGGATGATGCAGAAGGCCCTGGTTCTGCATCATCCCCAGCCACGCCATCACCATCATCTCCATCTCTCTCTTCTGCATCACCCGCTTCGCCGCCATCTGCATCATCTCCATCTCGATCTTCTGCATCACCCCATCCTAGCCATCTGCATCATCTCCATCTCCTTCTTCTGCATCATCCCCAGCCACGCCATCTGCATCATCTCCATCTCGCTCTTCTTCATCACCCGCATCCCTGACAGCTCCATCATCTCCATCTTGCTCTTCTGTACCACCCCCATCTGCGCCATCTGCATCATTTACATCTCCTTCTTCTGCTTCATCCCCATTCCCGCCTACTTCATCATCTCCATCTCTCTCTCTCTTCTGCATTACTCCCATCCCTGCCATCTGCATCATCTCCAGCTTGCACTTCTGCATCACCCCCATCCCCGCCATCTGTTTCATCTCCATCTTTCAGTTGTCATGGATGGGACATGATGCAGTTTATTGAGATGCAGATGCTGCAGGTGGTGGGCATGTGGTTGCTGCAGAAGAAGCAGCTGGAGATAATGATGTTGGCTGAGGTGTTGATGATTCAGAGGGGATGAAGAGGATTCAGATGGTGGGGATGCAGATGATGCAGCCAGGTGATAGGTGCCGATATCTTGGATTCCACTGAGTCATGTGAGACACCCAAGTTCTCCGGATTGAGCACATGACAGAAAGTGTCATCCTGGGATGGCCACTTCCCACCAGACCCTCCACTTCCGAAAACGGAAAACAAAATCACCATCGATCCATTTTTCAAATACTTTTGAAGACCAATGTATTCATGACTGTGACTTGTCTAATTTTGTTATTGGACTCCATGGTATGCTGGGATCGGTGCCTGCACTAGGAATCCACTGCTCCTGGAGGCGATTTTCCACATCGTCTTTACGCTTGATGTTATGAGTATTGCCACCACTGTTGTTGCTGTTAGCCAGAGAAGCGACAAATCCAGGGAGGATGGGAAAACAGTGAGGAAAAAAGAAAGATCCCTGGAGACCTGATCACCGCTTGTGAAGCAACTCAATAGTTTAAGTCAGTCAATGGTATAAGCTCAGTTGCATAGCCTCAGACTCCTGTGCTAAAGTCCTAATTCCTAGTTCCTCAGTATGAGGACATATTTGTTGATATATTCTATTTTATTTTTCATGCATTATTTTTAAAAAGATAAATTAATTCATTCAAAACAGAGAGAGTCCATGACCTTTCTTGCGCATACATTGCCTGGGATTGGATACAGGACCTCAAGCCTGCAACTGAAAGATGGCGATTATGCAGATGGCGGGGATGGGGATGATGTAAAAGTGAGAGACGGAGATGATGAAGATGGTGGGAATGGGGGTGACGCAGAAGAGTGAGATGGAGACGATGGAGATATCGGGGATGCGGGGCATGCAGAAGAACGAGTAGGAGATGATCCACATGGAAGGGATGGGGATGATGCAGAAGAGCGAGATGGAGATGATGGAGATGACGTGGATGGGCAAGATGCAGAAGAGAGCGATAGAGACGATGGAGATACCGGAGATGGTGGTGAAGCAGAAGAGCAAGATGGGGGTGATGCAGATGGTGGGGATGGGGATGATGCAGATATGCAGATGGCCATGTTTCTGCATCATCCCCAGCCTCGCAATCACCATCTCTCTCTTCTGCATCACCCGCTTCGCCGCCATTGGCATCATCTCCATCTCACACTTCTGCATCACCCTCATCCCCACCATCTGCATCATCTCCAACTCCTCCTTCTGCATCATCACCATTCCCGCCAACTCCATCATCTCCATCTCTCTCTCTTCTGCATTACTCCCATCCCTGCCATCTGCATCATCTCCAGCTTGCTCTTCTGCATCACCCCCATTCCCACCATCTGCTTCATCTCCATCTTTCAGTTGTCATGGATGGGACATGATGCAGTTTATTGAGATGCAGATGCTGCAGGTGGTGGGCATGTGGTTTCTGCAGAAGAAGCCACTGGGGATAATGATGTTGGCTCAGGTGTTGATGATTCAGGAGGAGATGAAGAGGATTCAGACGGTGGGGATGCAGATGATGCAGCCAGGTGACTGGTGCCGATATCTTGGATTCCACTGAGTCATGTGAGACACCCAAGAACTCCGAATTGTGCACATGACAGAAAGTGTCATCTTGGGATTGCCACTTCCCACCAGACCCTCCACTTCCGAAAATGGAAAACAAAATCACCATCGATCCATTTTTCAAATACTGTTGAAGACCAATGTATTCACGACTGTGACTTGTCTAATTTTTTATTGGACTTCATGGTATGCTGGGGATCGGTGCCTGCTCTAGGAATCCACTGCTCCTGGAGGCCATTTTCCCCATCGTCTTTACCCTTGTTGTTATGAGTATTGCCACTACTGTTGTTGCTGTTGGACAGAGTAGCGAGAAATCCAGGGAGGATGGAAAAACGGAGAGGAAAAAGAAAGTTACAGCCCTGCAGACCTGCTTCACCGCTTGTGAAGCAACTCAGTAGTTTAAGTCAGTCAATGTTATGAGCTCAGTTGCATAACCTCAGACTCCTTTGCTAAAGTCCTGATTCCTAGTTCCTCAGAATGAGGACATATTTGTTGATATATTCTATTTTATTTTTCATGCATGATTTTTAAAAAGATAAATTAATATATTTATGACAGAGTGAGCACACGACCTTTCTGGTGCATACGTTGCCAGGGATTGGATACAGGACCTCAAGGCTGCAACTGAAAGATGGTGATTAAGGAGATGCGGGAATGGGGATGTTGCAGAAGAGCGAGATGGAGATGATGGAGATATCGGGGATGTGGGCGACGTAGGAGAACAAGATGGAGATGATGCAGATGGCAGGGATGGGGATGATGCAGAAGAGCAAAATGGAGATGATGGAGATGACGGGGATGGGCAAGATGCAGAAGAGAATGATGGAGAAGATGGAGATGCCAGAGATGGTGGTGATGCAGAAGTGAGAGATGGAGATGATGGAGATGGCGTGGCTGGGGATGATGCAGAAGGCCCTGGTTCTGCATCATCTCCAGCCACGCCATCTCCATCATCTCCATCTCTCTCTTCTGCATCACCGGCTTCGCCGCCATCTGCATCATCTCCATCTCGATCTTCTGCATCACCCCATCCTAGCCATCTGCATCATCTCCATCTCCTTCTTCTGCATCATCCCCAGCCACGCCATCTCCATCATCTCCATCTCTCTCTTCTGCATCACCTGCTTCGCCGCCATCTGCATCATCTCCATCTCGCTCTTCTGCATCACCCGCATCCCTGACAGCTCCATCATCTCCATCTTGCTCTTCTGCACCACCCCCATCTGCGCCATCTGCATCATCTACATCTCCTTCTTCTGCTTCATCCCCATTCCCGCCTACTCCATCATCTCCATCTCTCTCTCCCTTCTGCATTACTCCCATCCCTGCCATCTGCATCATCTCCAGCTTGCTCATCTTCATCACCCCCATCCCCGCCATCTGTTTCATCTCCATCTTTCAGTTGTCATGGATGGGACATGATGCAGTTTATTGAGATGCAGATGCTGCAGCTGGTGGGCATGCGGTTGCTGCAGAAAAAGCAGCTGTAAATAATGATCTTGGATGAGGTGTTGATTCCCGAGAGATGAGGAGGATTCAGATGGTGGGGATGCAGATGATGCAGCCAGGTGACTGGTGCCGATATCTGGGATTCCACTGAGTCATGTGAGACACCCAAGTACTCCGGATTGAGCACATAACAGAAAGTGTCATCCTCGGATGGCCACTTCCCACCAGACCCTCCACTTCCGAAAACGGAAAACAAAATCACCATCGATCCATTTTTCAAATACTGTTGAGGACCAATGTATTCACGACTGTGACTTGTCTAATTTTTTTATGGGACTCCATGGTATTGCTGGGGATCAGTGCCTGCACTAGGAATCCACTGCTCCTGGAGGCCATTTTCCACATCGTCTTTACCCTTGATGTTATGATTATTGCCACTACTGTTGTTGCTGTTGGACAGAGTAGCGAGAAATCCAGGGAGGATGGGAAAACAGAGAGGAAAAAAGAAAGTTAGACCCCTGCAGACCTGCTTCACTGCTTGTGAAGCAACACAATAGTTTAAGTCAGTCAATGTTATGAGCTCAGTTGCATAGCCTCAGACTCCTGTGCTAAAGTCCTAATTCCTAGTTCCTCAGAATGAGGACATATTTGTTGATATATTCTATTTTATTTTTCATGCAGTTTTTATTTTTAAAAAGATAAATTAATTCATTAAACACAGAGAGAGTCCATGACCTTTCTGGCTCATACGTTGACTGGGATTGGATACAGGACCTCAAGCCTGCAACTGAAAGATGGCGATTATGCAGATGGCAGGGATGGGGATGATGTAGAAGAGAGAGATGGAGATGATGGAGATGGCGGGAATGGGGTGAAGCAGAAGAGTGAGATGGAGACGATGGAGATATCGGGGATGCGGGGCATGCAGAAGAACGAGTAGGAGATGATCCACATGGAAGGGATGGGGATGATGCAGAAGAGCGAGATGGAGATGATGGAGATGACGTGGATGGGCAAGATGCAGAAGAGAGCGATAGAGACGATGGAGATACCGGAGATGGTGGTGAAGCAGAAGAGCAAGATGGGGGTGATGCAGATGGTGGGGATGGGGATGATGCAGATATGCAGATGGCCATGTTTCTGCATCATCCCCAGCCTCGCAATCACCATCTCTCTCTTCTGCATCACCCGCTTCGCCGCCATTGGCATCATCTCCATCTCACACTTCTGCATCACCCTCATCCCCACCATCTGCATCATCTCCAACTCCTCCTTCTGCATCATCACCATTCCCGCCAACTCCATCATCTCCATCTCTCTCTCTTCTGCATTACTCCCATCCCTGCCATCTGCATCATCTCCAGCTTGCTCTTCTGCTTCATCCCCATTCCCGCATACTCCATCATCTCCATCTCTCTCCCTCTTCTGCATTACTCCCATCCCTGCCATCTGCATCATCTCCAGCTTGCTCTTCTGCATCTCCCCCATCCCCGCCATCTGTTTCTTCTCCATCATTCAGTTGTCATGGATGGGACATGATGCAGTTTATTGAGATGCTGATGCTGCAGGTGGTGGGCATGTGGTTGCTGCAGAAGAAGCAGCTGGAGATAATGATGTTGGCTGAGGTGTTGATGATTCAGAGGGGATTAAGAGGATTCAGATGGTGGCTATGCAGATGATGCCGCCAGGTGACAGGTGCCGATATCTTGGATTCCACTGAGTCATGTGAGACACCCATGTACTCCGGATTGAGCACATGACTGAAAGTGTCATCCTGGGATGGCCACTTCCCACCAGACCCTCCACTTCCGAAAACGGAAAACAAAATCACCATCGATCCATTTTTCAAATACTGTTGAAGACCAATGTATTCATGACTGTGACTTGTCTAATTTTGTTATTGGACTCCATGGTATGTTGGGATCGGTGCCTGCACTAGGAATCCACTGCTCCTGGAGGCGATTTTCCACATCGTCTTTACGCTTGATGTTATGAGTATTGCCACCACTGTTGTTGCTGTTAGCCAGAGAAGCGACAAATCCAGGGAGGATGGGAAAACAGAGAGGAAAAAAGAAAGATCCCTGGAGACCTGATCACCGCTTGTGAAGCAACTCAATAGTTTAAGTCAGTAAATGGTATAAGCTCAGTTGCATAGCCTCAGACTCCTGTGCTAAAGTCCTAATTCCTAGTTCCTCAGTATAAGGACATATGTTGATATATTCTGTTTTATTTTTCATGCATTATTTTTAAAAAGATAAATTAATTCATTCAAAACAGAGAGAGTCCATGACCTTTCTGGCGAATACATTGCCTGGGATTGGATACAGGACCTCAAGCCTGCAACTGAAAGATGGCGATTATGCAGATGGCGGGGATGGGGATGATGTAGAAATGAGAGATGGAGATGATGGAGATGGTGGGAATGGGGGTGACGCAGAAGAGTGAGATGGAGACGATGGAGATATCGGGGATGCGGGGCATGCAGAAGAACGAGTAGGAGATGATCCACATGGAAGGGATGGGGATGATGCAGAAGAGCGAGATGGAGATGATGGAGATGACGTGGATGGGCAAGATGCAGAAGAGAGAGATAGAGACGATGGAGATACCGGAGATGGTGGTGAAGCAGAAGAGCAAGATGGGGGTGATGCAGATGGTGGGGATGGGGATGATGCAGATATGCAGATGGCCATGTTTCTGCATCATCCCCAGCCCTGCAATCACCATCTCTCACTTCTGCATCACCTGCTTTGCCGCCATTGGCATCATCTCCATCTCACACTTCTGCATCACCCTCATCCCCACCATCTGCATCATCTCCATCTCCTCCTTCTGCATCATCACCATTCCCGCCAACTCCATCATCTTCATCTCTCTCTCTTCTGCATTACTCCCATCCCTGCCATCTGCATCATCTCCAGCTTGCTCTTCTGCATCACCCCCATTCCCGCCATCTGCTTCATCTCCATCTTTCAGTTGTCATGGATGGGACATGATGTAGTTTATTGAGATGCAGATGCTGCAGGTGGTGGGCATGTGGTTGCTGCAGAAGAAGCCGCTGGGGATAATGATGTTGGCTCAGGTGTTGATGATTCAGGAGGAGATGAAGAGGATTCAGATGGTGGGGATGCAGATGATGCAGCCAGGTGACTGGTGCCTATATCTTGGATTCCACTGAGTCATGTGAGACACCCAAGTACTCCGAATTGTGCACATGACAGAAAGTGTCATCTTGGGATTGCCACTTCCCACCAGACCCTCCACTTTCGAAAACGGAAAACAAAATCACCATCGATCCATTTTTCAAATACTGTTGAGGACCAATGTATTCACGACTGTGACTTGTCTAATTTTTTTATTGGACTCCATGGTATGCTGGGGATCAGTGCCTGCACTAGGAATCCACTGCTCCTGGAGGCCATTTTCCCCCTCGTCTTTACCCTTGTTGTTATGAGTATTGCCACTACTGTTGTTGCTGTTGGACAGAGTAGCGAGAAATCCAGGGAGGATGGAAAAACGGAGAGGAAAAAGAAAGTTACAGCCCTGCAGACCTGCTTCACCGCTTGTGAAGCAACTCAGTAGTTTAAGGCAGTCAATGTTATGAGCTCAGTTGCATAGCCTCAGACTCCTGTGCTAAAGTCCTAATTCCTAGTTCCTCAGAATGAGGACGTATTTGTCTATATATTCTATTTTATTTTTCATGCATGATTTTTAAAAAGATAAATTAATATATTTATGACAGAGTGAGCCCACGACCTTTCTGGTGCATACGTTGCCAGGGATTGGATACAGGACCTCAAGGCTGCAACTGAAAGATGGTGATTAAGGAGATGCGGGAATGGGGATGATGTAGAAGAGAGAAATGGAGATGATGGAGATCGAGGGAATGAGGGTGATGCAGAAGTGCGAGATGGAGATGATGGAGATATCGGGGATGTGGGGGATGTAGTAGAATGAGATGGAGATGATGCAGATGGCAGGGATGGGGATGATGCAGAAGAGCAAGATGGAGATGATGGTGATGACGGGGATGGGCAAGATGCAGAAGAGAGAGATGGAGAGGATGGAGATGCCAGAGATGGTGGTGATGCAGAAGAGAGAGATGGGGATGATGCAGATGGCAGGGATGGGATGATGCAGATGGCACTGGTTCTGCATCATCTCCAGCCTCCCCATCTCCATCTCTCTCTTCTGCATCACACGCTTCGCTGCCATCTGCATCATCTCCATCTCGATCTTCTGCATCACCCCATCCTAGCCATCTGCATCATCTCCATCTCCTTATTCTGCATCATCCCCCGCCACGCCATCTCCATCATCTTAATCTCTCTCTTCTGCCTCACCTGCTTTGCCGCCATCTACATCATCTCCATCTCGCTCTTCTGCATCACCCGCATCCTGACAGCTCCATCATCTCCATCTTGCTCTTCTGCACCACCCCCATCCCCACCATCTGCATCATCTCCATCTCCTCCTTCGGCATCATCCCCATTCCCGCCAACTCCATCATCTCCATCTCTCTCTCTTCTGCATTACTCCCATCCCTGCCATCTGCATCATCTCCAGCTTGCTCTTCTGCATCACCTCCATTCCCGCCATCTGCTTCATCTCCATCTTTCAGTTGTCATGGATGGGACATGATGCAGTTTATTGAGATGCAGATGCTGCAGGTGGTGGGCATGCGGTTGCTGCAGAAGAAGCCGCTGGAGATAATGATGTTGGCTCAGGTGTTGATGATTCAGGAGGAGATGAAGAGGATTCAGATGGTGGGGATGCAGATGATGCAGCCAGGTGACTGGTGCCGATATCTTGGATTCCACTGAGTCATGGGAGACACCCAAGTACTCCGGATTGAGCACATGACAGAAAGTGTCATCCTGGGATGGCCACTTCCCACCAGACCCTCCACTTCCGAAAACGGAAAACAAAATCACCATCGATCCATTTTTCAAATACTGTTGAGGACCAATGTATTCACGACTGTGACTTGTCTAATTTTTTTTAGTGGACTCCATGGTATTGCTGGGGATCGGTGCCTGCACTAGGAATCCACTGCTCCTGGAGGCCATTTTCCCCATCGTCTTTACCCTTGTTGTTATGAGTATTGCCACTACTGTTGTTGCTGTTGGACAGAGTAGCGAGAAATCCAGGGAGGATGGAAAAATGGAGAGGAAAAAGAAAGTTACAGCTCAGCAGACCTGCTTCACCGCTTGTGAAGCAACTCAATATTTTAAGTCAGTCAATGTTATGAGCTCAGTTGCATAGCCTCAGACTCCTGTGCTAAAGTCCTAATTCCTAGTTCCTCAGAATTAGGACATATTTGTTGATATATTCTATTTTATTTTTCATGCATGATTTTTAAAAAGATAAATTAATATATTTATGACAGAGTGAGCCCACGAGCTTTCTGGTGCATACGTTGCCAGGGATTGGATACAGGACCTCAAGGCTGCAACTGAAAGATGGTGATTAAGGAGATGCGGGGATGGGGATGATGTAGAAGAGAGAGATGGAGGTGATGGAGATGGCGGGAATGGGGTGATGCAGAAGAGCGAGATGGAGATGATGGAGATATCGGGGATGTGGGGGATGTAGTAGAACGAGATAGAGATGATGCAGATGGCTGGGATGGGGATGATGCAGAAGAGCAAGATGGAGATGATGGAGATGATGGGGATGGGCAAGATGCAGAAGAGAGAGATGGAGAAGATGGAGATGCCAGAGATGGTGGTGATGCAGAAGAGTGAGATGGGGATGATGCAGTTTGCCCCGGTTCTGTATCATCCCCAGCCTCACCATCTCTATCATCTCCATCTCTTCTGCTTCACCCGCTCGCTGCCATCTGCATCATCTCCATCTCGCTCTTCTTCATCACCCCTATCCCCGACATCTGTATCATCTCCATCTTGCTGTTTTGCATCTTCCCCATTCTCGTCATCTCCATCATCTCCATCTCGCTCTTCTGTGTCATCTCCAACTTTCAGTTCTCATGGATGGAGATGATTCATAATATTGTGTTGGAGATGCTGTGGATGGAGGTCATGCGGTTATTGCAGAAGAAGCAGATGGAGATGATGCAGTTGGCTGTTGTATTGATGATTCAGGAGGAAATGGAGAGGATTCAGATGGTGGGGATGCAGATGATGCAGCCAGGTGACTGGTGCTGATATCTTGGATTCCAGTGAGTCATGTAAGACACCCAAGCAGACTGGATTGTGCACATGACAAAAAGTGTCATCCTGGGATTGCCACTTCCTTCCCGACCCTCAGCTTCCTAAAATGGAAAAAAAAAAAAATCACTATCCAGTTTTAGAATACTGCTGTGGACCAATGTATTCATGATTGTGACTTTCTAATTTTTTTTTTTTTTGCGTCCATGGTATCGCTGTGGATCAGTGCCTGCACTATGAATCCTCTGTGCGTGGAGGCCATTTTTCCCATTTTTTAAATACTTGTTGTTATTATTGTTGCTACTGCTGTTGTTGTTGTTGGATAGAATATTGAGAATTCAAAAGAGGATGGAAAAACAGAGAGGAGAAATACAGTTAGACACCTGCACACCTGCTTCACCACTTGTGAAGCGACTCAGTCGTTTAAGTCAGTTTGTGTTATGAGCTAAGTTGCATAGCCTCAAACTCCTATCTTAAAGTCCTAATTTCTAGTTCCTCAGAATGTGGACATATTTGGAGATATATTCTTTTTTATTTTTCATGCATTATTTTTAAAAAGATAAATTACTTTATTTATGACAGAGAGAGCCAAAGTATCTTTCTGGCATATATGTTGCCAGGGATTGAACTCATGACCTCATGCTTGCAAGTTAAATGCTCTAGTTGCTGTGCCTTCTCCAGGGTAACCCATTTGTTTGGATTTTTTCCCAGTGGTCTATCACAACTACAATTCTGTCCTTTCTGGGTTCACTTTTTAATTTTATTCTAGGGGGAGAGAGAGAGGGAGGGAGAGAAGAGAGAGGAGAGGCCTCTGGATGCTGCTCCACTATCCCGTAGCCTCCTGGTGTTGTGATGCCCATGTGTTGGCTCCTACCTGGGGCTTTGCACACGATAAGATATGAACTATTTTTTTATCCCTCCTCTTTTCTTTTTTTTTTTTTTAATGAGAGAAATGATGGAAACACTGCCTATTTCTTACATTTATGATGTTTTGTATTTTGTCTTATTTTTACATGGTGCTGGGAATGAAACCCAGGTCCTCATATATAAAACATTTGATCTTTCTCTGCACCACTTCTCTGACCCTAGAGAAAGGATGTTAAAAAGGAATTAACTTGGCTATGATGTTATGAGTGGCTTAGAGGGGAAGAGAGGATTGAATCAGAAAAAGAAGGGGCAACTATGTATAAGTGTGGACAGATAGTTGGAGAGAAGATGGTTGGCCCATGTCTACACCTTTAGGGGAACTGTGTTGGATTTTGCTGGGAGAGTGAAGATTCAGAACTCTGGTGGTAGGAATGGTGTGAATTCAAACCCTTGACGATATGTAATTCTGTAATATAAAAATAAATAAATAAACTGAGAAATATATTTTTTAAAGTAAGTAAATTGGAAATTTAAAAAAGGAATAGCTACACGGGGCCTGCAAGAAAGATCACTTGGATAGAATTTCTACTTTGCATGCATATGTGACCCAAGTTTGAGTCGGCCCCTACACAGTAGAGGAAACTGTGATATGTTATCTCTTTCCATCTCTCTCTCTCTCTCCTTCTTTCTCTTTCTACCTGAAAAAGACAGATTAGAGTGGTGAAATTCAAGATGATGACAAATGACAAAAAAAGATAATTAAATAAAAATGAGGTCATCAGGATGGGTTCTCCCTCAGTATGGCTGGTGTCATAAGAAGAGAACACGTGGACACAAATACTACAGAGGGAAGCTGATATAAAGATGTTGGTCAGCTACAAACCACAGTGAGAAACTTGGAAGTGAGTATTTCCCCGTGATCGTCATGAGGCCATCTGCCCAGGGAAGTCAGGTTGGCATGATAGTGCAGGCACCAAGCCCTAGAGATAATCCTGGAGGCAAAAAAAAAAAAAAAAAAAAAAAAAAGAAAATGTTATTAGGAGAGTCTTGCCCTGATGATTAAATGTTCTTGGTTAGAATGGCAGTTGTCATTTCTACTGAACACTCACTAGCCAGAATAAGTCTTATGGCTTCACTAGATCACAAAGATGGTAGAAAAGCAGTCCTAAACACAGCAAGACAGTGATATCGCAGGATATGTCCTAGCCCAAATGTGAAATTATGACTACTGGCAGAGCTACTGGTAAGTGCAGTCAGTTTACAAATCTCTCCAAAGGGAAAGAAACACTTTGCTCTTCTCTGCCTTTCAAAGTCACTAAAATACCAAAAGCCCTCACTTCCCATAAATGACTTCTCAATGTTTCTCAGACTGGCATCCAAGTCCCTTGAGTTCACTGTGAGAAATTATGTGTTCTCATTCTGCTAACTGTCTTTAAAAGTAATATGAGCTCTTTTACTGTCTAATGTAAACCATTCATTCCCTAATTTTAAAAAAAAGCTATATGAGCTCAACTTACTTCATCTAGATTAAGAGCCATCAACTGTTTATATAAAGGACCAGATAGCTAGTATTTCAGACTTTGGTGGCCATGTGGTTTCAATGTAGCTACACAGATTAGCCCAATAGTGTAAAACCAGCCATCACCAAGGCATTAAGGACGTAAGTGAATGTGACTGAGCATGACTGAGTTCTAATCAAACTTTAGTTACAAAACCTGCCGGGATAGCCTGAGGGTACTTCTTCCCGAGCCGGTGCTCTCTGGGTTGGAGAGAACTCAACTGGAGCCGATCTAGGCTGCTGCGTGGGAGAGGGATCAGGAACGCGTGCTGCACCAACTTCCGCAGGAGATACACTCTGGAACTCTCGGAGCCGGAAAGCAATTTCCAAGTGTCTTTAATCAGAAGAGCAGCTGTTTTTATACTCTCCAAGTAGGGTGGAAACAGGATGTGATATAGAGAGGGTGGAGAGAAAAGTGACTGGTGAAAATCAGAGTGTGACAAGGAGGGGGCGGAACAGGCGAGAATCCTATAACTGAACCACCAATGCCCTGGAGTGCTTTATGTAAAAGTGATTTATGTAAATAGACCAAACCTTTGGATCAGTAAATCCCTATATAGGCATATGGATAAGAAGAAGCCAGGGGGAGATGGCAACTACCCAACAAAAACCAAGCAGCAGGATACATTTGGCCCATGAGTCATAGTCTGTATGTAATTTTTTTTTTTTTTAAAAAACTATTTATTTACTTATTTATACCACTAAGGTTATCACTGGGGGTTGGTGCTAGCACTGTGAATCTAGTTCCCAGTGGTCATTCCCCCCGCTTTTTTCCCTAAGTTTTATTAGATAGGACAGAGAGAGATTGAGAGAGGACAGAGAGAAAGAGAGAGGGAGAGAGAGAGACACCTGTAGACCTGTTTCACTACTCATGGAGCAGACCCAGTGATGGGGGCCGGGGGGAGCAGGGGCTTAATCCTGGTTCCTTGAATTTTGTAATATGTGTGCTTAACTGGGTGCAACATCGCCCGGCCACTTTAGTGCCAGATGTGATTTACATTTTTTAAATCTGGTCCAATGACAGTCATATGACTTAACACTTTGATGATGGAACAGACTTTTCTTAGTAACTCCAAGAGGAAGTAGGTAATAGTGTCATGCCAGGACATCCAATGTAGTCCTTCATCATTATGGCAGACTGGAAAGAACTGACATGGCGGCAATGGTGGCTGTTAGTTTCCTAGAACAGAAGTATATTCTAGATGCTTCATAAAAAAAAAACTAAAGAAATCTTCTACATCATCCCTATCCCTGCCATCTGCATAATCGCCATCTTTCAGTTGCAGGCTTGAGGTTCTGTGTCCAATCCCTGGCAACGTATGCGCCAGAAAGGTCATGGGCTCTCTCTGTCTTAAATAAATTAATTTATCTTTTTAAAAATCATGCCTGAAAAATAAAATAGAATATATCAACAAATATGTCCTCATTCTGAGGAACTAGGAATTAGGACTTTAGCACAGGAGTCTGAGACTGTGCAACTTAGCTCATAACATTGACTAACTTAAACTACTGAGTTGCTTCACAAACAGTGAAGCAGGTCTGCAGGGTCTAACTTTCTTTTTCCTCTCTGTTTTCCCATCCTCCCTGGATTTCTCACTACTCTGTCCAACAGCAACAACAGTAGTGGCAATAATCATAACAACAAGGGTAAAGACTATGGGGAAAATGGCCTCCAGGAGCAGAGGATTCCTAGTGCAGGTACCGATCCCCAGCAATACCATGGAGTCCAATAAAAAAATTAGACAAGTCACAGTCGTGAATACATTGGTCCTCAACAGTATTTGAAAAATGGATCGATGGTGATTTTGTTTTCCGTTTTCGGAAGTAGAGGGTCTGGTGGGAAGTGGCCATCCCAGGATGACACTTTCTGTCATGTGCTCAATCCGGAGTACTTGGGTGTCTCACATGACTCAGTGGAATCCAAGATATCGGCACCAGTCACCTGGCTGCATCATCTGCATCCCCACCATCCGAATCCTCTTCATCTCCTCCTGAATCATCAACACCTGAGCCAACATCATTATCTCCAGTGGCTTCTTCTGCAGCAACCGCATGCCCGCCACCTGCAGCATCTGCATCTCAATATTCTGCATCATGTCCCATCCATGACAACTGAAAGATGGAGATGAAGCAGATGGCGGGGATGGGGGTGATGCAGAAGAGCAAGCTGGAGATGATGCAGATGGCAGGGATGGGATAAATGCAGAAGAGAGAGAGACGGAGATGATGGAGTAGGCGGGAATGGGGATGATGCAGAAGAAGGAGATGTAGATGATGCAGATGGCGCAGATGGGGGTGGTGCAGAAGAGCAAGATGGAGATGATGGAGCAGTCGGGGATGCGGGTGATGCAGAAGAGCGAGATGGAGATGATGCAGATGATGGCAAATTGGGTGATGCAGAAGAGCGAGATGGAGATGATGGAGATGGCGTTGCTTGGGATGATGCAGAACCGGGGCCATCTGCATCATCCCCACCCCCACCATCTGCATCATCCCCATCTCGCTCTTCTGCATCACCACCATCTCCGGTGATGATCACCATCTTCATCTTTGTGAAAGTCTATTGAATTAACATTGTGATAAAATTATTAATGTCAACACTGGATATCTATGAGATTAGTTATTCCCAAATAATATCTTCAAGTAATTACTTTGCAACATTAATTACCTCAGTGGGAAAAAAAATCTGCTTATGACTTTGAATCTTAGTTGTAATTGCTCAGAGCTTTTTCAGGATTCTGAGGCTATGCAACTTAGCTCATTACATTGACTGAGTTAAACTACTGAGTTGCTTCACAAGTGGTGAAGCAGGTCTGCAGGAGTCTAACTTGCTTTTTCTGGTCTTGTTTCTTGTCCATAGCAAATATATTATGTTCCTCTGACTCCTTGGAGGTAATAAAAGCTCAAGAAAAAAAAACTGACTTTGGTTCAGAGAAAGAAAAGATTTTTTTTTTCTTAACACATTCAACAACCAAAGCATAGTAAGGATAGGAAGGTCTCCTGGGCCCCAGAAACGCCTAAGATCTGGGATCCAAATAGCATCAGGGAGTAGTAGTTGCTCAAGCTCTTTATTTCTGCCCTTGCCCTCTCCATTCTACCTATAGTTTCTCTTCGTTTTCTAAACATTTATTTCTTTACTTGTTTGTCTTTGCTATGAGAGAAAGAGAAAGTCTAGAGTACTGCTTCGTCTCCATGATGTGCAGTGCCAGAGATGGAGACCAGTCCCCACCTGTGAAAGAATGCCACAGCATCCTTTCTGCCAGGGAGACACTTTGCTGGTTCCTCGCTACTCATTCATTACAATGTTCTAGCTCCTGCTTTCTCCTACTGAAGACTGGCTTCCTCTATGTGTCCAGACCTGATTGTTGGTTCTCTTCCTTAGTATCAGTTTGGACAGCCATGGAGAAGCATCTTGATAGGTTGAGCTTGGGATGGTGCACCCTCAGACCCAATCAACTGTAGTTAGAAGACTGACTGCTCTAGCCCATCCTTGTGTCCACCAGCAGTAGTCTCATTCATTGTGATCATAGGGTGCCACTATTCAGCACATGCATGGCCAAAGACTGCCATCTTTTTTGGTATTCAATCAAGGAGAAACTAGGAACCCACCACAATGCATGTTCACACAGTTTTTCTTTCCTTAGCTTCTTGTTCCTGCTTCCTAGTTGATTCTTTGATCACCCATCACAACCTGCTTTCAGTAGTGAACTTTATTGTGCCTTCTGCTTATTCCTGTCTAGAAATTTAAACCTTAGGGGCCAGGCTTTGGTGCACTGGGTTAAGTGCACATAGTACCAAGTACAAGGACTCACAAAGATCCAGGTTTGAGCCCCCGGCTCCCACCAGCAGGGGAGTCACTTCATAAGCAATGAAGCAGGTCTTCAGGTGTCTGTCTTTCTCTCTCACTCTCTATCTTCCCCTCCATTCTCAATTTCCTTCTGTCCTGTACAGCAACAACAACAATGGAAAAAAGAAAGGATGGCCACCAGGAAGGGTGGACTCTTAGTGCAGGCACCGAGCCACAGTGATAATACTAGAGGCAAAATAAATAAATAAATAAATAAATAAATAAATAGAAAAAGAAATTTAAACCTCCAGAGTACCAGATCCTCATACAAAGTCCATGCCCACCACAGGCTGGACAACATCTAGGACTGGCCATATCTGGGGATAGGAAGGCCTCAGATACAGTGCTTATTTTTATTTTTTAATTTAAATTCTTTATTTGAGATTAACAGTAGGTTACAAGATTGTAAGACTACAGTATATAGTTTCACACCACACCCACCAACAAAGTTCTGTAACCCCACATCCCACCTCCCAGAGACACAGTGTTGAATAGAAGAATCAACACAGGGGTGTCGGGGGGAACACATCTGCTCAAGCTTGGCCTCAGGAGTGCCCCTCTTTGGGGGAGGAGGGGATCTGAGGTCTGAGATTAGCCCCTATTGTGTGTGAATTATCACAGGAAAGCCCACTCTTCTCCTTGGCTATACTTATCATGATTTACCACTGAGTTTACTGAGTGTGGGGTTGCTGTCTGTCTGTCCCCTGCCCCCTCCCATCTAGGATGCAAACTCCACAAGGACAGGTGCTCTTGAGGCACTCGTACACACACTGCCTGGCAAGCCGTAGGCACTCAAATAAGTGAATGAGCGGGGTCATGAGTGAGAAGGAAGTGGGGATGCAACAGAGGAATCGAAGACAGGCTGGGGGTAGGCAAGAGAGCCCTGAGGGCTCAGTGTGAAGGCTGGTATCTGAGAAGAACAAGGGGTCTGGCAGAATATGAAGTAGGAGGATCCAAGAAGAGAGAACAGGGAAGGTGTGTCTCAGGAGTATGGAAGTCAGGTAGTAAATCTGTGCCCCAGAGGGGTCTACAATTTCACTCAGCACTCCCTGCGATGGCTAGGAGAGTTCCTGTTGGATTCTTCCTGGGGGAACTGTAGAAGATCCTTGCTTATTCTAGTTCAAAAGGATTCCAATCACTACCCAAATATTCCCATCTAATCTGATGACTTTTCATCGATATTCTATTAACTCTCAAGAGAAAATTGTAATGGCCTATTAGTCTTATTGCAGTTGGCATCAAATGATGAGAGACAATGGTGTGTGTGTGTGTGTGTGTGTGTGTGTGTGTGTGTGTGTGTGTGTGTGTGTGAAGGAGAGAGAAAGAGAGAATGAGGGAGAGAGAGAGAATAAAGAAGAAGGAGGAGGAGAAGGTAATGAAATGCAAAGTGGCCTAAAGGATTGAGAAAGATGTATAAATAAAAAGGATGAGTAAAGAAGAAAGGTACTGCATCATTTATTTAATATTGACTCAAAATAGACTAAACCACACACAAATGGACAGAGATGATGATCATCCAGTGTCCTCCCAATCCTTTATCTATCCCCAGTGCTGTTTCCAAAGAGTTCATCACTAGTCCAAACACAATATGAAGATGAGCAGATTAGAATTACAGAGTTTAGTGCAGCAAATGCTAGAACAAAATGAGAAGAATCTACCATCTCTTCAAGGTTAAAACTCTTTACATGGCCAAAGTCCTTCTTTATTCAGTGGAAACATCACATTAACAAGTAGTTCATGAAGGTTTGTCTGGTGTAGGATACTCAGAGAGAAGCTCCCCCAAATAGCAACCCATATGTGCCTTTCCTGAAAGACAGGTATCTGAGACATTTCCCTCCAATTCCTATCTGAGACAGACACTTGAAGGGTGAGCGTCTGTCCGTTGAGGGGTTGAGGGTTGTTGGTAGTTGGGGTATCACTGCACCTTTAGGAACCCAGAGGTCAAGACCACAAGGAATGTAGTGACCTGTAGGCACACAGTGACTAAGTTTCAGTTATGGATAACATGATCACAACCATTGGCACCCTCCACTGGTGTTAGTGGACTGGTCTTTCTCTTCTTATACAGACCTCCATATCCCTTCAAGTGTATACGAAATAAGTAGATGCCTATACATATTATCTTTATTAATCTGTGTCAGTTTAACTTTCTCTTTTTAATATATTTCTTATTTACTATTGCATAAAGACAGAAAAATTGAGAGAGGAGGAGGAGGCATACAGAGGGAGAGAGACCCCTTCACCACTTGTGAAGCTTTTCCTCTGGAGGTGGGGACCAGGGGTCTGAGCCTGGGTTCCTGTGCACTGTAATGTGTGTGTTTAACTTGGTGCAACACTGTCTGACCCCCTAATTTAATTTTCATACCCAGCCCTAAGAAGGCCAGGGCGAACTTTTTTCATATTCTGTATTAGTATTTCATTTAAAGGAAGCAACTGCTGATGTTTCAAACTGTCTTTTTACTTGGCACTAGGAACATTCTAGTACCCCTAGGGCAATGTTCATCATGAGATCTGGGGTGAGTGAGCAGTGATGTGTTCAGTGGAAGAGGGGTGATTATGCGTGTGCAGATGGAATGGACTCCCTGGGCACACACTGGGTGGGGTGTCTTTGATACACACTCCCTAGGGCGTTTTAGAGGGTTGTTATCGGTTTGGGCCTGTCAAGAAGCAGATGTCAAGATGGACTTAGAGGCCATAATGGAAGTGGACATGACCTCTGAGGTAGATCAGAAGATTCCAGTCCATGGAGGGGAGGTGAGACAGTGCACCACCACCCCTAAAATAGACTTAATGCAAAAGAAAGACAAGTTGGGGAGAGGGCTCTGTGGTAGAACATGTACCTGATATGCATCAAGCCCTGGGTTTGGTGCCCACCATCACGTGAGAGCAAGAAAGATACACGTGCGCCCTTTTTCTACCCTCTCATTTTACGTGGTGCTGAGGATCAAACCCAGGACCTCATCATGTAAAGTGTGTGTTCCTCTGCTGAGCTAGTACATGGACCCCTTGGTGTATGTGTGTTGGGGAGGTGGTTTCCATGTAACTTTGACCCCAAAGGGTTATATTAATACTAGGTAAGTTATATTAATACTAGGTATTATTATTAGGTTATATTAATACTAGGTTAAAGAAACATTCTGCCCCAAATTTAAATATTATGCCGCTTGTACCTTGTAATTCTCATAAATTAACATGAATAACTTCTACACAGGATTCTAAAGACTTAAGCAGAGTTAGACTTCTGGACAAGAAGAGAAGCAAAGGGCCAGTTAGGGATCACAGTCTACATGGGACATTGTGACCAAGCTCTTGAATGGGGATTATAAGCACTCATGCGTGGATAAGCCTTCTCCACAGATGAGCCCAGCAATGGATTAGTGAAGCTTTGAAAATGAGACCAGAGTGATTGGGTGAGTTACCCAAGATCATACAGTAAACAAAGATGATGCTAGAACTACAACTCTTGTGTTTGGGCTTCTAGATCAGGCCTCTCCATTGAAGAGGACTTCCAAGTTTTGAGTCTAGAAGGTGAAACCAGAAACAGTGTTTGGAGCAACATGAATTTCCATTCTAGGAAGAGTCTCAGCTTTCATCAATAAGAAGATCTGATTATATAAGTCCATGACCAAAGAATGTTTATTGTCAGCAATAATATTAGACTCTGCTACAAAGAGGTAACTTTTAAAAAATTTTTATTTTATTTTCCCTTTTGTTGCCTTCGTTGTTTTTATTGTTGTTTTTCTCGTTGTTAGATAGGACAGAGAGAAATGGAGAGAGGAGGGGGGACAGATAGACACCTGCAGACCTGCTTCACCACCTGTGAAGCAACTCCCCGGCAGGTGGGGAGCCGGGGGCTCGAACCAGGATCCTTATGCTGGTCCCTGCGCTTTGTGCCACGTCCGTTTAACCCGATGCACTACCGCCCGACTCCCATACAAGAGGTAACTTTTTTAAAGTATGTAAATGTGTGTGTGGAGAGGCAGAGAGTAGGAGAGAGAAGGAGAGAGATCAGAGCACTGCTTCACTATTTTGTGTGCTCTTATACCTCCTTGGTATTCTAGTTGAAAGGTTTACTCTTTCTGATCATACAATATCTAAAACAGAAAGCTCCAAAAGAGCATATGAAAAGACTATAACATGATAAGTTGCAAAAGTCACAGGTGAAATCAAGCTGGGTGGATCAGACTGTCAGGGTCCCAGGACGAGGAGGGTGTGGGCACTGCAGACCCGTGAGGAAAGCACTGCCCTCCTCTCAGAGCAGGGCTTCTCCAGTCTGAGTGCACTCTGCACTCACTGAGAAGCACCCCACCTTTCTGAGACCCAGGGCCCAATTGTGGCACACCCATTAGGGCACATATGTTACCATGAGCCAGGCAAGGCACTGGGTTCAGGGCCCCAGTCCCCACCCGTAGAGACGCTACAGGTGTCTCTTTTTCTCCCTACCTCTCCCTTCCCTGTCAGTTTTTCTCCATCTCTACCAAAAAGAAAAAGAAAAAGACAATGGCTGCAGAGAGTGGTGCATTTGTTGTGCAGGAACTGAGCCCCAGTGATAAATAACCCTGGTGGCAATGAAATAAAATTTAATATTACCAAGTGTGTGAAGCTTAAACCATATACATGATCAGTGGTTACATTAAACTGTTCCGGAAGCCCAGAAGTGGGAGCATCAGAAGCTCTCAGGTGATTCCAATGTATGGTCCAGGCAGAGCCCCAGAGCCCTCCGGCTCAACACGGAACAGCCTGACACACGGATGATGAATGAACAGGTGCAGAGATGAACAGTAACAGAGCTGGGAAACAGGAAGCAAATAAGAAATCAAAAGCCCCCCCCCCAGTAGAAGACCCCAGCCCCCTGACTCAGAACGCCACTGCGCCATCATATTTTTTTTTCCCCACCCAAGTCTGGAATTCTCAACCCACAAGAGAAAGGTGAAAAGGGAAGATGGCTTTTCAACTGACACACAGGTCCCTTGACAACAGCAAGAAGGAGAATTGTGAGTACCTGAAAGGAAGGTGAGAAAGATAAACCTTTCCAAACAGGAGGGAGAACTCCAGAGAGAGTGTTGTCTAGTGCCATTTAATACCAGGGCAAACTGACCCACCTGGCCCACTTTCCCTGAAGGCGGCATTGTATTAGAACAGTGTAGTAATTGGTGTTCAAAATCACGGCTGAGTCATCCAGCAAAGGTGAAGTTCTGTTCTCTTGTACTCTGTTCCTGAGGTCAGACGAGCCTCAGGTGCTGGGTTAGCATCATACCAGGTAAGACAGACTGCCTTGACTGGAGTCATATTCTGTTTTCAGAAATCTTAATGGGTTTTTGCAGCTGGTAAAAGCATCACTCTAAAGTCAGAAGTGGCTTGTACTTCCTAAGAGGTGAATGCTAATTTTCTCAGTGGGGCAAGCTGTCCCTTTGTGCAAGCGAGTTCTCCACTACTGAGGGCAAAGGCAGGGCTAGCAGAACATAGATGTCTTTAAGGAGAAAATGTGGACTGGGTAGAGTGGTCTAGATACAGATATCTTAGGCTGGGATTTTTGTGGGGGGGAACTGGTGGAGTTGGTTTTCTTTTCTTTTTCCTTCCCTCCCCCCTTTCTGCAGAGATTTGTGATGTTCTTAGAGGAGATTTGTTTTTTTTTCTCAGCAGGGAGTCAGATTGCTCTGTCTGTAAGAAATTGTTCTCAGGAGTTGTGCATGTTCTTGAACAAGTAGATCTCAAGCAGAGTCTCCCTGGGAACAGGAGGGCTCTGCAGACTTGAACTTGACATTACCCCACACCCCATGAAAGGAACAGACTGTACAGAGGAAGTAGTCCTATCTTGGGTGCAGGGTCATTGAATGACCCCTATGGGGATGCTGAGTCACTGATGTCTTGTGTGATATTATTGAGTTTGTCCTGTGGAAGTTAATAATGCAAACTCTTGGAAAAGAGTGGCTACACCTACTATCAATATTCCTAGCCTGACTTCTGAACAGGAAATGAACATTAGAAAGTGAACCCTAGACACTTAGACATAGAATAAAAGAAATATGTCCCCTTCTCACCGGACTCTCGTGTCCATGTCTCTGGGCAGGGAAGTAAGTGGAGAGAATGCTTGCATTGTAGAGAATTCTCCCACTGGGGACCAGCTTGGAGCCACATCTACTTAAAGGTGTCAGCTGTTTCTTAGGTTGTGTTTTATGTCTTATGTTCCCATGGTAACGCCTGGTTTGGCTGAAAGTGACTGGCCCCTTGGGATGCTCTGGGGATACTAAAGATGTAGAATTAATTCTACATTAGGATGAAGTAGCAAAAATCGCCAGAGAGGTGCTATGAGGGGGGCCACCAGCAGGGGGCAATGGTGTGCAACAGAGCCCTGGTGGTAAAGTGGATTGAATTGTGAGCCAGCAGAATTTGAGGTTTAGGGTGGGCCTTTCCTCAGCAAATTGCAAGCAGCACAAAGACACTCAGAGACCACTTCTTTGTTTGTTCGTTTGTTTGTTTCTCTATTATTTATTTATGATAGAAACAGAAATTTAGAGGAAAGGGAGAGAGAGTCTGCAGCACTACTTCACTGCTTGAACTCCAGGACCACACAGGCTTGAACTCGGGTCTTTGCGTACAATAGTGTATACACTCAGCTGTGTAAGTCACTGCCTGGCCCCAAGAACATCCTGGTAGACACAATGAAGGGTGCTAATTTCTGACAGCAGGCAGGATTAGAGTCAGTATAACTTGAGTGCTTGGTGGAAACAGTCTTTGATTACAAACTGTTGGAACTTAACCATTTGGGAAACACTTAGAACTAAGAGCTCTGGTCAAAAATGTGCTTGCCGCTTGCTAGCTATGTGGCATCAGGGAATCCATGTGATGCCCACCCCACCCCTTGGTTTTCTTATTCAACAAAGGGGACACTCCCAACACTTGCCCTCCAAGCCTCTTAAGGTTGTTTAAAGCATCAAAAGAAACAAGACTCAAATATATATATATATAGTGAATTACAAAATATTACACAGGCTGGGAGGAGGACCTAGGTAGGGGTTAGAGTGTTATGCAGAAAACCGAGAAACGTTACACACGTACCAACTACTGTGTTTTACTGTTGACTACAAACCATTAATCCCGCCCCTCAGTAAGGAAGAGAAAAAAATATGCAGGTTTAAAGTACTTCATCTATGAAAATTGTCCAACTAAAATGATGGAATATTATTATTATTATTATGACTTTTTCCAAAATAATAATGATCTGTGTCTCTAACAATCATCCATGGGCATTTATCTGGCAGGTGTGGAGAAAACAGGTGGCATCTGTCCCTGGTTGTCGATTCTACCACCCGCACACCCCAAAGGGGAAAACACAGGGAGGAATATGGGGTTGGGGGCGGAGCAGAATAGGATGATATAATCATCCCTGGCTTACAGGAAAAAGTAGGAATTTCCCTGGAAAGCAAGTAAACAAAAATGCAGAAAAATGATTCAGCATATACCCAAGCCAACCAAGCAGAGAAAACAGTGCAGTCATGAAATGGCTATTTAAAGTCAGTGATGGGGCAGTGGTGGCACACCTGGTTGAGAGCACATGTTACAATGTGCAAGGACCAGGTTTGAGCCCCAGGGCCCCACCTGCAGGGAGAAGCAGTTCTGCAGGTGTCTCTCTGTCTCACTTTCTCCCTATCTCACCCTTCCCTCTTAATTCCTGGCTATCTATATCCAGTAAATAAATAAATAAAGATAATAATTATTTAATGTTAAAAAATAATAGTCAGTGATAAGAGCCAGGCAGTAGCAGGCACACCCCGTTGAGTACACGCTATTATGCAGGACCCAAGTTCAAAACCCTAGTTCGCACCTTTGGGGGGAAGCTTCATGAGTGGGGAAATACTGATGTAGGTGACTTTCTTGCTCTCTCCCTTCTGTCTCCTCCACTCTCTATTTCTCTCTGTTCAACTAAATAAAAAAGCAAAGCTAGTGATGTTTTGGTCCGGGAAATAGGCACAGCACATATGCTGCATGCATGAGGCCTTGGGTTCAATTAAACACAATATCCTCTTGCCCCCCAAGACAGATGATGAGATTCAGGGTGAAAACTCACAAGACTGAATTACAGCACTGATTGGTTCTCAGTGTTTGATGTACAGCCCTTCAGGCAAAGCACCAAAAAAGCTACATGGCGGAATAGAAATTTGACTTACTTTTAAAGTAATTTTATTTATTTATTTGCCTCCAGGGTTATTGCTGGGTCTCAGTGTCTGCACTAGGAATCCACTACTCATGGTGGCCATCCCCCTCCCCCCACACACACATTTTATTGGATGGCACAGAGAGAAATGAGAAGAGAGGGAAAGAGACAGAGAGAGAACCTGCAGCCCTGCTTCACCACTTGTGCGGCTTTCCCCCTGCAGGTGGGGACCAGGGGGCTTCAATCTGGGTCCTTGCGCACTGTGATGTGCGCGCTTAACCAGGTGCGCCACCGCCTGGTCCTTGAAGTCTTGACTTCCTGCTAAGCAGCTGTGAACTTGAGCACAAACACGTGCAGAAGCCGGGCTCGGCCAAGCATGCGCAGTGAAGCCTTCCGTCTGTGCGGTCCACTACGGTAGCCCGCTGTGAGTCACGTGTGGCCCTCCGGCTTTTAAGACGCAGTCCGCAGACTTCAGATGATTTGTTTGAAGAAAATTTAGAATGGGAAAAAGCACCTAAAATTGCCTGTGGATTACATGTAGGGATGATAGCTGTTAGTATGCTGGGTAAGTAAAATATATGATGATTAAAATTTTTAATTTGCTCTGAAATAGATAAGAATGAGCTGATAAATGTGTGCAGCCCCTAACCCTAAATGATAAGGTTTAATTAAACGTCTGTTAAATTCCATACTGTGAACTCCCGAGAGCCCCCTCCCGTGCACGTGTCTCTTCTCCTGTCCTGGTCCCGAGCAGTTCCTAAGAGAGTGAGGAGGCAGAGACTTAATCTCAGTTGGGTCCCATCAAAATTCGCATGAAACGCTTGTTCTGTATCCCTGTGGGTTTCTTGCCTCAGGGAGCGACGATAATGATTTCTCAGGGTTTGAACACTTTGAGTCAGGTGCACTTTCCATATCCAAGGAGAAGAGTTGCATCTCCTTGGCCCATATCCTGAAGTGCAGGGGTGGTCGACTAATTAAATGAAGAGAAGCTTGTTTCCTCGCTTTCAAGCTTCCCGAGGATTCCCTTGAGTCTTTACCGTGTTTAGAACAGTTCTTTGGGGGGGGGGGGTTTGAGTTGGGCGGTGGTGCGCTGGGTTAAGTGTACATAGTGTGAAGTACAAGGATCCGCTCAAGGATCCGGGTTCGAGCCCTCGGCTCCCCATCTGCAAGGGGGTCATCTCACAAGCGGTGAAGCAGGTCTGCAGGTGTCTATCCTTCTCTCTGCTTCATCTCTCAGTTTCTCTCTGTCCTATCCAAAATCATCAACAATTACAACAATGGAAAAAAGATGGCCTGTAGGAGCAGTGGATTGGTAGTGCAGGCATCAAGCACCAGCGATCACCCTGGAGGCACAAAACAAAACAAAACAAAACAAAAACAGTGCCAAGGAGAGTAGATTGCATAATGGCTACATAAAGAAACTCTTGTGCCTGAGGCTACAAAGTCCCAGGTTCAATCCCCCACACTCCCACATCCAAAGCTGAGTAGTGCTCTGATAAAACAAACAACAAAAGAACAGTGCCTGACACATAATCTCAACTCATATTAATAGTTACAGTGATGACTGTAAATGTAGTTATCTCTTTTAAAAAAATGATCAGAGAAATGACGTACAGGTTTCATGGCCAGTGGGCCCACAGAGAAATGGCTTCACAGATGATAAGCAGGTATATCTCTGTCTCCCTCCCTATCACCCTCTTTGTTTTAAACTGTTCTCTGTTCTATCAAATAAAATTAAGTTAAATAAATTATTGAAACAAAGGCGAGTGCTAGACGATGATGCACCAGTTTAAGCACACATAGTACAAAGCTTAAGGACCTGATCAAGGGTCTGGCCCCCAGATCCCCACTGGAGGGGGAGGTTACTTCACAAGTAGTGAAGTGAAGCAGGTCTGCAGGTGTCTGTCCTTCTCTTTCCCTCTCTATTTCCCCTTTCCTTTCTCAATTTATTTCTGGCCTTACCCCCCCACCCCCACAAAGTCACAAGATCAGTGGATTTGTAGTGCATGCAGGCACATTGCCTCAGCAATAACCCTGGAAATAAAGAAATAAAACTGCAAATAAATAAATAAAACTGCAAATAAATAAATAAAACTGCCATACAGCCCTATAATTCCATTTCTGGGGATTAATTCAGAGAAAATGGAAACACTAATTTAAAAAGATACAGACACCCCTATGCTCAAGGCAACTTTATTCACAGCAGTTCTAATATATAACAACCTACATGTCAATTGCTAAGCAACTGAGCCAAGAAAATGTAATGTGATATGGTGTGTGTGTGTGTGTGTGTGTGTGTGTGTGTATATATCATGAAGTACTACTACTACTCAGTCACAGAAAGAGAAAAATTTTGTCATTTATGACAACACTGGTGTAGGCCTTAAGAGTACTATGCTGTATGAAATAAGTCAGACAGTTAAAGACAAATACCATATGATTTCCTTTATTTATGGAATCTGAAGAAACACACCAGGTTGGGAAAGTGGTGTAGTGTGAGAGCAACAGCCTTGCGTGCATGAGGCTTTGGATTCGCTCCCCAGTGCTGTGAATAACTCTCTGGTCTCATTCCTGTAATTAAAACTGTCAACAAAATAAATAAGCGGCACCTTCCTTTCCAAACGGACTAACTAATTAAACTACAATCACTGAGAGAGAAAGAGAGTTGTGGCTAACTGAAGAGAGGAAGGTAGAATTGGTGAAATGGGTGAAGAGAGAGGATTTGGGAGAGAGCATGATGGTTGTGCAAAAGACTTTCATGCCTGAGGCTCCAAGATCATAGGTCCAATCCCCAGCACCACCATAAGCCAAAGCTGAGCAGAACTCTGGCTTCTCTTCCTCCCTCCCTCCCTCCCTCCCTTCCTTTCTTTTCTTTTCTTTCTTACTTTCATCTCTCTTGTTAAAAATAAATAAATATTTTTAAGTGCTTAATCTGTACAAAAAAAGAAATGAGTGGTGAGCGAGTGGTACAGCACCTAGTTACAAATTAAGTAAGTCCAGGAGATGTCACATGCAGTATGGGGGTGGTAACCATAATAGACCGTTGCAAATCTGAAAGAGAAAGAGGTCTAGAAGAAAGGACACATAGACTTCTTTTTGTTTGTTTGTTTGTTTTAATTATCTTTATTTATTTATTGGCTAGAGACAGGTAGAAATCAAGAGGGAAGAAGGTGATAGGGAGTGAGAGAGGCAGAGAGACACCTGCAGCCCTGCTTCGCCACTTGTGAAGCTTTCCCCCTGCAGATGGGAACCAGGGAATTGAACCTGGGTCCTTGCTCATTGTAGCATGTGTGCTCAACCAGATGCACCACTACCTGGCCCCGACACATAGACTTCTAAGAAAAAAAGGATCAGTAGGTTTTTTGGGATAGTCCTTCTGCAATGTATAAAATGTCATTAAGTTGTTCACCTGAAACTAAAGTAATACTGTATGCCACGTACACTTTCATTAAGTCTATGTGCACCTATGCTGTGGCAGTGTCAATAGCCTTGGCATCTTTCCCATCTAGCCTTTTGGAATTGCACACTGTGATGTGCACACAACTGTAAGCTCACGTAAGAAAGCATTTGTCAGGATGTAGTCTCGCAGCCAAGAAACGCATGGCTCTGCCTATCTCTGTGCATGTGCTTATTTGGAGTCCAGTTGCCTGAAAGAGGTATGGAGGGCCTCATGTTTTCACTTTTAAGTGATCAGTGATAGAAATTGAGCCCTTTGGAGATTCTGACTTTATTCTACTTTTTCCCAGCTGCACCACACCTGGATTTCACACAGACAGGGTAGGACTTAACTGCTGCGCTGACCAGGCTTTCTGTACTTGTTGTCATATTCCCGCCCTCCTGGGCTGACCTACTGTCCAAACAGTCTGCATGCCTCCCCCTTCTCTCCCCATGCATGACCTACTCTTTCTCTCTCTGTCCTTTTCATAGCATTGAACCACACAAAGAAGGGCTCTGGCAGCTGCAGACATGTTTACCTCAGCAATTCTAGAAAATACTTTGTAAGTCCTAAGCAGCAAGCATAGGAGTTGAGGGGCTGACAGAACAAGTCGTCAAATACAAAATACACTTTAAAAAAAAAACTACTCCTTCCCAGGTCATAAGAGGAATGAGAAAGAGCATTGGATGAATTATCAAACTGAATATCACACTATTTAAAATTTTAATCAGAGGACTAAAGATTATTAGCACATTTATTTGCATGTAGTAGTCACTGGGTTAGCTTGTGAATTGTCTGTCGAAGCCCTTTGACACTTTCAGTGGGGCTGTTTGTCTTTTTATTATTGATTTGGATGCGTGCTCTAGCTATTCTGGATAGAAACTATGTGTCAGATACATGGGTTGCAAGGATTTTCCCCTCTAGTCAGTGCTTTGCTTATTTATATTCTTTTTTTTTTTTAGTATCTTTATTGGATAGAGACAGTCAGAAATTGAGAGGGAAGGGGGTGATAGAGAGAGAAACAGACAGAGAGACACCTGCAGCCTTGCTTCACCACTTGCAAAGCTTCCCCCCTGCAGGTGTGGACTGGGAGCTAGAACCCAGGTCCTTGTGCACTGTAACATGTGCACTAAACCAGGTGCACCACTACCCAGCCCCTATTTATCTTCTTAATGGTATATTTCCATGAACTGAAGTGTTAAGTGTTGATGAAGTCCAACTCAATGTTATTTTATTATTTTTTTCTACTTCATATTTTAATATATTTATGTATTGGGGGCTTAATGTTTTACAGTAAATACAGTAGTTTATACATGCATAACATTTCTCAGTTTTTCACACAACGATACAACCCTCACTAGGTCCTCTGCCATCCTGATCCAGGACCTCAACCCTCCGCCCAACCTGCCCGAGAGTCTTTACTTTGGTGCAATATACCAACTCCAAAAGTTATGCTTAGTGTTTTTCCTTCTGATCTTGTTTTTCAACTTCTGCCTGTGAGTAAGATCATCCCATATTCATCTTTCTGTTTCTGACTTATTTCACTTAACATAATTTCTTCAAGCTTCATCCAAGATGGGCTGAAAATGGTGAAATTGCCATTTTAAATACCTGAGTAGTATTCCATTGTGTATATATACCACAACTTGCTCAGCCACTCATGTGTTGTTAGACACCTGGGTTGCTTCCAGGTTTTGGCTATTATAAATTGTGCTGCTATTAACATAGGTATACACAAATCTTTTTGGATGGGTGTGTTTGGTTCCTTTAGGATATATCCCCAGGAGAGGAATTGCATGATCATAGGGTAGGTCTACTTCTAGCCTTCTGAGAGTTCTTCAGACTGCTCTCCACAGAGGTTGGGCCAATTTACATTTCCACAGGCAATGCAGGAGGATTCCTTTGTCCTCACAACTTCTCCAGAATTTGCTATCTTTTCTGCTGTGAAAAGATAAGAGTGAAGTGGTATCTCATTCTCGTAAGAGTGAAGTGGTATCTCATTGTTGTCTTTATTTGCAAATCTCTGACAATCAGTGACTTGGAGCATTTTTTCATATGTTTCTTGGCCTTTTGTATCTCTTCTGTAGTGAATATTCTGTTCATGTCCTCTCCCCAGTTTTGGATGAGGTCATTTGTTTTCTTATTTTTGAGTTTGGCAAGCTCTTTATATATTTTGGTTATTAAACTATTATCTGATGTATGGCATGTAAGAATCTTCTCCTACTCTGTGAAAGGTCTCTTGGTTTGGAAAGTGGCTTCTTTTGCAGTGCAGAAGCTTTTTAATTTGATGTAGTCCATAGGTTTATGCTTGCCTTAGTCTTCTTTGTAATTGGATTTGTTTCATTGAAGGTGTCTTTAAAATTTATGTGGAAAAAAGTTCTGCCAATATTTTCCTGTAAGTATCTGATAGTTTCTGATCATCCAAGTCCTTCATTCACTTGGAATTTACTATTGTGTTTGGTGAAATAGAGTGGTTCAGGTTCATTGTTCTGCATGTTTCAACCCATTTTTTTCAACACCATTTGTTGAAGAGACTCTGATTTCCCCATTTAATAGTCTGGGCACCTTTGTCAAAGATTAGATGTCCATAGGTGTGGGGGCTTACTTCTGGGCTCTCAATTCTATTCCACTGGTCAGTGTGTCTATTCATGTTCCAGTACCAAGCAGTTTTGATGACAATGGCCCTGTAATACAATTTGAGATCTGGGAGTATGATGCCTCTGGTTCTGTTCTTTCTTCTCAAGATTGTTTTGGCAATTTTAGGGGTTTTTTTCTGGCTCTAGATAAACATTTATAGCTTTTGTCCTATTCTCCTAAAAAATGTGGTTGGGATCTTGTTGGAGGTATCATTAAATTTGCATATGGCTCTGGGTAGCATATTCATTTTAATGATGTTAATTCTTCCAACCCATGAACATGGAATATCTTTCCACTTCTTTGTGTCCTTTCAATTTCCTTGAGTAGTGACTCATAATTTTCAGTATACAAGTCTTTCACTTCTTTCGTTAGGTTTAGTCTTAGATATTTTATTGTTTTTGTTGCTATCGTAAAAGGAATTCATTTCTGGATTTCTTCTTCCAACTTAGTGTTTGAATAGAGAATGCCACTGACTTTTGTATGTTAATTTTGCAGCCTGACACCTTACTGTATTGCCTAATAATTTCCAAAAGCTTCCTGCTATATTCTTTAGATTTTGCTATGTATACTATCATATCATATGCAAATAGGGGGAGTTTGACTTCATCTCTTCCAACCTGTATCCCTTTAATTACTTGCTCCTACTTGATTGCTGTGGCAAGAACTTCCAACACTATGTTGAATAATAATGGTGATAGTGGGCAGCCCTGCCTAGTACCTTATCTGAGGGGAAATGCTTCCAGTTTTTCACCACTGAGTATGATGTTGGCTGTCAGTTTGCTATATATGGACTCCACCATATTGAGGAACTTTCTATCTACTCCCCATTTTTGTAGCATTTTGATCATAAAGGGATGTTAGGGTCTGTCAAAAGCTTTCTCTGAATTTGTTGATAGTACCATGTGGTTTTTGGTTTTGCATTTATTGATGTGGTGGATCACGTTGATTGATTTATGTATGTTAAACCAACCTTGCATCCCTGGGATAAATCCCACTTGGTCATGATGAACAATCTTTTAAATAAACTGCTGTATCCAGTTGGCTAGAATTTTGTTCAATATGTTAGTATCTATGTTCATCAGAGATATTGGTCTGTAGTTTTCTTTTTTTGGTCGTGTCCCTGTCTGCTTTTGGTATCAGAGTGACGTTGGCTTCCTAGAAGCTGGAAGGGAGTATTCCTGTGTCTTCAATCTTCTGGAAGACTTTTTTTAAAAAAATATTTCCATTGGTTGTAGTTTTTGTTTTTAATCTTATTTATTCCCTTTTGTTGCCATCTTTTCCCTTCAGCAGCCTTTTTTTTTTTTTTTTTTTTTTTGGTAAAACAGACTGGAGGTGACTCCTCAACTAGCAAACTGCTGGACTCTTACCAGCTGCTTGGCAGTAGATATGGGGTTTAGCCTCAGTAAGCTCTCCTTAGGCTTCTCTCTGTCCATGAGCCACACATGTTTCTATTCACCGGTGACTTGGTGGATTCCCAAAGCAGTCCTGGTCTCATCTTGTTGAGGTCTCAGGTGATCTTCTTTGATATTCCTAGTGGACCAGCATAAATTGTCACATGGTAGCACTGAAAAGAGAGTGCTACTATTATTTTTTAATGGTTAGTCCTTTTTGTATTTGGTCCAAGGACTCCTGGCCCGTCCTAAGGTCACAGAAGCATTATATTTCATTTTAGCGGCTCTGTGGCCTTGAGTATTGTATTTTGGACTATGATTCATTTTTAATTAACTTTTGCATGTGGAGTGTGATAGTGATTGAGATTCATTTTCCCCACACACAAATATCTAGTTGTTAGAGCAATATTTTTTTTTCAAAAAAAAAAAGGACAACAAAAAAACTTTCTTTCTTTTACTTATTGAAGTAGGGCCAATCGTTGGAAAGAATCCAAGTGTCCATAGACAGTTAAAAGGACAAACAGATTGGATCATTGTCACACAGTGGAATATGACTAAGCAATTAAAATTAAAAGAAGAGCAAACATTGTATGCATGCAGCATACCTGAATGGCTTATTCAAAAGCACCATGTTGAATGAAAAAAAAAACACAAAGCCATTCTTGCTGTATGATTTCACTCACATGACATTCTAGAACAGACAAGACCAGTCCTGTAATATTATAAAGCAAACCCTCAGTTGCTTGGTTGGGAACAGGGACAGCTACTTTTAGACGTTGTATAAATGTCCTTCATCTTGTTTTGGGTGTTGGTTACTTGTGCATATCTAACTGTCAAAATTCATGCATCTGGACATCCAAGGAACTGGGCATTTTATTGTCTGTCAATTGCATTCAATTTAAAATATGTTGAAATTAAAAAAAAAAGTAAAATGTGAACCTCCTTGGACTCTGCCCAAGGAATAGCAGAGGTCCACTGTTTTGCAGATGGCTGGCTGTTGAGGTCTGGAGTAGAAGGGACTCACTGCAGTGACCTGATTCTCCCTATTTATGAGACTGTGGGTGATAAAGAAAAAAATAAACTGGCTACAACATTTGTATTCAAAACCAGCTGAGCAAACAATGGGACTTTGATATGTTGTCCTCCTACCCCCACCCCCAACCCACCCAGTGTTGGAAAGTTTAAACCTGGTGCATCTTTTTCAAGCACATTTCATTTAGAAGACAGTTTACATTTGCGCAGAGTCGTGGCTCCAGCCCATCTGCTGGAGGATTGTGTAAGCTCCAACACTCATTAGACTGTGACGTTGATTCTCGTGAGCATAGAAACTCGAGCACTCAGGATTCAAGTTCTCCTAAAAATAATCCCAAGCCTGTCCCACTACCACTGCCTGTCATCTCAGACATTTGCTTGAAGACATCCTGGTTAAAATCCATTTTAGGGAAATTGAATGATGAGGAAGCTTTCAGTTCCCAGCCTCTACCCCAGATTTTCGCCCACAGTTGGGCAAGATGGTGCTGGCAGTCGGGAAGGGGGGAGGCAGGCTGGGAGGGGAGCCACGGTGTGTGTACTTACTCCTGATGGTTGTATCGCTGAGATGATGTGTGACAATAAAGCATCTGGAGCAGTAGCATGATTCATATTAATGTACGCATGTTAAAGGGTTCTGAGCCACATTAACATAATTTCTAAAGGCTTTGCCTTTAGAAGTTGAGACTACTGGTCTATTTACAGTCGGTAGTTATGTCGATGCACAGATGGTGGGGCAGGGGAGGAAGCCATGTGCCATGGATCAGTGGGTGAATGTTAATGGTACAGTATGTGGGGACAGGGCTTCAAAGAGACCAGAGCCGGGAGGAGAAGGGAGATGACAACAAAGGTTCCTTTTGTCTCTCCCACAGTTCCTAAACCCATCCTTTAGTCCCTTTGTTCCAGTTTCCCTGCCAGGACTTTAGAGAGGAGAAGCACAGAGAGGCACGGATGATTCCAGGACCAGGGTTGCCAGGGCAGATTGGAGGCAGGCAGTAACTAGGGACTGGGAGATGGCTACCAGACTCCAGAATTAGCAGGAAGCAGGACTGAGTCATTAGCAAGGTGGCTTCTGAGACTGGAGCCAAAGTGCAAGTCAAAGGAATGACTTGCAGGCCAAGCAGACACTGAGAATGAGTCTGGTGGTGGTGAGGAGGAGTAGGAAACACCATACTCTCAGCACAGACATGTGGCCAGGGGGACAGGAAGTGTCTCTAGTGCCAACAGGAAGTCCTAAGCCATTTGGAAAAGAACAAAGTTCACTTTCAGCATAGAGAGGTGTATGGTTGGAAAACAAGTGCCTGGCCAGAAGGTAGAAAATGGAATGGTGAGGAGAACTGTGTGTGTGTGTGCTGGGGGTGGGAGGTAGGAGGGAGGGGGGAAGGCATAGCCATTAGATAGTCTTCATATTTTCACTTCTCAATTCTCCATCACAATACACCCCCTTCAAAGCCTAGGCCCCTTACAGAGTCAAGGTAGTAAACCCTTGGTATAGGAAAGAAACATCTTCGATCCCCCAGCTCAATCTGTCTCTGATGAGAAAGAGAGAGAGACCGAGAAAGACCGAGACCATGTATCCATGTTGTGAAAAAGTGCGTGGTAGATGACTAAAAGAGAAGGGAGACAGCAAAATGGTTATGCAAAAGACTTTTGTGCTTGAATCTCCAAAGGCCCCAGGTTTAATCCCCTGTACTACTATATGCCAGAGTTGAGTGGTGCTGTGGTTAAAAATAATAATAATAATAATAATAAAGAAAAGACACCAGAAGTGTTAGTATTATACTGATACTGATGATTTTCTCTATAGGTGAGGGGAAAAAATCTATTTACTTATTTATTTATTTGTTTGTTTGTTTATTTAATATTTTCACCAGGGTTGTCACTGGGGCTCAGTGCCTGCACTATGAATCCATTTTTTTCTGCTTTCTGTTTTATTTGATAGGAAAGAAAGAAATTGAAAGGGAAGAAGGTACAGAGGGAGAGGGAAATATAGACACTTACAGACCTGCTTCACTACTTGTGAAGCATCCCCACTGCAGGTGAGAAGCAGGGGCTCAGACCCAGGTCCTTACTCTTAGTAATGTGTGCACTCAACCCAGTGCACCGCTACCTGGACCTGAAAAAAATCTTTCTTGATCCTCCTAGGTTCCCTGGCTTGGTTGGGTCTGAAAATTAAACTGATAGACAGACTAGTAAGAGAAAAGCAGACTTACATTTGTTTATTTAACACAAGCTTTACACCATAGGAGCCTTTGCATGGAGTTGAGGGCCAGACTAAACCTGGTTTTTTTTGGTTTGTTTGTTTTGTTTTGGTGCTATGTTTGACAGAGAGTACAAAGCCGTGGAGAAATACAATAGGACATCGCTTCTGAAGTATTGAAGTATGTGTAGTGAACAGGGGGTGACTTAGCAAAGCCAGTTTGCTGGGTTTCCTCTTGGGGTCCCTCCCTCTTGGGGAGTGCTGTGTTCCTTTTCTCCTGATCTGGGGAAGACACTTCTTCCATCGTGACCTGCCTTGGGGAAAGATCAGAGCCCTTCTTATATATGTTATCTCTTGATTCCTTTCAGCTGTTGCATTGGGATGGTGGGTTCTGAACGTCATCAAACTCCATATGGAAACACGAAGCACCGGGCAAAGAGGTTTGGTTCCATGAAAAGGAAAGTGCTAGCATGTGTATTTGAGCAAATGAAATCATCGCTGAGAAGCATTTCCTGCAGGTTTTCATTCTCCTGAAATCCCCTTGATAGCATTAGGGTTGTGATATTCCAAGCCCAGTATTTCATGAGAAAGAGCCTGCTGACTCTTCCTCTGAACCACCATGAGATGCACACGCTCTAACAGTCTTTAGTCTCACGTTTACTTTTTTATTTTCTAACAAATTTTCCAGAACTGGGGAGCATAAAGCCTACAAAACTAGAAGGTGGTCCTACCAACTGCAGATGCAGGAATGAAGCTTGGCTTCTGAGGCTAAAAATCAAGCAAGTTTTACAATCAGGGAAGTAACTTAAAAGGTTGTATGTGAAGGCCCTGGGTTCTATCCTCTCACTCACTGTATATGCCATGTTATGCTTTGGCCTTCCTCTCACTCAGAAAGTAATACAACCCCCCCACACACACACACACACTTATAGATATACTCCCTGAAAAGCTTTCCAGATAAACTACAATATAAAAGTATATATATTTCCTTTTTGTTGTCCTTGTTTTATTGTATAGTTATTGTTTTGTTGTTATTGATGTTGTCCTTGTTGGATAGGACACAGAGAAATGGAGAGAGGAGGGAAGACAAGAGAAGGGGAGAGAAAGACAGACACCTGCAGACCTGCTTCACCACCTGTGACTTCACTCCCCTACAGGTGGGGAGCCGGGGGCTCGAACTGGGATCCTTACGCTGGTCCTTGCGCTTCGAGCCACGTGTGCTTAACCCTCTGTGCTACCACCCCACTTCTATAAAAATATATTTTATGGAGCGGTGGTTTACCCTGTTAAGCACTCATAATACTATGCTCAAGGATCCACACAGGACCCTGGTTTGACGTCCCACTCCCCACCTGCACGAGTATTGAAGCAGGTCTGCAGGTGTATTTCCTCCCCTCCCCTCTCAATTTCTCTATGTCATATCCAGTAAAATAGAAAAAATAGTAAGAAAAAGAAAAGAAAGAGGGAAAATGGCTGCCGGGAGTAGTGGATTTATAGTGCTAGCTCAGAGCCCCAGCGATAACTCTAGAGGCCAGAAAAAAAAAAGTACAATTTGTTATATGTTGTAACCTACTTACATGATTGTTACAAAATTTTACCATACTCAGATATAATACTGTTAATAAAGAGTTAGCATTCAACTTTGGAATCTTATCACAAAAGATTCAAAGCAAACTACTTATAACAATAATTGTCACTTTTCACTGAGTTGTTTCAGGATATCAATGTCTTGAAATCCTTTTCTCAAGACAGATGCTATGAGAGTCTTTGTACTTTGAATGACCATCTTCAGAAAGGTCCCCAACACCACACTGAATGTTCTTATCTCCCCCCTGGCACTGTTGCATCTCTGAACAAGACCCTTCTCAAGATACCTTTTCAAGCAATAACCAAATACATGGAACCATGACTTACTCTCTTCCTAAACTGCCTTACTGTCACCACTGTGCTCCTGTGACAGTTTCCATTCACTGAGCACCAGCCAAGTGCTGAGCAGGTGGTGTGCTCTGCAGATAATACGCCCACCCCCACTGTAGAACTCATTTGAACCCCAGAGTAAACATGATCCCCATTTTCAGCAGCAGAAAACTGAGACTGAGTAAGAGATTTGACGCAGATGAAAGCTGACATTTCTTTTGCAATAGAAGTTTCAGAACTTTAATGTCTTTTTAAAATATTTTATTTATAAAAACAAAACACTGACAAAACCATAAGATAAGAGGGGTACAATTCTACATGATTCCCACCACCAGAGCTCCATATCCCCCTCTCTGATAGCTTTTCTATTCTTTAACCCTCTGGGAGTATGGACCCAGGGTCATTATGGGGTATAGAAGGTAGAAGGTCTGGCTTCTGTAATTGCTTCCCCACTGAACATGGACATTCATAGGTCGATTCATACTCCCAGCCTGTCTGTCTCTTTCCCTAGAGGGGCAGAGCTCTGGAGAAGCGGGGCTCCAGGACACATTTGTGGGGTCGTCTGCCCAGGGAAGTCCGGTTGGCATCATGGTAGCATCTGGAACCTGGTGGCTGAAAAAAGAGATAACATATAAAGCTAAATAAATTGTTGACTAATCATGAACCTAAAGGCTGGAATATTGCAGATGAAGACTTGGGGTCTCCATTTTGTAGATAGCTAGTAGGCTTGTTTTAGTTATATTCCATAAGGCCCATGACTATATACTAGTTTTTTCTGAGCCTGAAATCTGATATGCAGATGGACCCAAGTTATTGTCTGGGGAGATGATGTCATGGCTGGAAAAAGGGCTAGAAAGTTGGATCAAGGAAGAGAAAACTGAAATTTCTACCCAAGACTGTCCTATGCCAAAGCCTCTTCATTCTAGTTCTCTTTCTCTCTTTCTCTCTCTACTGTTCAGATTTCTCCCTCATAAAAGCTTTTAGTTCACAGCAGTTTCCTATTAAAATTAAACACTCTGGAACAATATGAAACCTTAAGAGCTAATGTCTTGGTGATGCCCATCAAAATACAGCTTGGCAATAAATGAAGATTCAGTGCAGTTAATTATCAGGGAACAGTTGAGGGGCAGGGAAGTAATCATCAGGAGAAAGGAGAGACAGCAAGCAAGACTGTTTTGTTCTCATCTGCAGACAGTCGGGAAAAGCAGCAAAATTAAGGTGGTGTCATGGGAGTCGTTTGCCAGTCTTCTCGGTCTAGCAGCAGGCTTGGCTTCCACAGTGTGGAGCTTCTCACTGATGAGTTTGGTGGGGTAACCTTTATCATGGAAGATATTTATGTCCATAAGGACGTGACCTAGAATCTTCTGGCCAGACATGCCAACCAATACTTTGAAACACTCTGGAGAGGTAGCAAATTTGACTTACCTGGGGGGGTGGAGGGGGACAGTGTGCTGAGGCCCCTGTTCCCACCCCAGTCTCTAGGATAGTGATCAAGGCAGGATGGCAGGCACCCAGCTATGTTTTTTTTGCCCCTTCCCGTAATTCTGCTCAATTTCTCTACTAAAAGAAAATATAATGGTCTGGCAAGCTAGCTCACCTCAGAAAGTTCTGGATGTCTATGTGCAAAGCCCAGGCTTCACTGCACTGGGGAAGCTTTAGCGTTGGTGTCTCCCTCTCTCTCTCTCTCTCTCCCCCTCTCTCTATCTGAAAATGTCAGCACAAGGTGATTTAGTCCTAGAGACAGCAATTAAATAAATAAAAGCTGCTGGGGGTCATGGATCAACCTGCCAATGCCCACATCCAGCAGAGAAGCAATTATAGAAGCCAGAACTGCTACCTTCTGCACCCCCAAAACAATCTTGATCCATACTCCCAGTGGGGGAGAAGTGATAGGAGGAAAGGATAAGAGGGCTCTGAACTCCAGCTCCATCAGCACCCAGAGAGAAGAGAAAAAGGAGAGGGACCTACTGGGGTAGTAATGATGTCATGAGTGGCTTGGAGGGAAAGAGGACTGGATCTAGAAGAAAAAGGGGGTAATTATGTATAAATGTGGACATCAGACAAGAGACTAATAGCCAAAACATACAAAAAGCTCAGCTAACTTAGCAACAAAAAAGCAAAGACCCCATCCAAAAATGGGCAGAGGATATGAACAGAACATTCACTACTGAAGAGATCCAAAAGGCTAACAAACACATGAAAAAATGCTCCAGGTCACTGATTGTCAGAGAAATGCAAATATAAACAACATTGAGATACCACCTCACCCCTGTGAGAATGGCATACCTCAAAAAGGACAGCAGCAACAAATGCTAGAGAGGCTGTGGGGGCAGAGGAACCCTTCTGCACTTCTTGTGGGAATGTAAATTGGTCCAATCTCTGTGACGAGCAGTCTAGAGAACTCTCACAAGGCTAGACATGGACCTTCCATATGACCCCGTAATTCCTCTCTTAGGGATATACCCCAAGGACTCCATAACATCCGACCAAAAAGAAATGTGTACACATATGTTCATAGCAGCACAATTCGTAATAGCTAAAACCTGGAAGCAACCCAGGTGCCCAACAACAGATGAGTGGCTGAGAAAGCTGTGTAATACTACGCAGCTATTAAGAACAGTGAACCTACCTTCTCTGGCCCATCTTGGATGGAGCTAGAGGGAATTATGTTAAGTGAGCTAAGTCAGAATGATAAAGATAAGTATGGGATGATCCCACTCATAAACAGAAGTTGAGAAAGAATAACAGAAAGGGAAACTAAAAGCAGGATTTGACTAAATTTGGAGTAGGGCACCAAAGTAAAAACCCTGGGTTGAGGGTGAGGGCGGATGTTCAGCTTCACGGGGGGGGGGGGGGGGGGGGGGAGAAGGGGAGCGTGGATGGGATGGGACACCGTCTTTTGGTGGTGGGAATGGTGTTTATGTACACTCCTATTAATTTGTAGTCATATAAATCACTATTTAAGTAATATGAGAGGGGAAAAACTGTCTCAAACTTTTAAAGCACAGACTGAGTCTTTTTAATACATAGGCTGAGTCTTTGATATGTTGACTCTCTTAAAAGTTTAAACCAGGGAGAACAGAAGCAACCAGTGGCACAGCTATATGCAAATAATGTCAAAGGACATAAAATATGGTGAGGGTGTGTATGATACAGCAAATCCTAACAAAGGGATATTTCAAAGTTAACCCAATTGCCAAATAACAATATAGTTATAGCAATAACTATCTATTGTCTTCTTAAAACCTAAGACAGCAGGAACCTCCCGCTTCCTCTATAAAGCCTGTATTTCCCTTATGCCTGGAACCTCTAGGGTGGGGCTCACTTCCCTGCATGCTTCTCTCAAATCATACCAAATGATATTGCATTAGCCAAACCCAGCCTAATCAATGCAACAAGTACCACCTCAGCATGCTTCACTTCAGACTGTATCCAGAGACATCAGGCGTGGAATGTTAACCCTTCAGCCTCATTACTTGGGTGAGACCTTTCCTTTCATAGTATTCTCTAATTTCATTCCAGATGGTTCACTTCCTAACAAAGTCCCAAAACCTAGATATAGACCAGGTCTTGTAAGATAGAGCATATGTTCACATGTATCCATAAATTAGGGCAAAATATATACCTGAAAGCAAAAATACACAATAGTCTGTAGTGAGTCAGTATAAAGTTCATAATGAAATAGAGTCTACTGGGAGTTGGGTGGTAGCACAGCGGGTTAAGTGCACATGGCACAAAGTGCAAGGACCAGCAGAAGGTTCCCTGTTCCTTGTGGCCCCAGGCTCTTCACCTGCAGGGGCATTGCTTCACAAGCAGTGAAGCAGGTCTGCAGGTGTCTGTCTTTCTCTCCTCCTTCTGTTTTCCCCTCCTCTCTCCATTTCTCTCTGTCCTATCTAACAATGACAACATCAATAACAACAACAATAAAAAAACAACAAGGGCAACAAAAGGGAAAATAAATTAAAAAAATAAAAAGGAAATAGTGTCTACTTAGACTTAGATACCCTCCTCACCTACTTCCTATTACAGCTGTCTCACTCCAAAGCTAACCTTATCAAAGCAAGCACTGCAAAAACTAATCTACTTTCTAAGCTCTGTGATGTACCTGCCTTGTCTTTCATAAAAATGGACCCAGATTTCTCTCAGCATGACGTGTTGAAGGCTTTTCCATATTGTAACTTGGATCAGCACTTTATGTCCAAGTGATATTCTTTTTTTTTCTTTCCTTTATTGGGGGATTAATATTTACATTCGACAGTAAGTACAATCATTTGTACATGCATAACATTTCTCAGTTTTCCATATAACAATACAACCCCCACTAGGTCCTCTGTCATCCTTCTTGGACCTGTACTCTCCTCCGCACCCACCCCCACCCCAGAGTCTTTTACTTTGATGCAATCCACCAACTCTAGTCCAGTTTCTGCTTAGTGTTTTCTCTTCTGATCTTGTTTTTCAACTTCTGCCCGAGAGTGAGATTATTCATCCTTCTGTTTCTGACTTATTTCACTTAACATAATTTCTTCAAGCTCCATCCAAGATGGGCTGAAAACGTTGCAATTACCATTTTTTAAAAAAGTTTTTATTTATAAAATGGAACCAAATGATATTCTACTGTATGAAAAAAATCAGTTTGCTTATCCAGCCATCACTGATAGTTGAGTTCTTTTCACTGTAGGGTTGTTATAAGTAATGCTACCATGAATGACAATGTGAATTGTTTTGTGTACGGAAATACATTTTCAACTATCTTGGACATGTACCTGGGAGCAGAATTGCTGAATCACATGGGAACTGTGTGTGTTAGCTTTTTGAGGAGCTGCCAAGTTGTTTCTATAGTGACTATGCTATTTTCATTTCCACTAGAAATGTATAAGAATTCCATATTCTTCACATCCTTGCCAACACTTCTCTCTCTCTCTCCCTCTCTCTCTCTCTCCCTCTCTCTCTTTCTGCCCACCCTAGTGAGTGTGAACTTGTGAAATTCATGTGTGTTTCCCTAAAAATATCATGCATCTTGTTATTGGGCATTTGTGTGTCTTCTTTGGATAAGTCTCTTGTTTAAACCCTTTGTCCATTTATAAATTGAATCATTGTTTTTATTGAGATGTAATATCTCCTAACATATTCGTGATGCAAGTCCTTTATAAAGTATATGGCTTTCAAATACTTACTTGCAGTTTTCATGTTGTCTTGATGCTCTCTTGATCATATTCACTGAGGCACGTGCATTTTAAATTTTGATTGAAATTCAACTTGTTGCGTTTATCCTTTGTCATATCTAAAACGGTATTGCTTAATTCAAAGTTAGAGGGATTATATTTTCTTCTAAGAGTTTTATCTTTTCCTTTTAGGTCTAAGATTCTTTTGAGGTCAATTTTATGTATAGGATGAGAGGAGCAGGTGAAAGAACTCAGTGTTAGAGCATAGGATTTGCATGCCCGAGGGCCTAGGTTTAATGCCCAGTGCCATCTTATGTCAGAGTTGAGTAATGTTCTTTCATCTCTCTCTCTCCCTCTCTCTCTTTGTCTCTCATTTGCTTGTTCTCTCTTTCTCATAAGTAAATAAAAACTGATGTGAGAGAAGGGCCATAGTTCATTCTTTTGTGTGTGGGTTTCCAGCTGTGACTGTGCCATTTATAGAAGAAATAATACTTTCTTCACTAAATTGTCTTTGTAATCTTGTCAAAAATCAATTAGCCATAAATGGGGTCATTTCTGGATTCTCAGTTTTATCCCATTGATCTATACAACCTCTCCCAGCAAGAGTACAGCAGACTCAAGAGCCTGGCAGCAGTGGAGTCCTTAGCACCAGGACCCCCTGGAGAGTCTAATCTAGCAAGTATTTACAGAGTCATCTCAGGCACCGGAGAGTGGTACACTCAGTTGAGTGCACACACTGCCATGCACAAGGACCACAGTTCAAGTCCCCACTCTCCACCTCCAGGGAAACCTTCACAAGTGGTCTAAGCAGTGCTGCCAGTATTTCTCTTTTCTTCTTCCTCTGTTTCTCTTCTCTTCCTCTCTATATCTCTTTTCTTCTTGCTCTGTCTCTCTTCCCCTCCTCTCTCATTTTCTCTCTGCTTTATCACAATAAAATAATGGGGAAAGAAGAGTCATCTCAGAGAGTAGGAAACCAGCTTTCCATGGGACCCTGATACACTAGAGGATTTGTGGATGTGTTATAGGCGGGGGGTGAAAAACTTGGGAAGGTGACAGACTGGGTTTCTTTTGAACTTCCTGTTAGATACAAATGGGATAAGCAGGCATTTGCACTTGATGATTAATTTAGGTACATTGGCTGCACCCTACACAGTAGGAGAATTCTAGTTACATATAGGATGTATATGAGGCCTGACTAGTTTTGCTTTGATTCTTTCATTTCCCCCTCTCACCCCTATCATTTTTCTGGAGATATTCTCCTCTCCATATGTCCTCCCACCTCTTTCTCCAGCAGGAGCAAGGCTCTCGGTCCCAGTCTCTCTTGTTTCCTTGTTGCTCTGAAGTTCACAGCCCAGCTTTACTGGAACCTAGGAAGGTTAATCCCTCTTGCTCCTTGGGTACTCTTTTTTGGTCGTCTTCAACTTACTGTCCCCAGATATATTCATTTCCTATCACTGTTGGAATAGATTGTCACAGACTTCATGATGTGAAGCAACACAATATATTCCCTGACGTGTCAGAAGGGCAGCAGTACAAAAAAAAGAAAAAAAAGGCAGACGCCTTCTGAAAATTCTAGGGAACAATCTCTGTTTCCTTGCCAATTTCTTTCCAGACACCACCTACATCCCTTGGAGCATGTCCCCTTTCCCTCCTCTCCTTTTCTGAGCCAGCAGGTAGTGCTTTGTTCCTAGGGGCATATCAACCTCTCTTCAATGGCCAAACGATTCCTCCACCTCCTTTATAAGAACAGTGGTTATTACAGTTAGGACCCATCTAAGTAGTTCAAAATAAGCTAGCTTAAGTTTCTTAACTTTACCACATCTATTAGAAACCCTTTCTATCATAAAGTGACAGTCATAGGTTCTGGAGAATAGGAAGTGGACCTCTTCTGGTGCCGTTGTTGGGCCAACCACACCAGGTAATGACTTGTTTGTATTGGCTGATCAGACCTGGACTCTCCTGTAGTTGTTTGGGCTCTATTTTAACTCTGACCAGTAGTCAAATGTTCTTAATAACATCCCTATAATCAGTCCTCTGGTCTTCTTTTTTTTTTTTTAAGGTAATGAGTAAATACAAATTTGTAAGAGACTGAAATAGACAGCTAGCAAGCTCAGAAAATGTGTGAAATGGCTGGTATCCAGCTGTAAAGAAAATCTAGCATGATTGGAAGAAAGGAAAGCCACACACAGACAAAATCCACAAGTGGATCAGAGACCTAATTCTGTAATGTCAGTGACAATACAGAGAAAAGCCACAGGGCTGGGGATATGGATGGACCTGCCAATCCCCATGTCCAGTGGAGAAGCAATTACAGAATCCATACCTCCCACCTTCTGCACCCCACAAAGAATTTTGCTTTATATTCCCAGCAGGGAAGAAATGATATGGGGAAGATGACCAGAGGGCTCTGAACTCTAAAAATTCCATCAAGACCCAGAGAGAGAAGAGGAAAAAAGGACATTCAGAAGTAGTAGGTGTAGGTCTGACTTGGAAAAAAAAGAGAAGATAGGAAGGACTATGGGGGAAATGGGCAAATTTATATTAATATAGACAGATAGTTATAGAAATAATAGTCTGGGAGTCGGGCTGTAGCGCAGCAGGTTAAGTGCAGGTGGCGCAGAGCACTTGGATCGGTGTAAGGAACCTGGTTTGAGTCCTGGATCCCCACCTGCAGGGGAGTCACTTCACAGGCGGTGAAGCAGGTCTGCAGGTGTCTGTCTTTCTCTCCCCCTCTCTGTCTTCCCCATCTCCATTTCTTTCTGTCCTATCCAACAATGACAACAGCAATAATAACTACAACAATAATAGCTACAACAATAAAACAACAAGGGCAACAAAAGGGAATAAATAATTTTTTTTTTAAAAAAGAAAAGAAATGATAGTCAATTCATGTCTGTGACCGTGGGTGAACTGCTATAGCTTCCAATAAAGGGAACGGGGACACAGGACTCTGATGGTGGGAACGGTGTAGAATTATATCCTCATCTTATTATTTTGTAAATCAATATTAAGTCACTAATAAAATTAAAATAAAATAATAAGAGAAAAGCCACAGGGAAATGAAGAGCAAAGTTTCTTGACCTACTGAAGTGGCAATAATTGCCATGCTATATGGCATTCTGGAAATGGGTCCTGACTAGAGTGACAATTGAGGAACCAACTAAGAAGATCTTGCTCCTATGCAAGAAAAGTGAAGCCACAGCTAGAGGTGGAACTGCAGATGGGGCAGAACAGCAATAGTTCATAGCTGAGCCTGTCTGTAATAGGACATGTCTTTCTCACATAGTTCCCTGAACTCCTGCTATATGAGCCCAGGAACCAGCCCCCCCCCCACACACACACACACACTTTTGAGCAGTAAAGCCTCCCAGAGCCATCATAGTATCAGCTGCATCAGACTCACTGGGTAAAACGCACAATCTGAACTTCCTTCCCATAAAAACCAGAATTTCTGGAAGTGGAGTTCTAGAATCTGCATCTTAATAAGAAGAGCTAATTCTTAAATACCGAAGTTCTTAGGTAGTGGCATGTTTGAGGAAGCTAAGGAACGGCATGCTTTCATAGAGTTTTGTACAGCTGATTTTGAGTCTCCCATGAGCGTAAGTGAAATAGGACTGCCATTAGGGGCTGAGAGAGTTCTCCTCACTAATCAGTTGGCATTGATTGGTACTGGCTGCCCTGATCATGGTGTTGCGATAATCTAGGAAGTCTTACCTAGGCTTGGGGAAGAAGAAATCTCTGATTTTGTAACGAGTAATGTCTGCCACAGTCACACATCTGTGTGTGTGTGTGTGTGTGTGTGTGTGTGTGCACATATGCGTACATCTGTCTTCTCCTCTTTGCCATTCTCTCCTAGAAAGATCTAGTTATTCTTTCTCACTTTATGGTGAACTAGAATATACCTAGAAAAGGCTGGATGGCAACATATGTACGCATGAAGGAACAAAAATAAAACGTATTCTTCCAAACCCTTCTCTAGATAGCAGATTCCAAAATCTTCCTGGGTAACACATGGCATTGTCGCGCAACTTTTTAAATGTCTAATTTAAATAAATACCACTTTGGCACAGTTTAAGTCCAGTACCTTTCATCCTCCCCTCAGAGAAAAAGTACAACAGCTGTTCTGGCTCTCTTCTTCAATATGCCTCCCTATTTTTAAGAATTCAGTTCTCCAGATTAAAAATAATAATAATAATAATGAGAGTCTTCCATTTTAATAAGTTACTTCTTTGGTGGATTGGCATTTTCCCTACCCCAGACTCAGTATTCTTGATTACTGAGACAAAGTAGAACAGAACACTGACTATAAAAAATTTAGAGATCTTCCAGCTCTCACTCTTCACAGATGGCACAAGATGGCCAGGAAAGTGGAAGACTGGTTTGCCTATGTGGCAGAATCAGTGCTAAGTTCCAGTGTCCTTGCTCTTAGATCAGGGCCATTTCTAGTGGACTTCCAACAGCTACTACAACAACCAGTGTGTTCTGAAGTTAGAGAATCAACTCAGGACCAAATGCTCATTGATGTTCATTTACTATACACATTGATGATACACATGTGTATACTGCAGGGTCTTTTTTTCCAGGGGATTTCAGATCTATATTGGGGTAGATCAGAAAAAAATGGGGAATTAATCACCCAGTAACAAGCCTTAAACAATGAGAGTGAGCATGAATGGACTGGTCCTCCTGACTCCTCACTTCTCCCTCCCCACCTCTCTTCTTCTTCTTTCTTCCCTGTTATTTTATTGAAGGTTAATGGTTTCCAGTACAGCTGTTGACACATGGGGACAATTTCTCATGTCCCCAACTACTTGGGTCTGTTCCACCATCATGTACCAGGACCCCAGTGCCCTCCTCCCCTTTATTCCCTAAAGTTCTTTACTGCAGTGCAACACCAAACCCAGTCCAAGTTTTACTTTCTGTCCTAGTTCCTTAAGTTCTGCCTACAAGTGAGGTCATCTTTCTCTTTTTGGCTTATCTCACTTAACGTGATTGCTTCAAACTCCATCCAAGATGAGATGAAGGATTTTACTTTATAGTTTTTAGAGGCTGAATAACATTCCATTGTGTATACATACCACAGCTTTCATAGCTACTTGTCTGTTATTGGATATCTAGGTTACTTCCAAGTTTGGGCTCTTACAAATTTTGCTGCTATGAACACAGGTATACACAGATCTCTTTGGATGTGTCTTCACCCTTTTCTTAAAGTGTTGACTACTTTTCTTGTGGTACTGCGATCAGAACTAAGGTTGACAACTAAAACAATATCAATAATAAAAGATTATCAAGTATACACACTCTGGTAGTCTGGATAAAGGCTCCAAGAGGTGTCCCACAACCTACCTACTCCCCAGGTTCTGTGGATGTTTGCCTTATGTATAAAATAGATTTTGTAGATATGATTAGAGATGAGGGCCTTGAAATGGGAAGATTTTCCCACTGGCCCCAACTTACTCACTCGAGTCCTTAAGAGAAGCTTTTCTCTTAGACCCTCACAGAGAGATGTGACTTTGGTAATGTGTGTGCTCAACTGGGTGTGCCACCTCCTAGCCCCATGATGTGACTTTGGAAGAAAGGTCCGAGATACATCATTGCTGGCTGGCAAGATGGAAGGATGGGGCTCATGAGTCAAGGGGTTCTGGTGGCATCAGGAATCTGGAAGGGGTGAAGAAACAGATTTTCTCCTGGAGCCTCCAGAAAGGAGCTCAGTCCTGCTCCACCCGTTCATTTAAGCCATCTGGTTTATGGTTATTTGCTCCAGAAGACATGGCACACAAATATACCCACATCTTAAAGAAAGAAGCCAACATTTCAGTCAGAGAGCTGCTCACATGGCCAAGAAGGATGTGGCCAAGTGGACAACTCGGTGGCTGTGATGGTGACTCAGAGGAGATGGCACAGGACTTGCAGGCAGGGAGCTTCTGCTTCCATCTTGGCACCACATCCGCCAGAGCTGAGCAGCACTCTGATCTTTTTTTTTTTCTTTTCTTTATTGGGGAATTACTGCTTTGTACATACATAACATTAGGTCTTTTTTTTCTCTCTCCATAAAATAAATGAAGTACACATATAAGGTTCTGCTGGTACGTAAGGGCCTTCCTTCCTTTCACAATGGGGAAATTTCCCTTCTCTCAGTAAGTGAGGGAGGAACTTCCAGAAGAATCCTGGCTCTTCCTGAGCTTGCTGGAGACTCCATACTGTGGCAGCCAGAGCCCCATATCCACAACATGTCTTGTCTCTTCACTGCTCAGTTTCCACGAACTTCCAAGTCATGGCAAAGGGATCAAGCAAAGGAAGCCAAGCAGGTGCTAATGAGACGATCCTGGGATCCGAAGACCCCAAAGCAATAAAACCTATTCTTTCATATCTTTTCACTGATGATCTGATTCTCCTTATAAACAATGTTTCTTTCATTTCCCTTCAGTAAAAGTAGCTGGTGTTTGTTCATTTGGGCTTCCCAAAGTCTTTGTAGTACTCATTAAAAAAAAAAAAATCAGAATTTCTCCCCTGCCCAGCGAGAGTCACTGTAAATATTGTGAATATTGTGTTGTGATTCCTTCCAGGCTTGTATTTACCATATGCTCTTGTGCTTCTATTTTTACCAAAACGAAGATGGTATGTAGATCCTTTTTCATTAAGTAGCAATGTGAAAGGGAGTATTTTTCTCACGTTGGTAGAGAGTTTTGAAGACTTTCTTGATAGTAGCTTATTCTCATCCACCTTGTGAACAGTAATTTTAACAGCTCCCAGCCCCATTCAGAAATGTGTAGGTTTATGTGACTGAATAGTTCCTCATTCAGAAACGTCTGCATTTCTGTGACTTCACAAGACCCCATTCAGAAATGGATAGGCTTGTCTTTTATCTGAATGTATGAATAATACGGTACGAGATCCTTCACTGTCCCTGCAAGAAGAGACAGTTCCCTAATTTCCTTTCTTTGTGTGTGTGAGGTGGCGGTGTGAGGGGCTAGGTCTGAATCTGTTGACGATCTTTGTTGTCCATATGCCTTATAGACTAGAGGGTCTTAGAGTCTATGTGTGGAACTAAAGGGTGATGCTGGCATCAAGGTCTGTGCTCTCATCTGCTGAATTCAGTATTAAAAAGTTAAATTTAAAAAACTCAGTAACTGTGTGCTTTAGGGCAAAGTGCATGGAACTGGGGGTGATTATGGTTAGTGAAGTAAGAAGTAAAAGACAACTACCAGACAGTTTTACTCATATATAGAGAATTAAAATACCTGGACTTGCAAAATGGCAGAAGGCTAATGGTCATGTTATCACTTAGGCTACCACTGGGTGTATCTCTCTGACAAGCTCTGTCCCACCCCCACTAGTGGAAAGCATTATTGTGAAGAGTGGCTTTACCACACAGGCAGAGAGGACCAAGTTGTGTATTGTCTGTATGGGAACAGTTTTGTGTGGATGTGAGTGGAGTGGTACTTCTTGTGCTTGTTTATAATGTGCTTGTTTTTTGTCAAGGTTCATTCACAGATTAAACGCAGGTGGCAGGCGTGACTTTTGAAATCTAGAGCACTGCTCAGCTCTGGTATATGGGAGTTCTGGGGGACCTGCAAGCATCAAGCTTGAGAGAAAATGACAGATTCCTTGCCATTGCTCCTGGTGATAGGAGTGTGGGTGTGTCTCACCCTGGCATGACTATTTGTGTTCTGAGAGCTGGAATTCTAACCTCAAGATGTGAAACAAAGATTCAGGGAAAGGTCACCAGTGGTTCAGACAGTAGGGCAGGCAGGGGCCGTGGTGTCTATTCTGGCAGGCGGGGCCCCTGCGGCTGTGACAGTGTCCTAGGCAGACAGTCCCACTTAGCAGGTTTTGGCAGGGTTCCCAGTTGCTGGCACTTTTATTTTGGTCCCCAACAGCCCCACTAATGACAAGAAAATTCCCATTAGGGAAGGATGCAGCTAATTCCCGTTGTCCTTTCCTTACCTTATTTTTCCTTATTAACTTGACCACAGTTGACTTCTGCATGCTATTGCCAAGAAATTCATATGGCCATGCTCATCAATAATATTGCAATGCAATAATTTGTTCTTAAAATTAATCACCTAGCATTGCCCAAGCCCCCCATTTGCTGCTATATATAGTTTTATGGAACTAAGATGGACCCTGGGAGCCACCCAATGTAAATGTGACTTATTGTGAATAGTAAGTTCTTGGCTTCAAGGGTTTGTGTAAATTTACAGTCAGACCAAACGTCTCCATATACTAAATATTACCACTAACATTTCACACATTTATGAGAAAAGCATGAATAACACAGTTGGCAAATGGTCAAAGGGTATGACCCTAATCCTTATAGTGCCACGTGCAACAGCAGTGTGTGGTAAGGTGCCATCATCCTCAAATGATTACAGAGATGCACTTGCACACAGAGAATGCTCAGATTCACAAAGGCCATGAAGGTGGTAGTGAACAGTGATGGGCAGAGTGCAGGAGACCCTCTATTCACTCTGGAAGTTAATTTGGAGGATTCAGTAATAACTGTCTGAAGGCTAAGTATCCACTGCTGATATAATCACTTTGGAAGCTGGCTGAGTTCCTTTAAAGCTAAACATAAAGCTACTGAGTATTCTAGTCATTACATGCCCAGGTTCCAAGGGAGATATGGAAGCACGTTCATGTGCAAAAAATACATATGTATACCTAGCAGCTTTGCTTCAGAATAGCCCAAGAATGGACAGATCTGGGAGTTGCTCACCTGGTAGAGCACACACACACACTTTGCTGATCACAGTGCCCCAGGGTCAAGACCCTTGCACCATATGACAGCGCCATACATAAGGAGAAATTTCAAGATTTCAAGAGCAGTACTTTGGTGTCTCTTCTCTCTCCTTTTTTTTTTTTTTTTTTGCCTCCAGGGTTATCACTGGTGCTGAGTACATGCTCTATGAATCCATTATTCCTGTGGCCATTTATTATTATTATTATTTTGGATAGGACAGAGAGAAATTGAGAGGGGGAGCGGAGAGAGAGAGACACCTGCAGACCTACTTTGCCTACTTTGTGAAACATCCCCCCCACCGTAGATGGGGAGCTGGGACCCGGATCCTTGTGTTGGTCCTTGTGTTAGTACTATGTGCGCTTAGCTAGGTATGCCACCACCTGCCCCACTTCCTCCCTCTCTGTTTTTCAATTGTATTTGTAAGGGGAACAACAGCAACACAAAAGAATACAAGAGGGATTTTCCTGGAATGGTGGAATTGCCCAGGCACAAAACCCTGTACAGCCCTGGCAACAAAAAAAAAAAAGGACACTCAGAGGTCCATAAGTTGATGAATGCACAAACAAATTGTGGCAAAGCCACACCATCCATCTGATACACAGAAGTAGTCCTCTTCAAGAAGAAGGAAGGAGCTCTAAGTGCAACAACATGGATGGGTCTCTGAGGCAGCCAAACACCAGAGTACATTCTGTTTATTCTACTTTGTAAGAATTTAGAACATGTAAACCAATCTGTATTGACAGCAAGCAGATTAGTGCTTGCCTGGAGTGATGGAGGGGCAGGGTGCTCAGGAGAAGGAAGCTTGGTGGTGATGGAAATAATCTGTATATTTACTATGCTAGTGGTCTCACAGATGCCATTTTTTAATGTATGTATATGCACACACATGCATACATATAATATATAGTATATTGAAACTCGTTGAACTGTGTATGTTTTTGTTATTGTATATTTTAGGGTCTAGGAGATAACTTAATGGGTAGATCAACCTTTGGTTGGTGCCCAGCACCACATGGGAGCACCCAGAGAGCTCTGTGGATGGCAAAGAGGTCTCTTGGTGTGTGTGTGTGTGTGTGTGTGTGTCCTGTAAGGAAGTAGAATGAAAAAAAAAAATTGGGCCAGGGAGGCCAGGCCACTCAGCTATATTGCTGAAGCCATTGGTTCATTCTCCAACACTGCATAAAATTTTTAGTAGGTTATATATTTTCAATAGGCTCATCTCTTGCATGTAAACAATTTCTCAAAAAATTAGCTTAAAGAGTTTGGGTATATCCTTTTTGCTCTACCAACTCTTCTTCTGTCTAAGGAATTCTTTAGACAGAAATGTACACTTGTGCAAGCTTGTATGCAGAAGGGTAGGTGCACTGTAGCATCTGAGACCTATGAAATGTCCAACACAGTGTTGCTTCAGGAAGAGAAAAATAAAATAAGGAGAAAAAACAAAAGGGAATGAATTGTGGGAGAGTTTGTAGCCATGGAAACATTGAAAAGGTGTGAAGTACCTGTGAATAGAGCAGGAGGTCAAAGGCTGAGCAGCTGTTCTAATCTAACTAGTGTGCTCTTGGGCAGAAGTTTCCAGCACACAGTGGGTATGCAGCCACGGAAGGAAGTTTGAGAAATAATAATTGAAGAAAAATATATATTAAAAAGCTCTCAGGATTTTATGATCTCACCTAAAGTGGGACTACTTGTGATAGAGTCAATTCATGAATGTCTTCTGGTGTTTGTGATGAAATGAAATGTCTGGTAGGAAGACTGTTTGCAGCAAGACCGTAACATCCCCGGAAGAGCTGAAACTGGATGAGACTACACTTTGCTGCTGGGAGATCAAGAGAGCAGTCAGAGATTGAACGGTGCGATCTATCTCTGTCATCAGAGAGGGGCATGACCCACGGGGAGTGAAGATGTGGGTAAGAATTCCTCCACGGTCTGGAGAACTCTCAGAAGTCTAGAAATGGACCTACCCTATGGCCTGACAACTCCTCTCCTGGGGATAGATCCAAAGGAACCAAACACATCCATCCAAAGAGATCTGTGTATACCTATGTTCATAGCAGTGTAATTTGTAATAACCAAAACATGGAAACAGTCCAGGTGTCCAACAATAGATGAGTGGTTGAGAAAATTGTGATATACATATATGTATACATATACATATATATATATATTACTCAGATATGAAAAATAATAAATTTACCTTCCTTGCCTCATCTTGCATGGAGCTTGAAGGAATCACGTTAAGTGAGATAAGCCAGAAAGAGAAGGATGTATATGGGATGATTTCACTCATAGAAGTTGAGAAATAAAAAAAAAATTAAAAAAAAAAAAGAAGTTGAGAAATAAGAACAGAAGGGGAAACACCAAGCAGAACTTGGACTGGGTTTGGTGTATTGCATCAAAGTAAAGGACTCAGAGCGGGGGCCTATGTTCTAGGAATACAATGTAAACTCAATCCTTTCAAGTGACTAAAGCACCTGATGACATTTCTCACCCACCCTGCTGGTTTGGAAGTTGGGGAAGAACTCAGCCCCATCAGAAACAGGAACCTTCCAGCAGAGAGTAGACAAAGTCAAAAAGCAAGGTAGAAAGAAGACAAGGCCTAGAAAAGGGTATGAAGAAGTCCATCCCTATAAATCCATGAAGCCATCGACATCTTATTCTTCTTTCAGTCAGAGTCCCTGCAACAGCAACTTTGACTGGGGCTAGGTGCCACCTCCTCTCTCTCCACAGACCCTTCTTTAGGTGGAGAAGGACCAGGTTGAATGAAAAGTCAGCAAAGCATTATTAAGTGACTTGGAGGATTGATGAATCAGCCCTTTCCATAGCAAGCTTTCTGGATGGAGCCTGTTCTACTCAGTGAGTCACTGGCGTGGTTTCAACTGGGGAAAGAGGTCAACATTGCAAATACCTCCGTTCCCTTCACGTGCATGGAAGGTGATTATTTGTGTTGTTGGGATCAAATTATAATCCATTAGAAGGTTTTTTTTTTTACTGTAATAAAGGTTATTCAGAAGCTCAGAGGCATGCCATAGATTGAAGTTGGGAAAGAAAATGTTGAATAAAGATAAAAGGTCAACACTCTTCTTTGGTCCACCACTTCCAGAGGACTCCAGAGCCTTCAAGATGAGTATTAAATCATTATCTTTATTGATTTGGCAAGTAAGAAGGACAGACATTGCATTTGGCCCTCAGGGGCATGGAATGCTTTTAAAACCAGATGTGAGAGGCCAGGCCTACTGGTAAATCTCTTAGCAGGTGTCTTTGGTTGAGTAGCATCCACTGCCCCCAATCCACACCCACCTGGAGCCTCAGAATGTGATTCAGTTTGGAAACAGCACCTTTGCATCTTTGTGAAGTGCACCATGTTGGATGAGGTGAGGCCCTAGGTTCAATTGCTAGTGACATTATAAGGGGAAAGCCATCTGGAGACAAAATGAGAGAATGCCATGTGACAACAGAGACAGATATGGGAGGAGTGTAGTTGCAAACCAAGGAAAACCAAGGGTTGCATCTCCCCAGGAAAAGTTGGAAGAAGCGCTAGAAGGATTCTTTCTGAGAACCTTCAGAGGGAGCATTCCTCTTCTGACTGTGAACTTCTGGCCTCCAGCACTGTGAGATCATACATGTCTGTTGTGTTAAGGCAGCCCTAGGTGATGAATACATAATGCATAAAAACGCCAGTGCATAATGATGATCATAGTTATTGTGGAAGGAGGTGTGAAGATGCAAGTACATATTTACAAGAGCTAGCACTAGTGCAAAGAAGTTTAAGTGAATTTTAAGTTAATAAGTTTAAAGAATAACTAGGACTATACTAGTATTTCTTTTCTTTTTTGTCCTGAGCCTGACATCTGATATGCAGGTGGATCCAAGTTTTTGTCTGGGGAAATGATGTCATGGCTGGGAAAAGGACCAGAAAGCTGGATCAGGGAAGAGAGTAGCTCCCTAATATGGGAAAGGGGTATAAATATTGTTAACTGTAAACTCCATCGATTTGATCTGATCTGGGGCCCATATTCAGCTGAGGAGCCTGTGTGACCTCTGCATCCCTCTAGATCTGAGCTCACATTCTGTGGTCATGAGTAGGAATGTTCTAAGTTGCCCCAATTTCTGGACCCATCTTGGAACAGAGTATGTTGTCCAGCCTCCCTTCAGAGGATGGAACACTCTCTAACATTGTTGATCCACGCTGGGGGCAAGGTCCTATGAGGGCCCACAAAGGGGTCTATTGTGTTGTTCCTATTAGAGATGACCAGTAACAATGGAGAGAGGGATCTATTCGAGGTTTAGGCCCAGCATGCATGTTTGAGAATCTCAGGACTCACCGACTAGGGCCCCAGCTGATAGGTTGGCCTGATAGTGACTAAAGAGTCATCGTTAAAGTATGCCAGTCTCTTGCCCTTATTCAGCTTTTGTAGTCCTTGCTTTGACATGGTTAGCTTTGGAGGGAGTGAGGGAAGTGTAATAGGAAGTAGGTGAGGAGGGTATCTAAGTCTAAATAGACACTACTTCATTAGGCACTTTATGGAGTCTTTTTAGGCTTTTCTGCTTGCTTGCTGCATATACTGATTCACTGCAGACTATTGTGCACTTTTACTCTCATGTATGTATTTTGCCCTAATTTATGGATAGTTATGGGCTCTTTGGAATATAACTAAAATAGGACTACTAACTATCTGTAAAACGGAGACCCCCGCCCCAACTCTTTATCTGAACTATTCCAGCCTTTAGGTTCATGATTAGTCAACAGTTTGTTTGGCTCTATATATTAACTCTTTTTTCAGCCACCAGATGCTAACATGATGTCAACTGGACTTCCTTGAGCAGATGACCCCACCAACATGTCCTGGAGCTCTTCTTCCCCATAATCCTGCCCCCAGGGAAAGAGAGACAGACTGGGAGTATGGATCGACCTGCCAATGCTCATGTTCAGCTCAGAAGCAATTACAGAAGCCAAACCTTCCACCTTCTGCACCCCATAATGACTCTGGGCCCATACTCCGAGAGGGATAAAGAATGGGAAAGCTGTCAGGAGGGAATAGGATACGGAGTTCTGGTGGTGGGAATTGTGTGGAGTTGTACCCCTCTTATCCTATGGTTTTGTCAGCGTTTTCTTCTATAAATAAATTTTTTTTTTAAATACCACACAGGGAGTCAGGCAGTAGCACAGCAGGTTAAGCGCATGTGGCGCAAAGCACAAGGACAGGCATAAGGATCTGGTTTGAGCCCCCGGCTCCCTACCTGTAGGGGAGTCGCTTCACAGGTGGTGAAGCAGGTGTGTAGGTGTCTATCTTTCTATCCCCCTCTCTGTCTTCCCCTCCTCTCTCCATTTTTCTCTGTCCTATCCAACAAGGATGACATCAATAACAACAACAATAATAACAATAACAACAATAAAAACAACAAGGCAACAAAAGAGAAAATAAATTTAAAAAGAGACAGAATTTTAAAAAACCACACAAGAAAAGAATAACTAGAAATTCCTGTCACTCCTGGTTGACTATTTTATTATAAGATCAATAACTATAGCAGAAGCTCTTGTATAAAGAACTTGGAGTCAAGTTTCAGCTCTGTCACTTACTGCATGACTGTGGGGACGTGACTTCACTTCTCTGGGTTTCGGCTTCCTCATCACTAAATCTGAAATAGTAGTTCCAATCTTAAGGTTACTTTGAGAATTTCCTAAAATCAAGTCTATGAAGTACAGTGTAGGGTCTGACCCCTTGAAATTATGCAGAAAAAATGGTTCCTTATTATTTTTAGGTTTCAGACATACTGATCTCTCTCTTTCTCTTTTTCTTCAATTATTTTTTATACCAGAGCACTGATCAGTTCTGGCTCATGGTGGTGCCTGAGATTGAATCTTAGACCTGAGACCTCAGAACCTCAGGCATGAAAGTCTTTTTGCATAACCATTATGCTGTCCCCTGAGCTGCTAACACACTAATTTTCCTTCAGTAATAATGCTTCTATTGGCACGGAAAACAAACCTTAAGCAGGCAAGGAAGAGGAAAGGACACTCTTTCCAAAGACTATGAGATGCCAAGAGCCTTGTTGGGCATTAAAGATAGAAGCAAGAGATTCAGTTCACTCTTGAACTTGATCTCTGCAGATAGTTATTCACTGCTGTTAGACACTCCTAAGAAGAAGCCTTGTGGTTTTGTGCCAAGAATAGCAACATCAAAAGACTTCTGAGTGCCATTTATCCCACTTGAATCTGTCAAAACATGGTGGTGACCTAGGCTCTGAGGCCACTTCAGCACATGCCCCATGAAGAGAAGTCTCAGTTGGCCAAGCAGCTTCCACATCCACTAACAGGGCATTTGTTTTGACCCCAGGAATAGCAGCAGGAATATTTCTGCCATTGCATGGTGATGCTTCTTTTTGACATTCAGAATGCAGAGATGAGACTGCCAGGCATATATCCAAAGGACATGAAAACACCAATTTGAAGGAACATGTGAGCCCCTCTGCTCATAACTGCATGGTTTACAGAAGTCAAAAACTGGAAGCAATGTAAATGCCCATCAATGGAGGACTGGATAAAGAAATTGCAGGATGTATATTCAGTGGAATACTGCTCTACAATAAAAAAAAAAAGAATAACATTATATTCATTCCAACAAAATGGATGGAAATGAAAGTGATTATGCTTAGTAGATAAAGAGGGGGGCCTGGTGGTGGCAGATCTAGTTAAACACACATAATACAAAGTGCAAGGATCCGGGTTCAAGCCCCTGGGTCCCTGCCTGCAGGGAGGATGCTTCACAAGTGGTGAAACAGGTCTGCAGGTGTCTATCTTTCTCTCTCCCTCTCTATCTCCCCATTTTCTCTCTCTTTCTGTCCTATCCAACAAAAAGGAAAAAATGGCCACCAGGAGCAGCAGCTTCATAGTGCTGGTATGGAGTCTCAGTGATAACCTTGGAGGCAAAAAAAAAAAAAAAGTAAAGAGGAAAAAGACAACTATGAAGTTTCCTTCATATGTAGAATATGGACAATGAGGACATATGAGCTTGCAAAAAAGAACAATAAAAATAGAGGACTAACCAGACTATCTCTAAGACTTTATGAGAACTATGGTGGTTGGTAGGAGCGGCACAGATCTTTGGACTTTATTGTTGTGTATAGCATGAAACTATACCCCTGTAATCTTTTCTTTTAATTAATTAAATGATGAAAAAGAGATCCAGAGGGGAATATACAGAGAAAGACCAGAGCCTGCCCTGCTCAACTTGGGCTTGTGGCAGTCCTAGGGACTGAACTGGGGACTTCAGAGCCTCAGGCATGAATGCTTTTTGCAGAACCATTATGCTGTCTTCCCAGCCCACCCTTGTAAATTCAATAACGAATGCAAATTTTATTAAGAATCAGAATTGGGAGAGATGCTGTTTTTCAGCTGGTTGGAACTTCATGTTGCTTATCCTTCCCCAGTGGAATGTGTTTTTCTTTTTCTCCTTCTTCTCCTCCTCCTCCTCCTTCTTCTTTTCATTAAGAGATTTATTTTCATGGGGAACAGAAGGAGAAAGAGAGCACGGAGCACTGTTCAGCCTAACATATGGCAGTGCCAAGGACTGAGCCTGAGCCCCATTGGACCTCAGGCACCCAACAGACACTGTATGGAGGAGCATTTTGTGTGGGAGAAAGCAGACCCTAGGAATCAGCTATTTGGGATGCGTTTTGCAAGAGTCTTTCTTTCTGTTGAAATAATCCTGAATTTGACTTTCAAGAAAATGTCTTGAGTGATAATGGGAGATTCTCATCATTCTGACAGACCTGTCAGATCTATAAGCTCAGAAAATCACCTATATTGTTCAAGGTCACAGAAGAATTTATAATCCTAAATTAGCCCCCAAAAGGAGAACCAAATCTATTTACAGCTCCAAGATGTTTTCAGGGTGAATTCTTAGTTCAACTTAGAGGCAAGTGCCAAGGAAGGTACAAGTAAACAGCAAGGTACCGTCTTCTGAACAGCTGACACAGGAATCAAGATGCAAATATTTTTAATGGCCATATAAGTGGTTGAGTAGGTAGGACTTAGGACTTTCCTGCATGGGGCCGTGAACTTGATCCCCAGCACTACATATGCCAGAACCATGCTTTGGCTTCTCCCCTTCTGTCTTCAAAAAATCATTGGGGGTCAGAGAACTAACTCACTAGGCAGGCTGTGTGCCTTGCCATGTGCCCAACCCAGGTTCAAACCCCCATACCACATGGGAGATGCCATGGAGCTAGGGGAAGTTCCAGTGCCATGGTCTCCCTTTGTGAATGTAAAAGTGCCCCAGGAGGAATGAAATCATGTATGTGCAAGACCCTGGCTCTGCCAGTGAAAACAGGAAGGGAGGGAGAGGAGAAGGGAAAGTGGGTAAAAGAGAGGCAGGGAGGGAGAAAGTGAGAAAAAGGAAGTAACTAGAGACAGATCGTAATCCAAACTCAAATTGTGTGACAAACTCCATAAAGATAAATAGCTGGGACAATGGCTTTTCCAAAGAGGAATTCTTACAGCAGTTCCATTAAGAAAACCAGCCTGCTTATAAATATTACCTTGTGAGTCCTTCCATTTGTAGCTCTTTGTTATTCATACAAAGCACTGCACTTTCCTATTTGGAAGCAGAAAAGAGAAAACAACATATGGTTGACAAAAGACACCTACCCAGAACATGATTTTTTTTTTTTTCAGAGCACATGTTCCTAGCAAGCACAATGCCTTGATAGTGGTTCCAAAAGCCTCAAAATAATAGGTGTTCTTAGGACCAAGGCCAGCAGATCTTAGGCAGCTCTGAAGTCCCCCTCCCTTCAGGCTTAATCAGCACTTACCCAGACACACGTTCATACACAGACATATACAGACACATGCAAAGATAGACACACTTACAAACTCATGCACATAGACAACACACACACACATATACCCTCTTGGAGTCAAAGGAGTCTGTTCTTTTTGGTTTTTTTGTTTGTTTGTTTTTTGTCTTTTCTGTGCCAGTTGCAAACTATATGCTTCAATGCTCCCTCATATATTTGAGACTTGAGTTTCCTCTTTGACACAACAAGCAGGTGGGATTAACTGTTACTGCAAGCCAGCCCAGCTCTAGCAACCCCTTGAGCAGGATAGCACTTGAGATTCTGAAGTAGTGCTTCAGGAGGCTTACAAGCAGTCCAGACATCCACTGGATGTCACTGTGGGGGCAGCGCCAGCCACCTGAGGGCAGGCTCTAGCACCCAGCAGCAGTGGAAAAAAATCTCTCTTGGCATTTCCTGTGGTCCCTTCCTCTTTCAGTACCTTCCTATCCACATTCAAATGCTCATGGTTCGAGCTGAGTTCAATTCAGTAAACAAAGAGACATCAGACTGTCAACTTTTATTTAATTTTTAAAACAGATCACTGCTTAGCTGTGGATTTATAATGGTGCCAGGGATTGAACCTAGAACCTTGGAGTCTCAGGTAGGAAAGTATTTTGCGGAACCATTATGTTATCTCTCCAATCCATCAGCAGACATTCAGAAGAAAGGCAAAGAAAGTATTCTGGGGGGGGGGGGGGGTTGGGCGGTAGCACAGTGGGGTAAGCGTACGTGATGCAAAGCACAAGGACCAGGATAAGGATCCCATTTCAAGCCCCGGCTCCACACCTGCAGGGGAGTTTCTTCACAAGCAGTGAAACAGGTCTGCAGGTGTCTATCTTTCTCTCGCCCTCTGTCTACCCCTCCTCTCTCCATTTCTCTCTGTCCTGTCCAACAACAATGACATCAATAACTACAACAATAAAACAACAAGGACAACAAAAGAGAATAAATAAATATTTTTTAAAAGATATTAAAAGAAAAAATAAAGTATTCTGGGAAATTTTTAAAATTTCTTTATTGGGGAATTAATATTTTACATTTGACAGTAAATACAGTAGTTTGTACATTCATAACATTTCCCATTTTTCCATATAACAGTACAACCCCCACTAGGTCCTCTGTCATCCTTTTTGGACCTGTAAGGGGTGTGTGTGTGTGTGGGGGGGGTCTTTGCTTGTTTGTTTAACCCAAGCAATGATGATCTCTGATTATTGGTGATGTTAGGGATTGAACTTGGGTCCTCTCTCACATGAAATTCCAGTGTGCTTCCACTGTGCTATCATCCCAACCTACTGTGGGAATTTTTTTTTTTTTTTTTTTTTTTATGAAAAGGAAACATTGACAAAACCATAGGATAAGAGGGGGACAACTTCACACAATTCCCACCACCAGAACTCTGTATCCCATCCCCTTCTCTGATAGCTTTCCTATTCTTTAACCTTCTGGGAGTATGGACCCAAGATCATTGTGGGATGCAGAAGGTGGAAGGTCTGGCTTCTGTAATTGCTTCCCTGCTCAACATGGGCATTGACATGTCAATCCATACTCCCAGCCTGTCTTTCTCTTTCCCTAGTGGGGAAGGGCTCTGGGGAAGCAGAGCTCCAGGGCATATTGATGGGGTTGTTCAGGAAGTCTGGTTGGCATCATGCTAGCATCTGGAACCTGGTGGCTGAAAAGAGAGTTAACATGCAAAGCCAAAGAAACTGTTGACCAATTGTAGACCTAAAGGCTGGAATAGTGCAAATGAAGAGTTGGGGGGGGTCTTCCATTTTGTAGAAAGCTAGTAGGTGTATTTTATTTAGTTATATTCCAAAGAGCCTGTGGCTATACTAGTTTTTTTTTTTTTCTTTTTCTTTTTTTTCCCTGAGCCTGAAATCTGATATGCATATATAGGGACAAGAGACTTGAACTTGGGTCCTCTGTTATGCATGGTGATGTGTGAACTCAATCAGGTGCTCCACTGCCTGGCCCCTCCAGTTCTTGGCTATTCTCAGCAATTCTTCAATAAACATGGAGGCATGCATATGTCTTCATATTAGTATATTTAGCCTCAGGGATAACAACTCAGATATAGGACAAGCAGATTCTGTGGAATTTATGTTTTTAAAGGTATTTCTATACTGCTAAGGACAAAAACGACTCAGCACCATCTGGAGATAACCACAAGAAACATATCCATCCCTTCTTTCTTCTGAGCAAACATATTTATATTTGAAATTTACATTATTGAGATTGCACTTTATACAGTTCACATTTTGCTCTTTAAGTGAGCCAATGTTTCTTAAGTGAGCCAATGTTCCTTGTATTATTTTTTAATGCCCGCATACTTTTCCAGCATATGAGTACCATGATTTATTTAACACTCCTAATCGGAGCTGATTTGGGTTGTTTTCAGATCGTAACTGTGGAGGTTAATACTCTGAACATTTCCAGGTCTCAAATTTGGTCCACAGTTGTATAGTTTCTTTAAGGGAGATTCTGAGAAGTGGATACTGAACTTGAAATTCTTTTGTTGACTTGAAGGACATTTTCCCTTCAGGGTCCCATTATCTCTTAGGTAATTGAGTCTTCACAGAAGCATTCCTCTTTTACGCTACATCTGACTGATTGTTAAAGCCATGGGACCCAGTAAGGTGGGCCTAGAAGCATTTAAAAGCCTAGAAAAGGAAGTTTAAAGATTATTTTTTTTAACATGCACTCTACCAGGTGAGACACCACCTGGCCCCTAAAAGGTTATTTTTAACTGGCAACAATTGATTCCCAACAAACCCATAGTAGTAAACACAAGCTTGAGTGAAGACTATTTAGAAGTGCCTAACAACTTTTAGGCTGTCTTAGTCTTTCGAGTTTCTCAGGATGTTTTAGTCAAGTCTCCTCTGATACTTCAAGGGGATGCTATGAACCTCAGGGGCAGCCGGGTGAATGAATTCTAAGGAGAAGGGAGGCAGTTGCCATGTAACCTGGACTATGAAGAAAGCCAACCGCATACCTGCTGTCTTTCTGGAGAATTCGAAGGTGGATCACACCTGTGCTGGGGAGATAAAGCCGAGCCACACCCAGTTGGAGCCCCGAAGTAAGCTTGTGACTGACTACAGGTAGACAGACTACCACCTGCTGATCCATTTCTGTGAGTGGCTGAAAAGAGAGAAAAGTGGAGAAAATACACTCTGTGTCATTTCCCTTCTCAACAGACATCTTGAAAAAGACCACAGCTTCACCTTATTCAAGGATATCTTAGAAACTACTTTTTTTTTTGTAATTGATTTTACTTATTTCTTTTTTTTTTTTTTTTTTTTTACTTATTTCATGTGAGCTTAGGAGAGACAGAGAAATGAGAGCAGCACTCCAGCACACGTGGCCCAAGGGAACGAACTAGGAGACCCAGGTGCCTAAGTTCTACCAGTTATTTCCCCAAACCTATCTTCCTTTATGTGTCAGTTGTACCAGATACGTTCTCAACACTCCTTATAGAAGGAGACTCTATTTTATATACACATAGAGGAGTTGAATATATAAAGGCGAAATGAAACCATTTGCAAAACAAAAGAATTGCTCCCTAGCTAAATCTATCTGGAAATCTGGATCTTCATATTCAACATCAGATTTGCCTCGAGGAAGTGTTCACAGCAAATACATCTGTTCCAACTGGAATTCATGTGTATCTGTGCAACCTTTCACAGGAGATGTCTCTGGCAGGTCACGAAACGCAGATGGATGTAACGGTCCAACTCCTCCAGCCTTAGCTCATTTGGGTATTTGATCCAGGTCTGAGAAAGGCCAGCTTTCTTGGTGAACATAGGCATGTTTTTTGCTTTGTTAAAACCTTAGTGCTGAATCCACAAAAGAAAGGAGACATGTGGCAATTAGTCTGTGAAAAGCAGCCCAGTCTCTCTGGCAATCGGGAAAGTCAATTAATGTCCCCCGGACCCCCATCTGTTCCAGGTTAAAGCTCTGGACTCAGTGTGTGACAAGTCTAAGCAGAGGGGCTGGGGGCATCACAAATCCTCTCTTTAGGCGAAGCTGTGCTTACAAGGCTTAGTGGCAGGCAGAACAAAAGTTCCACTGAAACAAGTGCTGGGGCCTTTTATTTATTTATTTATTTTTGGTGGGGGGGCAGCAGGTGTCTTGGAAAGCTTGAGTTCTTGGTGCAGTATTTTCAGTATTGTCACCCTGTGGTATGGCTCAGAGTGCTGGAGAAAGTAACGCCATTAGTAACTCATTTGCTTTCGCACATATGGGAGCTAATGCGTTCCCTGGCCCCGAGGTCCAGGTGGTCAGCACTGCCAGCACTGATTTGGAGGCACTTCTGAGCCCAGTGCCACGTGGGCTGGGGCTAGTGGCCAGCAGGTCTCCCTTCTGCTGCAGCTGCCAGAGCAGCTGGCCCAGAGGCTTCTCCTTTTGTCCAGTTGAAGCAAATGTCCAGACTCAGCTGACAATAGTGTATTCTGCAGCTTGGCGCCCAGGCTGCCTATGGGAGTGCGCCCAGCTGCGCCCAGAGCACTCCTTAGTGCCTGCGGCATATTTGCATTTTCAGCTCAAGAACTAATTGAGCTCAGTTCTTGCTTTGATCTTAAGGTCATATGGTCTCTGGGTCAGAGGAGTTCAGTGTAGCTAGCACGGGAGTCGCAGAGAAAAAGCTAGGATGAATGCCTGAGCATTTTCACTAGATTTGGGGCTACATTATGAAAATGAACCCTCTGAAAACAGAGGTAACAAGGCTAATGTGCTTTTTTATAGATCTTTAAAAAATTTTTTTTAATTATCTTTATTTATTGGATAGAGACAGAAATTGAGAGGGCATGGGGAGACAGAGTGAGAGAGAGACAGAGAAACAACTATAGCATTGCTTCACCATTCACAAAGCTTTGCCCCTGCAGGTGTTCGAACCTGGGGTTCTTATGTAACATGTGTGCTCAAACAGGTGCACCCCGTGCCCAAGGCTAAAGTTTACATGAAGAATGAATTTACTGGAGTTGGGCAGCGGTGGACACTGTTGAACACACACATTACCATATATAAGGACCCAGGTTCAAGCCCCTATTCCCCACCTGCAGGGAAAATGCTTCATGAGCCATGAAGCAAGCCTGCAGGTATCTATCTTTCTCCCTCTCTGTCTCCTTTCCCTCTCAATTTATCTCTGTACTGTCAAATATAAACTAGAAGTGGGGGAAGGGAATATGATCACTGGGAACAGTGGATTCACAGTACCAGTGCCAAGCCCCAGTGATAACCCTGCTGGCAATACAAAAATAAAGTACAAAGAATTAACTTACAACTCCAACTCAGTTAGACTAAATAGGTAATCTCTCCATCACTATCAGTTGTCAGTAGTAGAGAAATCAGTATTAGAAGCCACCAACTTTGGAGACATACATGTCCAGTCCATCCATTTCATGATCGGTTATTAATTAAATCTGTGCCTGACACAAAAGCAGATGGCCCGCTCATTCACAGCAGTGGGATTGCATGGAATGAATTCATTGCTTTGCTCAGGCTGGTACTGAAATGAACTTACATTCTCAATCCTCTCACCAATTAATGCTACAGCAAAATGGCCAGAGAGTGTGCTGTCCGAGGAGAGGAATTGGATTTGGGATTTAAATTAGCACAGCGTTTGCTGGAGGAGGGCAGAAACCTACTTGGCTCATATTATCACAGCACTTTAATCCTCATGTACAAATGGCTTCCAGACCTTCCTCATCATCAGCTCCCCTAGAGGACAAGTGAAAGATGTGATGCCACCCTGGAAAAACATTTCACATGGCCAGTCAAGACCCAGTGCCATCCGAGTGCCCATTAGTCAGCTCAACTGGAGGCCCGGATTAAACCCACATTGTTGCAGTGTGTAGCCAAGGGAGACAGGGAAGTGCACAGAATCTCAGCAAGTCAACTCGGGGTCCTCTGGACCATAGAATGTCTCAGTCCACCATGAAGGGTCCTTAGCCCGTCTGGTCTTTCTGATAGCCCTCTTCTGTGACCTCTTGTGCTGCGCCTTCTCTTGATGTTCACTGACATTACCGATGGAAGAGTTTCCTGAGTGTTTCCTTCATCCCTTCAGCAACAACACAAAGCCTTGGATTGGATGGTCAGGCCTGTGAAGAGGTCATGAATGCTTTAGTGATGAACGCTGCCAAGTGGGTTCATCAAGAAGTACTCCAGGGTGATGACGAGCACACACGGCGTTGTTCAAGGAACGGGGCTAACAGCCCTGGGATGGAGAGGAAGGAAAGAGCATTGGCAAAGGGAGAAGCTGAGGCAGATGCTGTCCCAAGGAGAGCCTCAGCCCCCTGGGGAACTCTAGAGCTGAGTTGGGCTCTTGAAAGTTGCCTCAGTGGGGCATGTGGCATCAGTGATGTGTATCTCTGAAAAACCAGCCCTTGGATGTGGGATGCTTTAAAAGAGAAACATGACCTTGAATGTGGCAGTTCTTTGAGAATGAGGCAACCCCAAGGGAGCGGACAGCTGGGGACTGTCTGCTAGCAGCTAGAGGAAAATGAGCCCTTCACTTCTGCACAGGGATCACAAACTGGCATCCATAACATAAAATACCAATAACAGAGGACGAACATTCCAGGCAGAGAGAGCAACAAACGCAAAAGCCTTAGGACAAGCATTCACGTGGTGTGTGCAAGTCAGGAGCAGGAGGAATAAAAATGTGTACCGGAGGAATAGAGGGAATGTGGTAGGAGACAGGGAGTGGAAAGGCGCAGTAGTTTATGGGCCACGGGGTTTGTGTTTATTCTAGTAGCAGTGAGAGCTGTTTGAGGACTGCAAGGAATAGAGCAACAGAACTGACTTACACATTGACAGATCACTCTGACTGGCTGGTGCAGTGGTCTGTAGGGCTATAGATTGAAGCAGGGCCATAGCAAGAAGTGATTCTGCCTGGGGGCGGGGGGGATATGAGAAGATAGTCATCTAGATTAGGATTTTGCAGCAAAGCTGATGAGAAGTTACTTGGGGGATACAGTCAATGGTTCATGATTATTGACTGCTTAGTAGATGCATATGGGGGAAAGAGAACTAATGAGGACTCAGGTTTATAGCCCGCCCAACTGGGAACATGTTTGAGCAGCAGATGGGAGAAGACTGAAAAAGAAAAGAGGTTATGTGTGTGGAAGATAAAAGCAAAAAAAAACAAACAAACAAACAAAAAAACCTGGGACAGTTTAAATTTGGGATTCACAGAAACAAATTGTGAGATAAGAGTTTGAGTGTTAATAGTGTGTTTGAGAGATGATCCAAGGAGCCAGAGGTTAGGAATTGGGAAAGGGAGACAGGAAACAGAAGGCAGTGACTAGGTGTGACCTATCAAGCAAGTCATGAATGGGATAAGTCACAACTGGCGCTTAATGTCACTGGGGAACAGTGTAGACCACGCAGCTCCATGGTCTTGCCTACTAGGTAAGGATGCTGTGATGCTTAACGACTACTCCTGTTAGTGCTCCTGGAATTATCAAAGCTTTAGCATTTCTGGTCTCTTCTAAATCAGAGCAGCAGGATCTGATAGTCAGAGGAAGTCCCCTGGCAAAGAGACAGCAGCTGCCAACTGGAGGTCAGCCTGCTGGTCTCCGGAATGATAAGGGCTGGCAAGCTGCTAGTGGGAATGCAAAATTTGTGAGTCACGTAGTATCCAAGGAAGTTGAGTCTAAGAATCAGACTGGGTGTTTGATCTAGAGGTCTTTGGTTTTTATTTATTTATTATCAGATAGAGACAGAGATAAACTGAGACTAGAGGGAGAGATAGAAAAGGAAGAGAGATGACAGAGGACCTAGTGGGAGTTGTATTGTTATATGGAAAACTGGGAAATGTTATGCATGTACAAACTATTATATTTACTGTCAAATGTAAAACATTAATCCCCCAATAAAGAAATTTAAAAAAAAGAAAGGGAAGAGAGACACCTGCAGCCCTGCTTCACCACTCGTGAACCTTTCCCCCGGCAGGTGGGTGCCAGGGGCTTAAACCCAGGTTCTTGTTCACTGTAATTTAAGCACTTACCCAGCTGCGCCACTGCCTGGCCCCTGATCTAGAGTTTTAAAGACAAGCATCTAAGTAAATGGGATGGTCTCATGTCGTTTTCGACGGGTTAGGTTGTTTTCACTGGCTTCACGGGCGGGTAACAGACGACCAGGGACTCATAGTTGAGCTGTAGGCAGTATCTCTTTATTCATGCAGGACGCAGCACAATCTAAGACGAGCTAAGCTAAACTCAAGGTAAAGTACTCTAAAACTCACAATGCTGTCTTTATATATACTTGCCAAGTAGGATGGAAACAGGATGTGACATAGAGAGGGTGGAGAGAAAAGTGACTGGTGACAATCAGTGTGTGACAAGGAGAGGATCAGGGTGTGACAAGGAGGGGGGTGGAGCAAAAACATATCATGAAACAGTGGGGATTGAACCAATGCCCTGGAGGGAGGTGCTTGTTAACAGCGGTTATATAAATAGAATGAAGTGGTTATGTAAATAGAATAGTGTTAAGCAGGGGGGATTTAAACCAAATGAAACAGAAGGGGTCTCATGCATACCAACAGTCTCACTCATGGACATAAACCAGTACTGCCTCTGATAAAGAAACCTAAATCAGCCTGAAGCCACCACCTTTCTTGAACATTTCCATGAGCCAAAGTCAGAACCCAGCAGCTCTGGTTCTGTAAAGAGGCCACCCCCCCAAGCCTCCCGACTCTGTAATGGAGCAGGGACACAGTACCTGGTACATGAGACTTAGCAATCATCAAAGATACACAAAGAGCACTTGGTCCATGATGCCACCCTTAAGTCACAATAACTGACTCATTGATTTCCAGAAGTATGAGTCAATAGGTAGATAGAAAAAAATGACCTTGCTTGATTCCCTAAATGCAGAGGCAACACAGAGTGTTGGTTAATATGATTTAATTGCTTTTCAATTTAGTTGTAACCTCTCTTATGTAAACTCATTGTATCTAATCTAAGCATCAAGACCTGATCTTTGTACCACTTCTGTCAGAATAATGTGAGGACTGGTCCTGAATTAAGCTCCACTGAGATATGAGTCCCCAGTTGGATTCTTTAATAAACTCACCATCTTAATTTTTTTTTAATTGCCACCCAGGATTGTTGTGGGGGCTCAGTGCTTACATGGTGAATCTACCACTCCTGGCCGGCTTTCTTTGGTTTTTCCTTTATTTTTAGTAGAGACAGGAAGAAATTGAGAGTGAAGGGGAAAGAGAGAGAGAGAGAGGAGAGAGAGATGGAGTGAGAGGGAGAAGACACCTGCAGCACTGCTTTGTCACTTGTGAAGCTTTTGTCCTGGGGAGCAGGGGGTTGAACCTGGGTCTTCGTTCACTGTAATGTGTGTGCTCTACCAGATGTGCCATTGCCTGGTCCCTTAAACGTACCTTCTTCAATACACTAAGTTTCTTCTGCTTTCACTTAATACCTCAATGTAAATTAACTGCTAGCATAACAAAATATAAGTGCAACATTTGACAATAGATTCTGAGTAGGACCTCAACTAAGTAATGGAGAAAGTCCGACTACCTAGACAACTCGTGCTGAATCTGTCATAGCTGAAGGAATAAGACCTAGCAGAGTCAAACTCCAAACCTGAGAGGCATGAGAATGGCGGTGGTGGTGCTCCTATTAGGACTACAGCCCCAAAGACATGGATTCCAGTAACTCTTGAACCCTGTCATTATGTGAGACCACAGCAAGAAGATGCCCATAAACCAGCCAGCAGACCCTTTTTGGACACCAAATATGCCAGTGCCTTGATCTTGGGCTTCCCAGCCTTGAGAAAACTGTGAGGAATAAGTATTCAATGTATAAATCTTCAGGGGGAAATAAAATAGTTCTTGAACTGTGTCCACAGTTGCCTAGGGATGGGGTTGGGCTTAGAGTCACAAAGAAGTCAAGTAGTTCTCATTCTGGTTTGTTAAGTAAATTAAAAGAAAAACAGTGAGTCAAGTGCCACCTGCTTAAGGTTCCAGTCTCTGGGTGTTCTGTTGTTTGTGACCCCAAAAAGAGACAGGTGTACTTTGCCAGAGGTGGCCTTGTCTGAAAGTCTCCAGGCCTGCCTGGATTCACTGGGGGCTAATTCTCAACATATTCCTGCCAGGATGAAAAGGAAATCATCTTGTACCCCTCTGGAAGTTTCAGGAGTTGGAAAAATACTCAAAAAGGCATAGAGTTTAAAAATGTTTTAAGCAGGGAGTTGGGCAGTAGCGCAGCGGGTTAAGCGCACGTGGTGCAAAGCGCAGTGACTGGCATAAGGATCCCGGTTCGAACCCCCAGCTCCCCACCTGCAGGGGAGTCGCTTCACAGGTGGTGAAGCAGGTCTGCAGGTGTCTTTCTCTCCCCCTGTCTTCCCCTCCTCTCTCCATTTCTCTCTGTCCTATCCAACAACAATAACAACAATAATAATAACCACAACAATGATGGAACAACAAGGGCCACAATGGGGAAAAAAAATAGTCTCCAGGAGCCGTGGGTTCGTGGTGCAGGCACCGAGCCTGGCAATAACCCTGGGGGCAAAAAACATGTTTTAAGCAAAAAGTATATTAGTGACATGTATATTTTCTTTATACATGAGACAGAACCAGAAAGTTAACTTCCCCCACGTAGCTTCAGAGGCCATCTTTAAATATCATAACTAAAGCAGAGAACATTGGGAAGAGGGAAGGGTCAGTTAGACAAGTTTTAAGTAAACATAAGACGACAGATCTAAGTTTTGCCTTCTCCAAGGGAAAGAGATAAGGATTATGGAGATAAAAGAGATAAGGATTATGTCTAAGGAGACACCATTAAGGGAGAGATTGACCTCTCAATATTTGTAAACTATAGAAATGGTTTGGGAAGGGCACGGTGTCTCCCCCAATTAAGCACAAGGACAGGCACAAGTATCAGGGTTTGAGCCCCTGGCTCCCCACCTGTAGGGGGTCTGCTTCCGGAGCAGTGAAGCAGGTCTGCAGGTGCCTGTCTTTCTCTCTCCCTATCTTCCCTTCCTCTCTCAATCTCTCTCCTAGCCAATAAAAAAAGGGGGGGTGGCCACCAGGAGCAATAGGTGGGCTATTCATTTTGCAGCCACTAAGCCCTAGTGATAACCCTGGAGGTAAAAAAAAAAAAAAAGACAGAAAGAAAAGAAAAGAGAAATAAAGAAAGAAAGAAAGAGGACACTGGCAAGTCAATCCTTCTCCCAGCCTGTCTCTCTCTCTCCCTAGTGGGGCAGGGCTCTGGAGAAGCAGGGCTCCAGGACACATTGGTAAGGTTGTCTGTCCAGGAAAGTCTGGTTGGCATCATGCTAGTGTCTGGAACCTGGTGGCTGAAAAGACAGTTAACATATAAAGCCAAATAAATTGTTGACTAATCATGAACCTAAAGAGGAAAAGAGGAGATTCCTAAGGGCATAGTCTTGTAAACAGGTTTCACAAAAAGCTACCTCCATTCAGTTTTCAGAGCCCTACTGTGAAATTCACCTTTTGCCAAGGACAGAATTTGAATTAGAATTTTTTTATTTTGTTTTTGCTTCCCATTTCTTTTTTAGTTAAGTAGACTTAAATGATTCTGTTTTCTCCTTTTTTCCTTCCTTCCTTTCTCTCTTTCTTTCTTTCTTTCTTTCTTTTTTTCTTTTTGTCAATACTCTCATCAGCTTATTTTGAATGAAGCTCCTCTGGCATCTTCAGTAGAGCCACAGGAAGTGGAAATACTGAGATTTCTTTCCTACTAGAAATGGGAAGTGTAACCTCCCATTGTTTCTTTCCTAGCCCCAGGTCACTCTATGCTCTTGAACCACTGTTTTCAAGACCTGGGGCCTTTACCAAAGATGCAAAAGTTTTGTTATTTGAATACAAATTGTCTCTAATTTGGGAGAAACAATGTCCATGTTCAGTGGGGAAGCAATTACAGAAGCCAGACCTTCCACCTTTTGCACTCCACAATGTCCATACTCCCAGAGGGACAAAACTCTCCCAAACTCTCTCCCTTTACACTGTCTGAACTGGAAGACGCTTTGAAGAGGGTTAAACCGGGAACGGCTGCTGGCTATGATAACATCACCCCAGAACTCATTCTTAACCTGGGCCCCGCGGCCAAGAAGTGGCTCACTACATTCCTGTCCCACATCTTGGAATCTGAGTCTATGCCCAAAATTTGGCGTCGTGTGAAGATAATAGCAATTTTGAAACCAAAGAAAGACCCAACACTGGCCGCCAGCTATAGACCAATTTCTCTCCTCTCCGTGTGTTACAAACTCCTTGAGAGGCTGCTTCTGTCACGTATTTCTCCTCTTACAGAGAAATTCCTATCACCCAACCTGGTTTCCGCCCAGGAAGATCTACCTGCGAACAAGCCCTGGCCCTCTCAACTTACATTGAAATATTGGTCCTCTTGTTTCTTTCTCTTCTTCTCTTTCAACTTGAAAAGGTCATCCTGGAGCAATGAAGCCTTGGTGACAACAACAAAATGGGATAAGGAAAAAACAAAGTGGTTTTTAGCCTTGCTTGGGGTTAACTAATCTATTGAGAAGACTTTTTTCATGAACCTAAAGACTGGACTAGTGCAGATGAAGAGTTGGGGGGGGGTCTCCATTTTGTAGATAGCTAGTAGGCCTATTTTAGTTATATTCCAAAGGGCCTGGGACTATATTAGTTTTTTTTTTCCCTGAGCCTGAAATCTGATATGCCAGTGGATCCAAGCTATTGTCTGGGGAGATGATGTCGTGGCTGAGAAAAGGACCAGAAAGCTGGATCAGGGAAGAGAGTAGCTCCCAAATATGGGAAAGGTGTATAAATATTGTTGACTGTAAACCCCATTGATTTGATGTGATCTGGGGCCCATATTCAGCTTAGGAGCCTATGTGACCTCTGCATCCCTATATATCTGACACTCTCTAATTCTTTTTTTTTTTTTTTTTTTTTTGCCTCCAGGGTTGTTGCTGGGGCTCGGTATCTGCACTACGAATCCACTGTTCCTGGAGGCTTTTTCCTCCTTTTTGTTACCCTTGTTGTTGTGGTTATTATTGTTGTTGTTATTGATGTCATTGTTTTTGGATAGGACAAAGAGAAATCGAGAGAGGACGGAAAGACAGAGAGGGGAAGAAAAAGACAGGCATTTGCAGACCTGCTTCACCACCTGTGAATCGACCCCCTCCAGGTGGGGAGCCAGGGGCTCAAACCGGGATCCTTAAGCTGTCTTTGCACTTCAAACCATATGAACTTAATCCACTGCACAACCACCCAACCCCCGCCCTCTAATTCTTATAGTGGTTAATACTGGGGAAGAAGAGCTGAAACAGACATTGTTAAAATTGTGTTTTTGCCTTCATTTCTTTACTAAATAGAACTTTAGATCTTGCTTAAAGAAAATGCTAGGATAATGTTAAAGGAAGATGACCAGATGGCTCTGAACCCTAGTTCCACTGGAACATGGAACTTCTGTGACAAGCTTGCCTTTTTCACCATCGCTGAGAGGGAAGAGATTCTGGAGGACACCTGAGGAAGTCAGGAGCTGTTTCTCTTATCTGGGAGGGAAGTGGGAAAAGGAAGGACAGCTAAGGGATGATTTCACTCATAAGTGGAGTATAGAGAATTGTAACACCTGAGTTTGAACTTGAAAAAACAAACAAATGAAAAATATATAGTTATCCCATAACTATGACCTTGGGTAGTCATATGTAGTCAACCTATAACTATGGTCACATTTAGTCAACCCATAAGTATGGTGAGTGGTGGTTACTCTGAGGAAAGGGGGAGAGACACAGAACTTTGGCGGTGGGAATGGTGTGAAATTATACTCCTATTACCATATAATCTTATAAGTCATTATTAAGTCCCTAATACAAATATTTTTTAAAATGTTGCAGTTTTTCCGGAGGCATGGCTATGGAGTAGGAGCCATTTCAGATCATGCTTCTGATAAACTAGGGGGGAAAAAAGAAAGAAAAATCAACTGAAAACTAGCAAAACACAACCAGAATCTCTCTAGAAACTCACTAAGCCATAGCCACCAAGTTGCAGATGCTACTACAATTTTATGCTGAACTCCCTGGGTAGATGACCTCACCAGTGTGTCCTGGAACTTCACCTCTCCAGAGCCCTACCCCACTAGGGAAATAGAGAAACAGGCTGGGTGGTGGGGGGGTGATGGTGAATCAACCTGCCAATGCCCAAGTTCAGCAGAGAAGCAATTAAAGAAGCCAGACCTTCCACCTTCTGGAACCCATAAAGAATTTTGATCCATACTCCCTGAGGGGGAGAAATATTAAGGGAAGATGACCAGAGGGCTCTGAACTCCAAATAAAAGAGAGAGTGTGCGGAGGATACTTAGAAGTAGTAGGTTTGACTTAGAAAGGAAGATAAGGAAAAAATGGGCAATTACTATGTAAATGTAGATGGATGGTTATAGAAACAATAGTCAAACTATATCTGTGATCTTGGGACAAGTAATGCAGTTCTCAATGGAGGGAATAGGGAGAGAAATCCTGGTGGCAAGAAAGGTATAGAATTATACCCCTGTTATAGTTTTGTAAATAAATATTAAATCACTAATAACTTTTTAAAGTAATGCTACAGAAAAGGCCAAGGCGATTAGAATCAGAGGCAGAAGCAGCCTCCTATCTGAATCTCCCCATCCCACTGTTAATTTCAGGCATCTGTTCAGTCACAAAGGACCACATGGTTCACTGTATGGCTTCCTGTTTCTGCTCATAGAGTCACCTGTCAGCTTGATCTGCACAGGTATGCAGATTGTTTGACCTGCCTCCTTTGACAGGTGGAACTACCATCTGGCATTTGTCTAAGATGTTCTGACCCCGGACAGAAATGCTGGATGTCACTGTGTGAGCATCTGGTTGTTAGAGCTTGATCTGTAGATGGGTTCAGGATTGTTCACAGTTCTTCAAAGGGGATTTTGCCAAAAAAACTTGACGATTCAAACTTCAGTGCCAATAACAGCAGGAAACTAGTTGAGATTTCTAAGTAGAAAAGAGTAATGATTGGGTTTGCACTTTTAAGTAGAATTTTTGAAAATTTGATAATGGATGCATAATATATGGAATCAGATAAGGCAGTCTAGAGCTCTGTTTCAAGCAACAAGAAATGGTGCTCTATTCTGATGCAATGAACATGAAGAGAAAGGGTCAGATAGAGATATGCCCAAGGGAGAGGAAGAAAATGGCTTATTGTAGAGGGAAGGAGAGACAAGAAAGGGATCAAAGATCACTTGTTTCTTTTGCGGGGTGAGGAGTAAATGGTGGTACCAGTTACTGAGATGGAGAACATAGAGACTGAACAGTTTAGCTATCCGGAGAAGGAAGAGAAATGAGGACCACAACACTGAACATGCTGATCTGCTTCTGAGATGCCTACAAATCATCCAAGAAAAAACATCTCATCGATAATTGGAAAGGCACCATCTGGAGCTCAGGAGAGACATATGGGCTAGACACATAGGCTTACCTCCACTTGCATGTGGATGACATTGATATCAAGAGTAGAGATTATCCAGGGACAGGGGATTTTTAAAAAAGAAAAAGTTCATAGCAGTATCCAAAGAAATGGCAATGTGTACATTGTGGATTAACAAAGAACATGATGCAAAAAAAAAAAATCACTGGGTATTTAGAAGGAAAATAAAAAATGTGTCCCATGGATAAGCCTTGAGGATCCTACATTAAGTGAAAGAAGTCACAATAGGGGAACGTTGTCTGATCACACCTATAGGACGTACATAAAGCTGTCAAGTTCATAGGGAGGGGAGTCAGAATGGTGGTTTGCCAGGAATGAGGGGGAGTGAAGACTAGGCAGTTAATGAAGCCTAGAGACAGAGTTCACTTCTGGACGAGGAGAAAAGGAGACAATTTCTCAAGGGGTGGTGGTGATGGCTGCACAGCAAAATGAATGTCCCTGATGCCAGCAGACTGTGTGCTGGAGCATGGAGAGGATAATTTCTCTGCCACAAGTATTTTTGAAGTGTGTGTTGTCATGGAAGCCAAGAGAACAAAGCATTTGAGAGGAGGATGTAGTCAAAGCAAATATGCCAAGAGGCCAGTCACAATTAGAACAGAAAGATGTTCACTTGGTTTAGAAACTTGTCAGCTACTGGTGTCTTTGTAAAAGGCAGTGTTCCAGGTGTGGTGGGGACAGAAGTTAGACTTCAGTGGGTTAAAGAGTGGAAAGAAGGCTTTGGTGGGGTTTACATTGCAGCTGCAAGATTAAAGTCCTTGGAAGTCGGGCAGTAGGTTAAGCTCACCTGGTGCAAAGCTCAAGGACCAGCAGAAGGATCCCGGTTCCAGCCCCTGGCTCCCCAACTGCAGGGGAGTCGCTTCACAAGTGGTGAAGCAGGTCTGCAGGTGTCTATCTTTCTCTCCCCATCTCTGTCTTCCCCTCCTCTCTCCATTTCTATCCAACAACAATGACATCAGTAACAACAACAATAATAACTACAACAATAAAACAAGGGCAACAAAAGGAATAAATAAATAAATAAAACATTTTTTAAAAGATTAAAGTCTTTTTTGGTTACTGCAGCATCGCAATTATAAAGGAAATTGAAAATATATAAAAACAGATGCCAATAACAAAAGAGAACTGAACAGAAGTTGGAGCGATGAAAAGAGGCTTTATTCAAATAATGGAATAGTGCCATGGAGAAGAGTGGTTCTAGTACAGACATGAACTCCTTTCTGAATACAGTCAGGGCAGGCCGGGATCCACAGCCTAGGAATAAGTTGGGAGCAGGGAGGAACAGGTAGATGGAAATTTACAAAGAGGAGAGACATCTGGGGGTGGATGTGACTCAGCTGGCCTAAGGGGTTTTTGCTAAAGGGAGGTCACTGGGATCAGGTATCACCTGGAGGAAACAGAGAGGGTGAGGAGTTTGATCAGATATGGAGGCTGGGGAAATCCTGCTCGAACAGGACTCAACACAGGCGAACAAAGATGAGCCTTGTTGGGAGAGGGTTTGGGAATCTGAGCTGGGTTTGAGGAGACATAGGGTCTTTGTCACCATTTACTAAAAACAGCACAAGTACTTTCTGCTGGGTTAAGCCAAGTCACAAAAGTGCTATGATTAATTTTGGTTTTTCTCTAGATTTTTTTTTAATTTTTTAAACATTTATTTATTTTCCCTTTTGCTGCCCTTGTTTTTCATTGTTGTTGTAGTTATTATTGTTGTTATTGATGTCATCGTTGTTGGATAGGACAGAGAGAAATGGAGAGAGGAGGGGAAGACAGAGAGGAGGAGAGAAAGATAGACACATGCAGACCTGCTTCACCGCCTGTGAAGCTATCCCCCTGCAGGTGGGGAGCCGGGGGCTCGAACCAGGATCCTTCCGCCCGTCCTTGCGCGTTGCACCACATGCGCTTAACCCACTGCACCACCGCCCGACTCCCTTTCTCTAGATTTTTGATGGAGCTGTTAGTTCTATGTGGATAGGGGTGCAGTGGGGGGGGGGAGAAAAATTATTTTCTCCATTTTCTCTGATTTAGTGGGTGAGGTCCACAGATCACTCGTTTTTAAGTGCAGTTTAATGAGCTAAGTATTATTCAAAGGGGCAACTAGCATTTGGGATATATAGGATATAAGCACCCCTGTGTTTGTAGCAGCACTATTCGTGATAGGCAAAATATGGAGTCAACCTAAATATCCATCTGTAACCACTGGATAAAGAAGTTGTGGGAAATGTCAGTGGAATACTATTCTGCCATTAAAAATAAGGACATTGTGTTTTGGGGCACAAAAATGGATGGAACTGGAAGTGATTATGCTACATGAAATGAGTAAAGAAGGGAAAGACAGCTAGCAACTTGGTGGCTTCACTCTAACCCACCTTCTGCACCCCACAATGATTCTGGGTCCATACTGCCAGAAGGATAAAGAATAGAGAAGCTATCAAGGAAGGAGATTGGATACAGAGTTCTGGGGGTGGGAATTGTGTGGAAATGTACCCCTCTAATCCTATAGTCTTGTCAATATCTCCATATTATAAATAAAAATTTAAGAAAAACTATGGTCAATCTGCATGATTGCAGTGTGAAAATCTGTAAAACACATAGTAGCATAAGTGCTTAGGGTTAGCAGAGAAATCAATAAGGAGATTAATTTTGGGCTGGGGAGACAGCACAATGGTTCTGAAAAAGACTTTCATGCCTGAGGCTCTGAAGTCCCAAGTTCAGTCCCCAGCACCACCATAAGCCAGAACTAAGCAGTGCTCTGGTCTTTCTCTCTGTGTCTTCCTCTATGTATCTCTCTCTTTCTCTCCTTAAAGTAAAATAAAATATTAAAAAAAAACAAATTGATTTTAAAGGTTTATTTTATGAGAGAGAAAGAGGTCAGAGCACCTCTTGGTCATGTGTGCTGGGGCTCAAATCCGGGGTCTCAAGATTACAGTGGCACTCTATCTGCTGAGCCAGTTATCATGCGTGATACTTGGAGCTACTCTTGCTGCTGTATATAATACATCATTTACCAAATGGCCTGCATTTCTCTGAAAGACAATGACAATGCTTAAAGGTTTCACTCATGTGTGCAATATAAAGAACTGAAACACAGTCTTGTTAAAGGGGTGGGGGAAGTAGTGAAACTGCCACTAAGATTTAAAACAACAACTATGGTGGTTATCCTTGTGGGAGGGGGGAACTGGGGCAGGGGTAGAGCTATGAGAATGTGGTGGCGAGTGCAGTTTGGAGCTGTACCCTGTGGGGTTAAGCTCTTGTAAACTATTATTAAACCACTGATTCATTTTTATTTGTTGCCTCCAGGGTTATTGCTGGGGCTAGGTGCCTGCACCACAAGTCCACTGCTCCTGGAAGCTATTTTGTTCCCCCTTTGTTGCCCTTGTCGTTTTATCATTCTTGTGGTTATTATTAGTGTTGTTATTGATGTCATTGTTGTTGGATAGGACAGAGAGAAATGGAGTGAGGAGGGGAAGACAGAGAGGATGAGAGAGAGACAGACAGACAGACAGACACCTACAGATCTGCTTCACCGCTAGTGAAGCAACTCCTCTGCTGGTGAGGAGCCGGGGCTCGAACCGGGATCCTCACGCTGGTCCTTGCCTCTTCCTGTCATGTGCACTTAACCCACACTCGCTACCACCCAACCCCCTTCAATAAAAAACTTTAAAGAAAGAAATAGTGTGAGGAGAAATCTGAAAGCTTTAACAAAGCAATCTCTGTATTTTCAGAAGTTTGGAAAAAAACTATTGCACATGTGAGAGGAAACCAGGCATGCTAAAAATAAGGATTTTAAGAATAGAAAAGAGCTCTATCTGAAGAAAGGGAAAATAAGATGAAAGTTATATTCTGGAAGTCAGAACAAAGGACAAAGATAAAAAAAAAAGAGTGGGGGAGAAAAACAAACAAAAGTAGAAACTCTATTCAAGAGACGAACCTAAAAGATTCTTACAAAATCAATGGAAAGTATTCAAGGGGGGGGGATTCTTTAAAATTGTATTTAGTTCTTTATTGGATAGAGACAGCTAGAAATCCAGAGGGAAGGGGAAAATAGTGAGGGAGAGTGACAGAGAGACACTTGCAGCACTGCTTCACCACTTGCAAAGCTTTCCCTCTACAGGTGGGGACCGGGGGCTTGAACCCGGGTCCTTGTGCAGTGTAACATGTGCACTCAACCAGGCGCACCACCACCCGGCCCCTCCATTTTTCTCTGACCTCTAATCTAACAGAACCATAGCATTTTCTTCTGTTAGTACTCTAAGCACCATTAAACAGTGGCCCCACAATTTTGTCACTGATAGGAGTCATGAGTATTTTGAAATCCTATACTAGTTATGACATACTTGAAATTGATTTGTTCTCATTAATACTTTAGAAACCACTGTAGTTATCTTTCTGCTCAATCTTATTATTTATGCACACATATAATTCTACAGACAGATTTACTTATTAAAGTTTTGTTCATTATCTTTGGTAATTTTTCCCTAAATAATTCTGTGCATTTTATTTTGTGCACTTAAAAAAAATCATTGTGAGGGGCCAGGCAGTGGCATACCTGGTTAAGCACACACATTACAGTGTGCAGGGACCCATGTTCAAGCCCCTGGTTCCCACCTGCAGGGGGGAAGCTTCACGAGTGGTGAAGTGGGGCTGCAGGTGTCTCCCTGTCTCTCTCCCTCTCTGTCTCCTTCCCCTCTCACTTTCTTTCTGTCTCTATCCAAAATAATTAAAAAATATTTTTAATATTTATTTGTTTATTTATCCCCTTTTGTTGCCCTTGTTGTTTTATTGTTGTAGTTATTATTGTTGTTGTTATTGATGTTGTTTTTGGATAGGACAGAGAGAAATGGAGAGAGGAGGGGAAGACAGAGAGGGGGAGAGAAAGATAGACATCTGCAGACCTGCTTCACCGCCTGTGAAGCAACGCCCCTGCAGGTGGGGAGCCAGGGCTTGAACCGGGATCCTTATGCTGGTCCTTGAGCTTCGGCGCCACCAGCACTTAGCTCACTGCACTACCATCCGACTACCAAATAAAAATATTTTTTAAAAATATTGTGAGAAGAGATATATGATACAAAAATTGAGAAGAACCTGTAATTTGAAAGATAAGAGCCCTAGAAAGAAAACAGGATTCAGAAAAAAAAAAATTGAAGGACATAGATTTTTCCAGACTGAATTTGACCTTCCTTACCCTATTGGGGACTCCCTTCTCTCTCTCTCTCCCTCACCCATGTAGCCCCAAACCTCAATAGAATAAAGTAAAATAGAATAGACATGATTTCTCTTCCCTGTGGCCTTAGGTGTTGTTTCAGATGCTTTCTGTCCATTAATCTACATAACACAGCCTGCAGGGCAAAGCTAGTGCCCTTTGCCCTCTCTTGATGTGAGGAAAACAAATTCTGAGTCTGTGCGTGTTAGGTGTTGGGCTTATAAATTCCCTTTCCTCTCAGGAGGCTATTTGATTGCTATGAAAATTGCTTTCTGTCAATTTTCCTTCTGAAGAGCAAGAAGACAGGATTTGAATTAAGCCCAAAAGGTTATGGTGAATTCCAGAAAGATTTTTTTTTCTCATTGGGATTATTAAGCATCAAAATGGTTGATTTTCAAAACCCGGTTTTATAGTCATCTTTTGAGGTGGTAATTTAACATATTCCTTAATAGGGCATACGAATAGATCAAATAATCTCTCAGAGGCTTTTTTCCAAACCTTTGACTTGAAGGATGTTTCACAATCACTTTCAAATGTATTTCTTGTTTTACTTTATTGGGGGTGGGCAGACCAGCTCAGCTCTGGCTATATGGTGGTGCAGGTGATTGAACCTGGGACTTTGGAGTCTCAAGTATGAAAGTGTTTTTGCACAACCCTTATGCTATTTCCCCAGCCTACCACATTCACCCTCCATGTCTCTGCAAATAGAGTTAAATATTGACCATAGATGAGTCGGAGTGCAGGACATAACAGTAGCCCCTGCAATACTTTCTCCTTTTGCGTGTCTTATGTGTTTGATACTACAGTTAAGAGCATTTTGTTTTCCTCAAACCATCCTTAATCTTCTCAATGGGTCATTTTGTTATATGTAACCATTTACTCTTTCCTTGATTTTTACACACTCACATACAGTTTTTCTTCTGAAAGAGTTGAAGAGAAACTGCATTATTTAAGTGTGTAATTTCCTAGTAATAAGAGTATTATACTAAATAATATCCCGGTAATATTACCAACTTGATAAAGATTCAGTTCTCTGCCATTCCTTTTTTAATTTATTTTATTTGAATGAGAAAGATACAAGAGATACCATTATGCTATCTCCTATGCCCTACCATCCTCTTGTTTTAGGGGGGAGGGGTTGTTAGTCATTTGTGTTTACAGTACAGTTATTGACACTTGGGTACAATTTCTCTCCTCTGCATGGTAGGTACCTACAAAACATTCTCACTCCCAACTGAGGTCCTTTTCCACCATCAAAGCACCAGGATCTTAAAGTCTCCCCTCTCCCAGTCTCCTCCCTCTCCTCCTTCCCCAGAGTCCTTTGCTTTGGCTCAATACACCAAACCCAGTCCATATTTTACTTTGTATTTTCTTCTTCTGTCTTTGTTGCTTTAAAGCAATTTATTGTCTTTAGTTCCTCCGAGGAGTGAGATCATCCAGCATTTTTCTTCTCTTTTGTGGCTTATGTAAAGACTACAGTTTCTTCTCTGTAAGACATAATTCACTTTGGGTTTAGCTGATAACCCTTTGGGTTTAGAATGAGGCTGCAGGGAGATGTGTAAGCAGTAGAGTGCTCAACTCAACAAGAGTGAGACTAGATTTAATGGGAACATCAAGGAGAACTCCAGAGATGGTGGGACTATGCTTTACTCTCCCTTTCTCTCTCCCCCTCATTCAGTGTCTTTCTCTATCCCTTATTCGCTCTTTAAAAAGAAAGAAAGGAAGAGAGGAAGGAAGGAAGGAAGGAAGGAAGGAAGGAAGGAAGGAAGGAAGGAAGGAAGGAAGGAAGGAAGGAAAGAAAGAAGGAAGGAAGCAAAGTTGGGCCAAGGTGTTGTCTCTGGTAATTTACATGTGTGTGAGTATGGGTTCCATCTCTGGCACAACATAGAATGTGACTTGCACCCTTGACTAGAGCACTGCCCAAAGGACATAGTGTCCTTCCCAAAGCATCATGCCCGGAGGACACAGCAGAAGCCCATCTGGTCCTCATTAGTGGTGTTTTTGACCTTCAGTCCAGGTGTTGCCTGGGGCTGCCGGTGCATAGCAATGCCTTCCATCTCCCCTTACAGCTAGAATGCTTTCTCTTGAGAAACATGTTAAAGAGATAGAAACATTCTGCCCTTCATCAAAAGGTCCCCCTAGATTTTGCATTCATTTGTGATTCTTACCAATTCCAATCTTTGCCTTGATGTTTGCAAAATGATGATTTTGGAATACATTCAACTCCCACATTTAGAAGTTGGCCTGCGCTGCCCCGTCACAAACGTCAGGGAGCCTGACATGGTCATCTCCTCTGGACCTGCATTCAGACTTCAAGGAAGCTAGGCAGGAGGATGAGAATGGGTCGATGCATTCTCCCCCCGTTATTGCTACAAATAATTATACTGTCACAATTGATTAATAGTGCTTTGGTAGTGCCTGGTGGAATGGAGAATCAGAAGCACCCCCTCTCCCTTACACAGGGGCATATTTGAAAGTTACATTATGAAAGTGGGGAAGGTGGGTCAACATAGATGGACAAAAGAAGTCATGTTATGACTTGCCCCTCAAAGAAAGAATGCAGAGACTGAGGCCTCCCTGGTACAAGTTGACATATTGAAACAAAGACTAATAGTTAAACTGTACCAGACCTAGATGAGCAGTGGTCCACGACTAGGCAAAGATCCGTTTGCCCCCCATAGAAGATTAATGATAGAAATAGCCCTCCGCAAAAGTCAAAAACCATTCTGGGTATGACCTCCCCTGAGAACAGGGTGATACTAAGCATTGTACCATTCTTTACAGTTATAGAGGAGTAACATGTAGCCTGCCAAAGCCACAAGACTAAGCTCGTTGTTTAGGCAACCTAAATGTAACCTGAAAAAAGTATAAAAGCTAATGCAGTTTCACTATTAAAATGAGTCCAGATTCACCCTCCAATAGAGTGTGGTGTCTATCTGTTCTCCCTCGCGCCGACTCCTGACCCACCGGGGAGGTTGCCTTCGAGACCCCTGACCCTCCTGCTGCTCATCCACTGTGGTGGTCCGCGGCATTGGCCCACAGGTGTGTTAAACAGAAGTAAGTGCTGGTTGAGTGGTGGCTAATCAGAGCACACATGTTACCATGTGCAAGACCAGGGTTCAAACTTCCGGCTCCCACCTGTAGGGAGGAAGCTTCAGGAGCAGTGGGACTGTGCTGCAGGTGTCCCTCCCTTCTCTCTGTCTCTCTTTGCTTCTCTCCCCCTCTATAAAAATGGCTGCCAGAATGGTGGAGTTGTACAAACACTGGATCCCAGTAATAGCAATGGTACCAAAAAAATAAATAAATAAAAGGTCCTGTCCATCTAGCTGTTCATTAGTCCATCATTAATCTGTCCATTCATTATTGTCCTACCTACCTATCCATTTTTTTAATCTACCACCTGTATGGATTCATGAATTGATTTTTGTCAATGACTTGTAAGTTGTATAACAAAAATAGAAACTAGAGGGTTTATAAATTTGGCAGGTTTACTAGGTATTTAAAATAGGCAAGAGAGAAAAGGCCAGCCAGCACTCATGAATTTACATCCTAAGCTAGAAAACTGTCGTATGCTGATGATGTCATCCATATGTGGCCCATAGTTTCTATATTTACAATCAAAACAAAGCAGTTCCTGGGGGCCACAGGTGGTGGCACACCTGTTTGAGTACACATGTTGCAATGTGCAAGGACCTGGGTTCAAACCCCCACTCACCACCTGCTGGGGGAAAGCTTTGCAAGTGGTGAAGCAGGGCTGCAGGTCTCTCTCTCTCTCTCTCTTTCCCTATTTCCCCCTTCCCTCTCAATTTCTGACTGTCTCTGTCCAATAAATAAATAAAGATAATTAAAAAATTATAGAAATTTAAAAAACAGCAGTTCCCAACAAAGTTGTTGCTGTGTTTAATCATTTTTATGTAAAGATTGTTAGATCTGGCTGGTGGAAGTCCCTGTAAGCTTATTCCTCTGTCATCACGACAGGCCATGATTGTTTCAAATACTCCCTTAATCTCTGGAATAATGAAATGTTCCAAGTCAGACTCACCCTTAGACCTGGGCAGACGTTTAGGCCAGTGCCTCTGAGACCTTGTGCTTTAAGACTACCATGCTCAGACTTTGCTATGACTTCTCTGACTGCTGCTGGCACATACCAGGGCCAGTGGTCTCAGGAGGTTGGGCCATCTCATCTCATTTTTCTCTGCAAGGCACTTTCCCATGTGCTACCTCCAACATCAGGTTGCCAAAATGGTGCTAGTGTGCTGATCTGGAGTGACGCTCATTCACTTAGTAGAGGACAAGTTCAGAGGCCTACACTCCCTCCTGCCCTCTGCTCCCACCCCCTCATGTTCTGATCTTGCCTGTGCTGTCTGAGACTTTTGAGACCCTGAAGGGGCTATTTCCTCCCACTTATGACACTTTTAACTCATGACAAGAGACATCACTGTAGCCAAGAAGCTAAGACAACAAACCACTGGATGAAATGGTGCCAGGATAACGAGAACAGTCTTGTAGTGAACATGTAACCCTAATGTAGTAAATATATAAATGCAGTGAACATGAACTTGTAAACCAAGTGTAACTTTAGTAACCACAGTGCGCCTGCATAGTGTGATAATACAGAAACATGTGTGCATTAGATAAGATGTCAACCCGAACTTTGCCAATGGAGCTGTAACTCTGAAACCAGAGGCAAGCCAAGTATAAATAGAAGCTCAGAAATCAGCTAGAAGAAGCAATTCCACCGTTACTGAACGGGATACTGCCAGTGTGGCTAAAATCTCAAAGCACACATGGCTGGCTTCAGTAACAGCTTCCCCAGCTTCCACAGACCCCTCACTAATCTGACCAGCAGAACAAAGGATCTCCAGCCGGGCAACACAACGGGTGGTGAGCGGGTGGTGAGCCCTACCTGCACTATAAGTAAGGAGAGGGTTGTTGGGTTGACTGTGTGTTGTATGAATTGTATAATCTTTCTATGGCATCTAAAAATAAGTTAAAAAAATATTGTTTAACCCGACATGCTCTCCGAGTGAGTCCTTTGCTCTAATTCCTTGCTCGCGACAAGCCTCTTTGTGAACAGTTTGAACCCATACACAACAACCTCTTTCCTGCTGCATAGCTTGCATCTTCACTGATCTCTCACCATACCTTACCTGATCTCGTGAGTTTTGTGACATGCTTTTTTTAAAAAAAATAAAAAATATATATATTTATTTATTTATTCCCTTTAGTTGCCCTTGTTGTTTTGTTTTTGGAGTTATTATTGTTGTTGTTCTTGATGTCGTCGTTGTTGGATAGGACAGAGAGAAATGGAGAGAGGAGGGGAAGACAGAGAGGGGGAGAGAAAGACAGACACCTGCAGACCTACTTCACCGCTTGTGAAGCGGCTCCCGTGCAGGTGAGGAGCTGGGGGCTCAAACCGGGATCCTTCTACCGGTCCTTGGGCTTTGCACCATGTGTGCTTAACCCACTGCGCTACCGCCCGACTCCCTTGTGATGTGCTTTTAAATAAAAACTTTTAGACAGACAGAGATCCTGCAAAAATGGTTTCTCTGGCATCCCATAGACTTAGGGGCTACCCTGATTTTAGCCTACCTTCTAATCTGCTGCAATCCTGTCAGAGTCTTTTCTTCATGGAGCCTGATCCACAATTAGCAGAGACCAATGTCTAAAGGTTAGTTAGGGAAAAGCTGGGTGAAGACACCACTTTAAATTTTGTGGTTATGTTTAACAGTCCGGTGTTTTGACAGATTTCTCACTTGTCATGGATAATTGCTATTTTGAGCAATCTGGCCTCTGATGGTCTCCTCCTCCTCTGCCTCTTGTCTTCCCTGGGTGTCCCAGTTATATACAGTTCATGGAAGGTGATGACTTTATCATCATGGGAATGAAAGGAGCCCTATATGTCTTCTTACCCTAACAGAACCACGTGACTTAATCTCAGCCAATCAAATGCCACCCCCCTGGGTAAATTTTTTCTCTTGAAGAGAGAGGAGAGAGAATGAGAAGAATCAAGGCATCACTCTGGCATATGTGATGCTGTGGTGCTGGGGCTAGAACTCAGGACTTCATGCTTCAGAGTCCAGCTGTGCCACCTCTGGGACCACTAAATTTATTTTTATTTATTTATTTTTATTTTTAGTGCTAGGGCTTTATGCCTGAACAGTTCATTCCCTCCCGGTAGACTCTTTTTTTGCCTCCAGGGCCTGCACTTTTTTTTTTTTTTTTGCACTCCAGGGCCTGCCACTTTTTCCCTTTTGTTGCCCTTGTTTATTCTTGTTTTTGTTGTTGTTGTTGTTGCTGCTGGATAGGACAGAGAGAAATGGGGAGAGGAGGGGAAGACAGAGAGTGGGAGAGAAAGATAGACACCTGCAGACCTGCTTCACCACCCATGAAGCGATCCCCCTGCAGGTAGGGAACCGTTGACTCAAACTGGGGTCCTTATGCTGGTCCTTGCACTTTGCACCATGTATGCTTAATCCGCCACGCTACCGCCTGACCCCCCTAAATTTATTTTTTTTAAGATACATTGATTGGGGGTCGGGTGGTAGTGTACTGGGTTAAGTGCACAAGGACCCACACAAGGTTCTGGGTTCAAGCTCCCCACCTGAGTGGGGGGGGGGGGCGCTTCACAAATGGTGAAACAGGTCTGTAGATGTCTATCTTTCCTTCCCTCTCTATCTCCACCCCTTCAATTTCTCTCTGTCCTATCCAATAAAATGGGGGGGGGGGGGATGGCTGCCAGGAGCAGTGGATTCATACTGCCAGCACAGAGCCCCAGTGATAACCCCAGAGGCAAAAAAAAAAAAAGATACATTGACTGAAAAGAAAGCTTTTCCATAAACAGAAAAACAGCATTGTTGGATGGGGGTAGGTAGCATAATGGTTATGCAAAGAGACTCTCATGCCTGAGGCTCCAGAGACTTGGGTTCAATCCCCCAACCACCATAAGCCGGAGATGAGCAGTGCTCTGGAAGAAGGAGAAGGAGAAGGAGAAGAAGAACAAAGAAAAACAGCATTGTTTGTCACACATTTGAAGGTAGCATGTAAATGAGTCCATGATTCATACAACAACATTGCTATTTTTTTATTTTTTATTTATAAAAAGGCAACATTGACAAAACCATATAGCTTCGCACAATTCCCACCACCATTGCTATTTATTTATTTATTTAACCACCCAGCTAACATTGCCGTGGGGCTTTCTGTCCAAAGGAAAAGGGAAACAGCAAATATTAGAGCCATTTCTCCTCCACTGCTCAGAGGGATCTGGCAAAGGGATCGCTTCCTTCCTCACCATGGGACATGATGCTATTTCAGTTATCATCTGAGACCACCTATCTCTCAGGAGGGACAGAGAGACCCGCCAAAGGAAGGAGCAGCTGTCCTATTAGGTGATAGCTGGAAACCAGGGTGCCAGGCTTAATCTTTGTGTCCTGGCTTCATACATCTCCGGAGCGCCCGACTCCCCAGAGCTATGGGGCCCTGCCGTGTGCTTCTCACCACTGCCTAGGACACACTGTTCTTATTCATGAAGTCACACAGTCAGGCAGTCCACCAGATGCTCTTTCTGGTAGTTTCCAGTCCTGACTTCGTCAGAGTCTTTGATCACAAGATTTCAAGGGGAAGTGCCTATGGAGCATGAGCCCGGCACACCTATTTCCCAGCCAGTGGCACACCACTCTTTATGAAGCACCCAAGCCAGGCCTTCAGCATGAAGATGGATGACAGCTGGCCCTCATCCCATCCCCACCAAAGACAGACTTAAAGGAGTAGTCCTGAGGGTCTGGGCAGTGGCGCACCTGGTTAAATATACATTGTACTAGGCACAAGGATCTGGGTTCGAGGCCCCCGGCTCTCCTCCTCCTGCAGGAGGGTCGTTTCATAAGTGGTGAAGCAGGTCTGCAGTTGTCTCTCTTTGTCTCTCCCTCTCTACCTCCCCCCTCCTCTCTCAATTTCTCTCTGCCCTATCCCATAAGAAGGAAAATATAGTGCACATGGTGCGAAGCGCAAGGATTGGTGTAAGGAATCCGGTTCGAGCCCTCGGCTTCCTACCTGCAGGGGAGTCGCTTCACAAGCAGTGAGGCAGCTCTGCAGATGTCTGTCTTTCTCTCCTCTCTGTCTTCCCCTCCTCTCTCCATTTCTCTCTGTCCTATCTAACGATGACATCAATAACAACAACAATAAAAAAATTTTTTAAAAAAAGGAAAATATGACCTCCAGGAGTGGTGGATTTACAGTACAGGCATCATGCCCCAGTGATAACCCTGGAGGTAAAGAAAAAAAAAGAGTATCCCTGCTTCTGCCTACAGGAAATATATTCAGGGATTTCAGAGGTTTGTTTGCACCTGGCTCTGTCTTGCCCCCACCTCCAGAGCTGCCATTTTCCAATGAAACCCAGTTCTCTCACACTCTGTTCCCACTAGGAGGAGGGAGTCACACATAAGCTAAATGTCCTTTAGGATGCAATCACAGTTTGGTAGCTAAATACCAACAGAGCTGTAATTCCCGTTGGAACCACAAAGGTTAGGGCCCCGTGGAGCGAATGGTCAGGTGGGTGTGCCCTCTGCTCACTATGTAAACTTCTGGAAGCCTCAGCTTTTCTCGTTTGTCAGAGGAGAGTCCGCACTCATTTGATGTCCTGGTGATCACGTCAAATAATAATCACCTTCAGCACTACTGGGAGAAGTGGTTCAGTGGGTAGAGCAGGGGACTTTCCTGTGTGGGGTGCAGAGCTCAGTCCCCAGTGTTTTGCTCAAGTCAGATATGACAGAGTGAACAGTGCTCTGGCCTCTCCCTCACATGAAATAAGTCCTTTTTTGAAGAGACAGTTTTTAAAATTTTTTTATTTATAAAAAGGAAACATTGACAAAACCATAGCATAAGAGGGGTACAGCTTTGCACAGTTCCCACCACCAGACCTCCATATCCCATCCCCTCCCCTGATAGCTTTCCTATTCTTTAACCCTCTGGGAGTATGGACCCAAGATCCTTGTGGGATGCAGAAGGTGGAAGGTCTGGCTTCTTTAATTGCTTCCCGCTGAACATGGGCGTTGACAGGTCGAGCCATACTCCCAGCCTGAGAGACAGTTTTTCATGAGAGCACTACTTCACCACTCCTGGGTCACCCTTATTCAAGTAGAGAGGGGGAGAGACACCACAATGCCAGAGCTTTCTTTGGTGCCACAGCACCTCCCATGTGGTACCAGGGTTCAAATCCAGGCCATGTACATGAGGAGTCATGTGCCAGACCCAGTGAGCTATCTCTGGTTCCTGAAATAAATTCTTTTTCTAAGAAAATACAGTAGTCATGATGGCCAAGAAATGGCTCACCTGGTAGAGCATACACTTAGCCAAGTTTGAGGCTCCAGGTTCAAGTCCCCAGAAACCACACAGCAGCCCATGCACAGGAGAAGCTTCATAAGTAGTGGAGCATTGCAGTGGTATCTCTCCTCCTCTGTCTCTCTCTCCTCTTTCTCTCATCTTGTATCCGAAAAAAATTAATAAAAAGTCTGGCAAGATCAATGAAATTGTACAGGCACAAAGTCCCAGGGCAAACATGGGTAGAAAAAAATAGTAGTCTCTCTCTAAAGAAAAGAGTAAATAAATAATACACAACAACAAATAAATCTTAAAATAACAGGAGTCATCATCAATACAAAAACTCCCAGTTGTGAGGAAAAAAAAAAAAAAACTTCAGGAATCAACTTTGCAGATGGTCAGAAACAACTAAATCATATAAGATGAAAATAGGAGTTAAGATGTGAAGTAAGGCCTTTTTATAATAATAATAATAGACTTAGGTTAAAAAAACAAGCTAAAATTTCTTTCTCTCTCTCTCTCTCTCTTTCTTTCTTTCTTTTTTTTTTTTTTTTTTGCCTCCAGGGTTATTGCTGGGGCTTGGTACCGGCACTACGAATCCACTGCTCTTGGAGGCCATTTTTTCCCCCCCGCTTTGTTAACCTTGTTGTCATTATTATTGTTGTTGTCATTGCTGTTGTTGTTGGATAGGACAGAGAAATCGAGAGAGGAGGGGAGACAGAGAGAGGGAGAGAAAGACACCTGCAGACCTGCTTCACCGCCTGTGAAACAACCCCCCTGCAGGTGGGGAGCTGGGGGCTCGAACCAGGATCCTTCTGCTGGTCCTTGCACTTTACGCCATGTGCGCTTAACCCATTGCGCTACAGCCCAACCCCCTAGAATTTATCAAATGAGAGAAACTGCACTTCTCCGTTGTGGTTCATGTTCATAGATTCAGTTATTATTATTTTTTAAAGATTTTATTTATTAATGAGAAAGACAGGAAGAGAAAGAGAAACAACCAGATATCACTCTGGTACATAAGCTGCCAGGATTGAACTCGGGACCTCATGCTCGAGAGTCCAACACTTTATCTACTGCACCACCTCCCAGACCACCATAGATTTAGTTATCATTTCACACAGTGTGATTGCTGAAAGAGCATCTTACATTGCATTCTGAAAAAAAATATATTAGTGATACAGATATTTGCCTGCAAATGTATATTGGGAAAACTGTTAGCTACCTACCAAAATATTGATAATATCCAGCAAGCCTACAAGCCTGGGTGGGAATACGTCATATTTAAACACCAAACACTTGTAGCAAGTCACCTGCTGAGTCACTTGCCGATTGCAAAACTATTTGGACAACTTCTGGTTGTGCAGCAGTGGCTGAGTAGGGAATGCAGAGGCAAACCGCTACGAAGGGGGAGAGAAAGCTTTTCCTCCTCCTCTTTGAGGTCCTCAGCTGGGATTCCTTAACAAATGACACAGAAAGCACAGACATTTGTTTAGTGCACTTTTAACAAGCCCTGGTGCCCTTTGTGAGAATAGAAAGATCCAAAGAAAGGCAAAACCAGAAAGAGAGTGAGTAAGTGTGTGTGTGTGTGTGTGTGTGTGTGTGTGTGTGTGTGTGTGTGTGTGTGTGGTGCCGATGGCAAAGAATTACACTATCCACTATCCAAGTGAGCTATTTCACCAAGCCAGCCCTAAGTGTTCTTATTCCAGTTTAGATGAAGAGTGAGGGCTCATGGGAAAGGGTGAGAGGACTAACAGGTATGAGCTAAGTGTAATAACTAAAAGTGTTCTCCCTCCCTTTCCTTCCTTCCTTCCTTCCTTCCTTCCTTCCTTCCTTCCTTCCTTCCTTTCTTTCTTTCTTTCTTTCTTTCTTTCTTCTTAGCTGGATTTGCACCTGCACCACTCTTGGCTGACTTTTTTTTCCCTTCCAGTTAGAGAGTGAGAGTCAGAGAGACACCACCAGTGGTGAAACTTCCCCTGTGCATGGTGTTTGTACGTGGTGCTGCTGACTCCAGTGGGTCTTTGCACATGGTAAAGCATAACTATCTCCCCACTTCATTCAGATTCTTTTTTAGGGTCCCTCTCCCTGGAAGACAAGGATGCAATATTCCTCAGGGGGAAATGGAACTCTCTCATGATCTGCTCCAGGGAAAGAGAAGGTCACAGAGTCATTCCTACACCTGCCATTTCTTAAGTTTAAAATACAAAATAGGGGCTGGGAGAGAGCTCAGTAGACAGAGCGCATGCCTTACTGTACTGCTGCCCTGGGTTGGATCCCCAGGGCCATATGAAAGAATATATCCGCCAGGGTTATTGCTGGGGCTTCATGACAGTACTATGAAACCAATTGCTCCTGGTAGCCATCTTTTCTATTTTATTTGATACGACAGAGAGAAATTGAGAGGAGAAGGGGAGATAGAGGAAGAGAGAGGAAGATAAGCACCTGCAACCCTGATTCACCACTTGTAGAGTGTCCCCTATAGAGGGAGAACAGGGCCTTGAACCCAGGTAACATGTGCTCAGCCTGGTGCACCACCACCCAGCTCCTAGAGAATACGGTTTTACTTGGGTAACTATTTAAGTATTCCTGTGCAAGAACAACTTTATGTCCTCCAGAGATATGAAAGTTATTTTATGATTTCCTGGCAATCTTAGTCCTTTCAGCTTCTTAGAGCTAGAAAACTTGTTTGAGTTATCTGTACTTTCCACTTTTAGAAAAATCTTACCCAAGATTTACATAACCACATTCACTCTGATCAGAGCTGGTTGTAAATTTCTCTGACTTCTCCACAAAGACAGAGTCTGCCAATCAAACTCATCAGGTAAATAGCATTGAGCCTGGAAGGGGTAGGGGAGAGGAGGGCAAGAATGTTAATTTTAATTTTATTTATTTATTTATTTATTTATTACCAGAGCACTGCTCAGCTCTGGCTTATGATGGTACAGTGGATTGAACCTGGAACCTGGAGCCTCAGGCTGGAGAGTCTGTTTGCATAAACATTATGCTATCTCCCCTGCTGGGAATATTAATTCTTTATCCACTTGAAAGGGCTTTAGAAGCCCCTCCTTCTTTCAAAGTCAGATATTTATTTATTGATTTAAAAAATGTAATGTTTATTTATTTATTCCCTTTTGTTGTCCTTGTTTTTCTTTATTGTTGTAGTCATTATTAATGTTGTTGTTGGATAGGACAGAGAGAAATGGAGAGAGGAGGGGAAGACAGATGGAGTAGAGAAAGATAGACACCTGCAGACCTGCTTCACCACCTGTGAAGTGACGCCCCTGCAGGTGGGGACCCGGGGGCTCAAACGGGAATCCTGGTCCTTGCGCTTTGCGCCACCTGTGCTTAACCCACTGAGCTACCAGATCTAGCTTACAGTGATGCTGGGACTTGAACCTGGGACCTTTGGTGCCTCAAGCATGAAAGGCTTTCTGCACAACCATCATGCTATCTCCCCATCCCAAATCAGTGATTTTTCTTGTTGTTGCTCATTAACGTAGAGAGAGAGAGAGTAATGGACCACTTTTCTGATCACCTAAGAGCGCTCCCCTTCACCAAAGGTTTTTGCAGGGCGTCTGGATGGTAGTGAGAGGTGGACACAGTTAGAGTGACAAATGTGAGGGGCACACAGCTGTCTGCAGCCGGTTGACTTCTCTAGTGCATTTGAGGTGAGACAGTAAATTGCCATTGGCAATACTCTAAAATGCTTGAATTCCAGGGTGGGGGGACCAAGCAGGTCTGAAATCTCCTGGATTGTGGGAGATGGCCAGGAGTTGACCATTACTGAAGCAGGTACCTGGTAGTATATTTTACTCTACACATTTGAAATGGTACAGTATGAAGTCATTTAAAGTCTTTTTTTATTAAAAACTATTCATGAGGATTGGGCAGTAGCATACCAGTAGAGCATACAAGGACACAGGTTCAAATCCCTATTCCCCACCTGCAGGGGGGAAGCTTCACGAGTGGTGGAGTAGGTCTGTAGGTGTCTGTCTTTTTGTTGTTGTTGTTCTGCTCTTTTATTGTAACAGCTGGTAGAAGGAGGGGGTCAGGGCCAAGGGCATCTTCTGAAATATCAGGACAGTGCGGCTCTGGAACCCCAGGCCGGGCTCTTCATCTGGGGTCTCCATCATGGGGGTCCCCCAGGGGCAGCCTGCAGCGGCCTGCAGAAGTGGGTCCCGTATTTCTTGTACCTGATGCCGCAGGCGTTGCAGATGGGTGGCCCATCTTCCGTGTCCCTCCAGAGGAGGGTCATCTGAGTCCTACAGGAAGCGCAACACCCGGGCCTCAGAGCGTCGCTGCCTCCTGGTGGTGTTGGGGGGCTCCTGGGGGCGTGTGGTGGGGGGCCCTGAGGATGGCTGCTGCTGGCCATGCTATAGCTGGGAATTATCTGCAGGCTGGAATCTGGCTGGATCTGGAAGTGCAGGCTCACCCCTTCAAAACCAGGGTTCCCTCTCTCCCAGGCTCTCTGGGGGTGTGCCTGCTTCTGGGGCCGCCTCTGAACTGGGGGCACCTGGGGGTTCCTCGGGAGGCCCAGGCAGTGGCGGCATGGCTGGCAGGCTTGGAGGTCTGGCTTCTGCCCCTCACTGGACAGGTGTGGGGGTCCTGGGGCCCCCAGGATCTTGGGGTCTCAACGTGGCCTTTGGGACTGGGTGTCCAGGGTCTCCTGGGAAGGCGAGGCGGCCAGAATGACCTGCCATTTGGTCTGAGGAATCTGGGGATCCCTTGGGTGCGCTCCAGGGGCGCCTCGGGGTGCAGACAGCAGGCCGGTGGCGGCTGAGTTGTCGTGGGCTTCCGGGTCCCCCATTTGCTGTCTGGGGGTGCCCTGATGGCTCCGTGTCTGACCTCTCTTCCTCTCCATCTCCCTTCCCCCCCACACTCCCAACTTCTTTCTTTCTTATCAAATGAGAGAGAAAGAAAGAGAAGTGAGTGGGGAGAAACAGCCACTGAGAACAGTGGATTCATTGTGTCAGCACCCAGTCCCAGTGACAACACTGGTGCCAAAAATAAAAGTTTTCATGGGAAGTGGCCAGTGGCACACCCAGTAAAGCACACACCTTACCATGCCAAAGGACCTGGGTTCAATTCTTCCCCCACCCCAACATCCTCAACTTCAAACTGCAGGAGGAAGTTTCACAGCAGTGAAGCTGGGCTACAGGAGTCTCTCTCTCTCTCTCTCCCTATCTCCCCCTCCTCTCTCAATTTTTCTGTTTCTACTGCAAAAGAAAGGAAAAAGTGGTAGACTTATTTTGCAGGCACCAAGCCCCAACCACAACTCTGGTGGCAAAAATAAATAAATAATAAATAAATAAATAAATAAAACTTCACAGGCATGTGTAAAAAGGCCTCCTGCTCGATCTTGACAACTATATGCCGGGATAGCCTGAGGATACTTCTTCCCGAGCTAGTGCTCTCTGGGTTGGAGAGAACTCAACTGGAGCCGATCTAGGCTGCTGCGTGGGAGAGGGATCAGAAACTCGTGCCGCACTAACTTCGCAGGAGATACACTCTGGAACTCTCGGAGCCGGAAAGCAATTTCCAAGTGTCTTTAATCAGAAGAGCAGCTGTTTTTATACTCTCCAAGTAGGGTGGAAACAGGATGTGATATAAAGAGGGTGGAGAGAAAAGTGACTGGTGAAAATCAGAGTGTGACAAGGAGGGGGCGGAGCAGGCGAGAATCCTATCACTGAACCACCAATGCCCTGGAGGGAGTGCTTTATGTAAAAGTGATTTATGTAAATAGACCAAAGCTTTGAATGGGATTAAATCTATCCCTATATAGGCATATGGTTAAGCAGAAGCCAGGGGGAGCTGGCATACTATCCAACAACTATACACACACAGACACACACACACACACATATATATAGAGAGAGAGAGAGGGAGAGAGAGGGAGAGAGTGCTCTCAAAGGACACACGGTCAAGTGACTGGGGAGAGGCAGAAAAAGTAAGACACCAGAGTGAGGGAAAGCAGAGCTGGGGGAAGAGAGAGTACACTGGTAAGTGGGGTAGAGACCTGGGTTCAAGACCCCCATCCTCAACTGCAAACTGTAAAGGGGAAGTTTCACTGTGCTGCAGGTGTCTCTCTCTCTCCCTCTCTGTATCCCACTTCCCTTTCAATTTCTGTCTCTACTAAAAAGAAAAAAGGAAGGGAAAAAATGGCTCCCAACTGATAACTACTGCAACTTGCCCTTTGCCCCTCCAGAGCAGGCTGGAAGGGTCCAGAATATTCCGGTGCCTGCCTCAGTGCAGCTGGAAACAGGCTCCATTCTCCTTTTATAGCAGTCTGGGTTTTTTAGTTCCATCTCAGCAAGAGTTCTCACACCCAGGTAGTGTTGTTTTTATTTATTTTTTAAATATTTATATATTTATCTATTTGTTTTCATGGAGCTGGGGCCACAGAGAAAAATGTCATAGAGCCACTTTTCATTTTACATTTGTATAAGAAAGAGAAGGAAAAAGGTTTCTCCACCATCAGTGGAGCTTCACGGGCTTCTGTCTGTGGTGCCACGTGTGGTTCTGGGCCTCCAAACCAGGGCCTCCCGTGTAGTGAGGGTGTGTCCAGCCTGCTCAGTTACCTCTCTAGTCCCACGCTGTCATTTAAGAACAAAACACTGTTGCTGCTTTCCCCCTTTGCATTTTTTTTCATGTTCATGACCTTCTGTCTGCACGTGCTTTAAGGGGAAGTGGGAAGTAGGGTCCTACACAGTGAAGGGGCATCAAACAGGAGTGTAAAGGGGAAGAGAGACGAGTTTCAGCTTCTGGCAGTGAAAGTAGGATTGTTGCCTCTCACATTATCACGTCCCAAGCCACTTCTTTGTGGAGCAATAGCATGTCACAAGCCTGGCCCAAGTTGAGGTGTAGGCTAGAGGGGTCTCATGGGAACAAAATGATAAAGGAGAAAGACTCCCTTCTACCCTTAGAGAAATCTGGAGAGAAGGGAGCAGACAGACAGAAGGTGAGAGAAGTACTAAGACCTTTACTTTCTCTTGCTGCCCCCTCAAGAAATAGTTTGGGAGAGAGAAACGTGTCCAAAAGATGAAAAGCCGGGGCCTGGGAGGTGGCTCAGAGGTAAAACAAACAAACAAAAAAATAAACAAAAAAATTCCTATGTAGAAGACCCTGGGTTCAATATCTTGGGCTCACCATGGACAGCACCAGAGGTGCTTTGGTCTATCATCTACCACCAATCTATTCTATCTGTCTACATACCTGTTACACATCTGTTAAAACAGAATAAAATTCGGTTTAGAGAGGTAGCTCCATGTTATAATGCATATGTAACATGAAGAGGAAAAAAGATGGGAGGCAACAGGCATCTTGTCTGCTTCCTGTAAGAGCCTATAGGGTCCAGGCTTCTGGCTTGAACCAATTTGGAGGTAGCTCCATCAAAATGAACCCAAAAAGTATAGTAACCCAAAAGAATTAAGCAGAGAGAGAGGGGAAGGGTGACATTCTATGTAACACCAGTAGAACTTAGCAGATCCCACACATATCTGAGGCAGAGAGCAGCTCTGATGACTGTAGGGAAGGGAGTCCCTGGATCTGGCACCAATGTTGCAATGGCAAAGGGGTGAGCTGATACCACCCCCCCCCCCAGCCCCCACAGACAAAGTCAGCTGGAGAGTACACAGACACTCAGCCTTACAGTGAAAACAAGGGCAGGCGTTAGGCTAGGCTGGAGCATAGGAGTCAAGCAATCAACCTAGACCAAGTCAAGAGAGCAGGTGGCCAGTCTGCAGTGCCATGATGCCTAGCCGGGAAAGCAGTGGTCAGGTGAACCAAGGCTGTCACCAGAAAGACCAGAGAGTCAGGAGATTCCACACAGTTCTTCCCTCTTTTCCTCACTGCCTCAGAGTCTTCTCACCTAAATGTAGAGGCACCATCTTAAACTGAAATGAGGACGGGAGCAGGGAAGGGATGGAGAGAAGAGTACTTCTGAGATCTTTATCACTTTTATATTAGGAAGCCATTAACATTATTGCATTTGATTGGTTTTGGTTCAGATTACAGTGAAAGTCTCTTAACTTCTTTGCTACCCAGTGAGTGAGATTCTCAAGAAAGGCCGGACATGTTATCTGAACATCTGAGTGTAGCACTGAGATCTCCGAAACACTTTTCCTTTGAGCTTTGTTTGGTTCAAGTGTTACCCTTGCGTAAAGGCCCAGTTCAAGTCTTGGTTGGCAGTAGTAGTGCCAACAGTTTGCTGCCATGCCTCTCCCTGGATGTGAATATTTACACAGTGTGCTCAGTGCTCTCAGCAAGGGCTGTGCAAACATCCACTTAGTGGGTGTTGAGAGATAACAATGTGCCCACATTCGGTCCTTTCTCTGGTGTTAATGGACAGGCGCGAGCTGTGTGGCTGATTAAATAATACAGCAGCCTTTTGTGACCTCACCCTTAGCAGCCAGCACTTGACACCAACTCAGTTATTAACTGAGAGCTGCAAGGAACATTTCAGCTGTTACTAAAATATTCACCATCCTCCCCACCCCAACAAGTGATATAAAAGGAAGTCGTCAAAGACCTTAAATAATCACACTATCTAAAAAAACATGTAAAGTAAAGCAGATGGCTTTCTTTTAGGCTATTTTCCTCAGAAAGCATTTATTCAAAAACTTCCAATCAATTTCCATGTTGACTGGGATGTAGTATGAACTCCACTTCTTCATTCTCATTTTAAAATTCTTATTGTTATTTAGTACTTTTTATGGAGACAAAGAGAAATTGAGAGGGAAGGGGAGATACAGAAGGGGAGAGAAAGACACCTGCAACACTGCTTCAGCATCCATGAAGCTTCTTCCACTACACAGGTGGGGACTGGGGACTTGAATCCAGTCCTTGTGTATGGTAATATAAGTGCTCTACCAACTACACCACTGCCTCCATGCTTATTTCTGTGGATTCACCCCTTCTCTGATTACAGTCACTGCTGAGAGCCTCACCTGGTGAATCTTTACTGAACAGATTTAAATGTCACCAAGTACAGCAAATGTTGTCAGAAAAAACTAGGGTGGGAAATTCTAGATGTCCTCGTCTCTCTCCACTGCCACCATGACCACCATGTCTATGATAGTTGCCCTACACCACACCCACTGGAAACACCTCCCCATCCCCCAGGCTCTTCTCAGCACCCAGAACTACCCACTTTCTCCCTGTAGCTTTACCATCAGGTGGTCTTCCCTGTCAAGATCATTGTCCAGGATTTTGATTTCCTCTGGTGTATACATTTTAAGAGCAAGATTCTTGACCAGAAAAAGAAAGGGCCACAATCCAGAAATGTATTTAATTTTTTGAAGCAATGGCTTAATATGAAAACCAAAATTTAAACATTGTAGAAAGTTCCTGAGTGAAGAAAACAAACAAAAATCCTTCTCTCTCTTCCTCACACCCCTGTTCTCCACTCTTCAGGAAGACTGGTTTTCACCATTTGTTTTCCAAAGCATGAGGAAATGCCTCTAGAACTCCATAATTCTAGTATGATTGAACCTATTTCTTGGCTTAGCTCTCTAAATAGTTATTTTTTGGCTTCCCACCACCTTCATCAGATTTTTATCAATTATATTTTTATCTATTGGCCTTTCTTTTAAAAAAAATGTTTATTATTATTTATTTATTTGTTATTGGATAGAGACAGAGAGAAATTGAGAGAGAGTGGGGAGATAGAGGGGAAGAGAGACAAAGAGACACCTGCAGACCTGCTTCACCTCCTGTGAAGTGACACCCCTGCAGGTGGGGAGCCGGGGGTTTGAACCGGGTTCTAACTGGTCCCTGCACTTTGCGCCACGTGTGCTTAACCCGCTGTGCTACTGCCTGACTCCCTCTATTGGCCTTTATAATGAATAAAGTGCAGAAGCAAATAAAGATCAACCAAATGAAAAAAAGCAAATGTTATTTATTCTAAGTTTGCTTTAGCAAAGAAGGCAGCCAACATCCCCTGTGGGATTGGCAGAGGTTCAAAGGCAGGGAGAGGAGTGGGAAGATTTTCTAGTGAGGAAAAAAGAAAGGGGACATCAGTATGTTTTGATGGGAAGCCCTAGACACGGGGAAGTTTCAGTCAGGTTAACTAGTATCAGAGCAGCCTACACAATTGGCTTCTTCTGGGTGGTTTAGAGTTAGTGAGGACAAAAGCTTGGGAAGCTATGAGGTCTTAAGTCCTGATCATCATGGGCCAATAACTAATTGCACAAAGCATTGTTTGGTAGCTTGAGTCGTCACGAGAAATAACAGTTGGGTTTCCTGTAAATCTGACACTGCAGACTGGCTTCTTAAATTGATAAAGGACAGGTTTCCTGGGCACGTTGTATATGTTGGGGACCAGATTTCTATTTGGGGACGTGGTCTTGTCATTGTTGTTTTGTATGTTCAGTCTCTTCCAATTTCATAGCTTTAAGCAATAGAAGTTAACCTGTATTTTTTGTTATTTTAACTATAAAGAGTTATCTCTTCTGGGGACGGGGCAGCGGTGCACCAGGTTAAATGCACACATTACGACACACAAGGACCTGGGTTTGAGCCCCTATCCCTACCTGCGGGGATGGGGGGTGGAAAGAACGACTGACACTTCACAAATGGGGAAGCAGGTCTACAGGTGTCAATTTACCTCTGTCCTATCAAACAAAATAGAAAGATAAAAGGGGGGATCGCCACCAGAGATGGTGGATTCATGGTGCCAGCATTGAGCCTCAGTAATAACCATAGTGGAAAATAATAATAATAATAATAATAATAATAATCTTTCTGCTTTCTGTGAATTCCTTCTATCATTCCCATATCCCCATCCCCCACCTCCCAACTTCCTACAGTTATCACAGTCTTCTGATGACAGGGAGATTTATAACATCACTCTCTCTTCCCACTAGTATAACTATTCCATTATGTATCCAAGGACCAACTGTGAAAATCAAGAGCCAATAAGTAACTTTTGCAGTACTATGATAATGTAAAATTTTTAAATGTTTTAATATGAAGAGACTTGATTTCTGTAAAAAATCTCTATGTTTTCTAGTTGTAAATTGAGACACCCATGTATTTTACAAACTAAGAAAAAGTATGCCAGCATAAAAGTTTTTCATAATGCCATCATTTATTTTTTTTTCTTTATTGTCCTTTACCTCCTTTTTTTATTTTTTTTATTTTTTATTAAAGAAAGGATTAATTAACAAAACCATAGGGTAGGAGGGGTACAACTCCACACAATTCCCACCGCCCAATCTCCATATCCCACCCCCTCCCCCATAGCTTTCCCATTCTCTATCCCTCTGGGAGCATGGACCCAGGGTCATTGAGGGTTGCAGAAGGTAGAAGGTCTGGCTTCTGTAATTGCTTCCTCGCTGAACATGGGCGTTGACTGGTCGGTCCATACTCCCAGTCTGCCTCTCTCTTTCCCTAGTAGGATGGGTCTCTGGGGAAGCTGAGCTCCAGGACACATTGGTGGTGTCTTCAGGGAAGTCTGGCCGGCATCCTGATGACACCTGGAACCTGGTGACTGAAAAGAGAGTTAACATACAAAGCCAAAAAATTGTTGAGCAATCATGGACCCAAAGCTTGGAAAAGTGGAGAGGAAGTATTAGGGAGGTACTCACTGCAAACTCTAGTATACTTCTGCTTTCTTACTTTGGTGCCATACTCCAAACTCAGTCAATTTCTGCTTTGCGTTTCTACTTCTTCTTTTTTTTTTTTTTTACATGCATAACATTCCCCAGATTCCCATTTAGCAATACAACCCCCACTATTTCATTCACCATTTTTCATGGACCTGTATTCTCCCCACCCACCCACCCACCCCAGAGTCTTTTACTTTGGTGTAATACTCCAATTCCATTTCAGATTCGACTTGTGTTTTCTTTTCTAATCTTGTTTTTCAACTTCGGCCTGAGAGTGAGATCATCCCATATTCATCCTTCTGTTTCTGACTTATTTCACTCAACATGATTTTTTCAAGGTCCATCCAAGATCGGCTGAAAACGGTGAAGTCACCATTTTTTACAGCTGAGTAGTATTCCATTGTATGCCATCACTTATGAATAACAAATACAAATAATTTAATTAAGTAATACAATTGTTATTTACTACATGAAAAAATAAGTGGCATTGCATCCATTAAGTAGGAACAATGAATCTGTCTTTAAATCTGTGCTACTGGAAGGAAACGTTTTTTTTCTGCTATTATCTTTATTTATTTATTGAATAGAGACAGACATCAAGAGGGAAGGGGGCAACAGAGAAGTGAGAGAAAGAGAGAGAGACTGACCTGCAGCCCTGTTTCACCACATGCAAAGCTTTCCCCCTGCAGGCAGAGACTGGGGGCTTGAACCCGGGCCCTTGTGCATTGCAACATGTGCATTCAGCCAGGTGCACCACCACCCATCGTCAGAAGGGAACATTTTTTAAGCATCAGTTTTATTATTTTCTTTTCTTGTACCCAAGCACCACTCAGCTCTGGCTTATGGTGGTGCTGGTGATTGAACCTTGGACTTTGGACCCTCAGGCATCAAAGTCTTTTTGAATAACCATTATGCTATCTCCCCAGCCCTTATGCCTCATTTTTAAATGGTGAAAGTCGATGAGATAGCTCACCTGGTAGAGTGCCTGCCTTGCTATAGGCAGGAGCTGTGTTTGAACCCCCCCCCCATATCACATGAGCGCACTAGAGCACTTTAGGACACTTTGGGATGGTAGTGTCTCTCCTCCCCACCCCTTACCTTTTTGTCTGAACAATTGAGCCCAAAGTAGTGACACCCCAGTGACAACAACAACAACAAAATCTTTAATGTCTGTTTGTTCTTCTTGTATTAGTTTGAGGAATGTTTTTTCTCCCAAAGGGATATATGTGAGATAAACATCCCTTGTTCTTGGATCTCTGAAAAAGGCTGCAATTTAGTCTCATGCCTGGTTGGCCGCTTGACTAGGAGCTCACCTCCTAGTGTCAGTCTTAGGACTTTGAAGACATTGTTCTGTTGAATCTATTTTTCAGTGCTATAGATGAAAACATTTCAAACTGACCGAGACAAAAAAAAAAAAGCTACAGGACCTTCTAAACAGTTTTATAAAGGCAAAGTGAAATCATATGCAAAATTGTAGAGCAGAGTCACTGTATATATTTCATCACCGAGGTTCAGCAAGGATCAGTTCACACCACTATTAGCTATCAGCCATCATGTGGGTCTTTTGCATCTCGCTCCTTTTAGTTAGTGCCATGTTTTTGAGATCCATATGTGTAGCAGTGTGTGTCACCACATCAGTCTTTTTCATAGTATTCCACTGTATTATTCACTTACATTGTGTATATTCATTCTTTCATTGATAGACATTTGTGTTACGTCTCGTGACTATGTTTTTGCATGATTCCGCTACTGTCAGCAAATCTCCCTCTTCCCTCTCCCTTTTCATATTTTCATCTGGCTTGGTGTCACTGCTTCAGGTCGACTTATTTTTCCTTTGCCTCCATGGTTATCATTTAGGCTCAGTGCCCACCCTAGGAATCTACTGCTTCTGGCAGCCTCTTTTTTTTTTTTTTTTGTATTGCATAGGACAGACAGAAATTAAGAGGGGTGAGGGAGACAAAGAAAGAGACAGAAAGAAAGACATGTGCAGACCTGCTTCGCTGCTTGTGAAGCATCCCTCTGCAGGTGGGGAGCTGGGGTTTCAAACCTGGATCCTTGAGCAGGTCTTTGTGCTTTAAACTATGTGCGCTTAACTGGGTGTGCCACCACCCAGCCCCTTCATGTTGACTTTTTCAACTACAGAAAGACAGAGAGAAAGGGATTGAAATGGAAAGACACAACACAGCAACTAAGCTTCCCCAGTGCAGTGAGGACTAACTTTGAGCCTGAGTCACATGGCTGGCTCACAAAGCAGCTTCACAGGTGAGTTATCTTGGCAACCTTTTATCTTCCCTTTAAGTTTCAGTAGTAGGAAACAGGAAGTAATATATCTTCTGGGTCCTCACACATAGCAAAATGTGAGCTATGTCCTGGACATTGCTTAATTCTTTAATAACTGTGAAAACTGTTTTCCAAAGTAGTGCTACCACTTTGTTTTCTCATCAGAAATGTATAAAGGTTCCAATTCCCCTCCTTATTTGGTGGTGTTATTAATATTATTATTATTATTATTATTATTATTATTGTCATACCCCTAGTGTTGAGGTGGTATTTTAAAATGTCTTTCAATCCCATGCCCCAAATGATTTCTTTTTCTTTTTATTAGTGATTTAACATTGATTTATAAAATAAGTAACAGGGGTATAATTCCACACTGTTCCTACCACCAGAGTTCTGTGTCTGCATTCCCTCCACTGGAAACTGTAGTGGTTCTCCTAAGATCACATATATAGATTGACTATTATTTCTGTGACTATCTGTCTTTATATGTATTTGTCCATTTTTTCTATGGTCCTGCCTTCTCTTCCTTTATTTTATGTGCTTAATAGCCATTTACACTTCTACTCTGGTGAACTATCTAAGTATGTTGCCCCCTTTTCAGTGAAGTTGTCTGTGTGTGATTCGTAGATAATTGTAGCCGTGGCACAAAGAACAGCCAGATGCCGCAGAGCCCTCTCCATTGCCCATAGTCTCAGGAGACTCTACCTAGGAGGTGACCTTTCACAGAGACCTCAGTAGATGAGCTGATTTTCCTAAGATTTGCTAAACTACCTCAGCCAGGACTGGGAAGGTCATGGGCAGAGGCAACAGGGCTTGGGGGCAGAGAGGGACACCATTTTGGAAAAGGCACTAGAGACAGAACACATGTCTCGAGGATCAGGCAATACTCTGAAGACTAGGAGTCTTCTGGGGTGGCAGGGGGAACCAGGGGCTGAGAAGGGTACAAAGCAGGCATGCACCCCACCCCCTGCTGTGTGCTGATAGTGTGTGCCCAGGATACTGCCCAGCCTTCTCAAATCAAATTTTCTTCATGAAGGAAGGAGCAAGGAGAGAAAATGACCTGCCCACACAATCTTCTGCCTCTGTGGGGAATTATAATTAGAGAGCAACCAGCCATTGCGAGTCATCAATATCATCTCCAAACACAATATTGTTAAAAAAAGTATTTTTGCTTCTGACCCTGTACACTTGACACCTGAAAAGTCTGAGGATGGATCCAGCGGTTATTCTTTCTGACCACACAAGGAGCCCTGCGCCACTCTGGTAACACCTGTCAATGCCTTGAGGTTAATATTCTTCTCTTCCTCCTCTTTCAAGTCTGGTTGGCTGTTATAGATTAGTTGTAACTAAGTTTAGATTTTTTTTTTAAACCTTGAGGCACTTCAGATTTAGAATTTGGTTTACTTACTGAGACTTCTAAAGCAGAAAAGCCACTCCAGTCTAATGGTTTTCTTGTTCAATTTACTTTCTCCTGTTCAAGTCTTTCTCATGCTGCCAGACTAGAACCCTCCTAGTCTATAGTCAGGGATCTCTGCCTCTCTCATAAGAGGATACATGGAGAGCCCACCCAAGCAACCCAGGATAAAGTCTTTACCTCAAGATCCCTAACTTCATCTACCTTGTCCCTTGTGCCTTCTAAAGTAAAGTAGCCACAGAATCTGAATATTAGAAAACAGATACTTTGGGAAGGTTATCAGTCTACCACACATTGTAAAACCACTTCTCTCCTCGACACCCAAAGCATAGGATAGCCAAAGAGACCATGTAAAATCAGAAAGACTTAGATGTTTCATTGAGTCCTGCTGTGTTTCTGTCCCTTGGGTTGCTGTCCATCTGACCCACTTGGTCACATCCAGATTGGTTCTTTTGATATTTTCCCCATTATGAAGAGAAGAATGAGGTACATCTACATAGCATATGTTGGGGAAGAGAAAGGAAAGGCCTGTTAGGGAGTCCTGTATCTGAAGTTTATAACCCCCTCCCACATGCACTATTAATTGAGAATTAACTGGCTAAGAAGTGTTTTTTCTATCCCTGAGGGCTTTGAGGGCTTACTAAGTGGCACTCTTTTCAGGACCCTGTGATTAAGAAACAATAAGAAAAAAAAAATAATGAGGTTTGCTTGTCCCAAAAGAACTGGCCACATGACTCAGTGGCCAGCTGCAGCACTGAGATTCGGTCCTTGTTAACTGGGCATCAGAAGGGCTTCTTGCTGAGCTGATTGATTTTACAGCAAAGATTGGTTCCCAACAATCCACCCCCCAATCTTCACTGCTGTCCCAGGTGCCCTTTTCCTAGGAACCAAGGGCAGGCCACATGGGATGATATCTTACGCTGTTGAGATCAGGCTCAAAGGAATGTTGAGAGAAGACTGAGATGCGAGGGGAGAGGAATGGTCCCGATCTGCTTATCTTTGGTCACAGAGAACATTGAGACAAATGTATGTAAGTGAATGTGTTGAAGACATGAGAGTATATATGGACCAAATGTGTATAAATAAATATATCCATATGTGTGCTTTTCAACAGTTCTTACCTGAGAGATAACTATGATACCATTCTATTTTGGACTGTTTTAAAATTATGGAAAACTTCACTTGTAGACATGGCCTCAAAATACAAAGCACTGTATTTATAGTTTCTGAGTCATGTAATCTTCTTAGCTTTTCATTGTGCAGCCAAGACAGGTGACTTATCTATTCCGGTGTTGAGTATTTATTCTCTGGACAACAACGTTCCAAAAAACACTGCAGTGCATGTCTCCTTTTGCTCACATATAACTGCATCCCTGGCACAGACCCCTAGAAGTGGAAGTCCCAGGTGTAGGAAAAGCACAGCTTCAGTGTTAAAGATGCCACCAATTCCTCCCCATGGCCACTAAACCACTCGGTTCACGGCACCGACACGGATTCATGAGAAGACCTGTTGTTTCCCCAATATGCTAATGCCCGAGATGTGTTTCTGCTTTGCTTCCCAGGGTTTTCAGTGTGGGGTAGTTTAGAAATCCACTCTGCTCTCTGCTGTGCTAGCTGCTCTTCTACCTGCATTCTCACGTCCTCCTCTTTATTTTGGTTTCTCGCTGATTTGTGGGGAGCACATGCTCCAGGTTTGCATGCCCAATGGGAACTGAGCAGTGAGGGCATAGTCTCCAGCCATCCAATGCAGGGTAGCAGCCATGGAGCATTAGAAGTGGGAACAATGTGAATAGGAAAAGAAATGTTAACTTGTATTGCAACTGTATAGATGTCTGTGGCCACACATAATCACTAGCTATCTTGTTGGACAACATAGCACTAGTAGTTTCCAAAGATAAAGTTATTGGGGAATAATTTTTGAGACTTCTAACCCCTTAAAGATCTACATCTGGGGGCCGGGCGGTAGCACAGCGGGTTAAGCACATATGGCGTGAAGCACAAGGGCCAGCATAAAGAGCCTGGTTAGAGCCCCTGGCTCCTCACCTGCAGGGGTGATCGCTTCACAAGTGGTGAAGCAAGTCTGCAGGTGTCTATATTTCTCTCCTACTCTTTGTCTTCCCATTCTCTCTTGATTTCTCTTTGTCCTATCCAACAACACAGCAGCAACAACAGTGACAATAACAACAACAGGGCAACAAAATGGGGGGGGGGATATGGCCTCTAGGAGCAGTGGATTCAGTGCAGGCACTGAGCCCCAGTGATAACCCTGGGGGCAAAAAAAACCCCAAAAACTACATCTTATTCTTATGCTTAGTTAATAATTTCAATGAGAACATCACCTTTTAAAATAATAATAATAATAATAATTAATAATAATATCTCAAATAAAAATTGGAAAGACATTGTTCCAGACCCTCTGGTTTTCCAATTCCTGAGCTTGTGACTGTGATCCTCTTTTGATTCCCTAGAAGCTCTAAAGGTCTATCTTACCCCAGCTATAGACAATGGGGTTGAGGAGAGTCTTCTCAGGCACTGTACAAGGCACCCTCAGTCTGGGAGTTCACATCCTTCTGTTCTGAGACACTTGCATCAGTTGTTTCTTTGACCACAACACACCTCTGCTTTTTCCATTTTCTTTTTCTGTAACACCTATCATGCATATGCTGGCTATCCTGTACTAATTCTCCAATTTTATATTTTGTCCCCTTTCCATGACTTCTTGCTCTGCTTCCTGAGGAATGTTTCAGCTGTATATTCCAACTGTTCTATTGAGGTGGGATTTTTTTTTTAATAATCATTTTTTGTTTTTAGGATATTTGTTCTCTTTTAATATTTCCCATCCATCTAGTAGTTGTGGTATCTCCCTTGTCTCCATAAGAATCTTGATAAATTTTATTTTTTCAACAAGCTCCCTAGGCCAGAAAGAGGTTCAGTGGATACAGTGTGTCTGTGTTACACTTGAAGCCCTGGGTTCCATCCCTGACATCACAAGGGAGCACCCTGGAGACCTCCATGGGGATTCCATGGATGGTAAGAGGTGCTTTACTATCTTATGCTCGCTCTCGATCCCGCTCCCTCGCCCTCTCCCTCTCTCTCTCTCCCCCTCTCCTCTCTCTCCTCTCTCCATCTCTCTCTCCCCTCTCTAGCTTTCAAAAACAAAAACAAAAACTGAAAGTTGGGCTAAGTGTCTCAGCATTCAGGAAGCTCCTAGTCCTTTCCCCAATATCGCATTTATTACATGTAGCATTTACAGTTACTGCCTCCTCCACATCACAGTTTCATATTTATTTGTCTGCTCTGTGATGTTTGAGTTTTCCTTGGCAGAGAACAGTCCTTGGTTGTGGATTTATATGTAAGAGCTGGGAGCTCAAATGTTCTTAAAAGTTCTGGGAATGTGCTAGTAGTTTTTTTTTGTTTTGTTTTTGTTTTTTGCCTCCAGGGTTATTGCTGGGGCTTGGTGCCTGCACTATGAATCCACTGTTCCTGGAGGCCATTTTCCCCATTTTATTGCCATTGCTGCTGCTGTTGTTGGATAGGACAGAAAGAAATGGAGGAGGGGAAGGTAGAGGATCTGCAGACCTGCTTCATTGCCTGTGAAGCAACCCACGAGCAGGTAGGGAGCCAGGGGCTTGAACCAGGATCCTTGCACAGGTCGTTGCGCTTTATGCCATGTGAGCTTAACCTGCTGCACCACCGCCCAACCCCCAGAGGCCACCCTTTCAACTCAGTACTCATATCTTTACTCCGGAGACCATCTCTAGAGAAAAATCCCTGAGTCCCATTGGAGAAGACATGCAGCTCTGCCCCATTTTCTCAGACTTTCAAACACACACCCCTTTTCACAATCTCTTTTTATTCAAATTCAAAGGTACCTGCTGTTGCCAGCTTTAGACTTCAAGGCATCCAACCTGTATTATGAATCAAACTGTGTCTCTGCTTTCCCTAGTGTCAGCTTAGAATTCAGATGGCTGTTTGTTTGTTTGTTGACTCTGCAGAGCTCTTAGCAACCATTTCTCCACCTTCCAAAGTGTGGTTGCCACTGTCTCCTCTCTCAGCTCCCCACTCTTCTGATGCATTTAGGTGTTTTGTTTCTCAAGCAGTACCTGGAACCTAGGGCCTCATGTATGTGCTTTACTGCTTAGTCTTTTTTTTAAAAAAATCTTCAAAGAGAGAAAATGCACCCTCAAAAAATAAATAAATAAATAACCGCCATGGAGTTCTAGTTGTTTCTCTCATCCACTGCTGGTGATCAAAACCAGGACTCACACTTGCCAACTGGGTGCTCTACTGCTGAGCCAGCAACCTGGTCCCATAGTATTATGACACAAAAAAAATCTGTGATTTAATTTTTAATTGTATTTTTATATTTGATAGGACAAAGAGAAAATGAGGGTAAAGGGAGAGAGAGAGCGATAGAGACCTGCAGACCTGCCTCACTGCTCATGAAGTTTCCTCCGTGCAGGTGAGGACCAAGGACTTGAACCCAGTTCCTGGCACAGGGAAATATATGCTCTTAGCAGGATGCACCACTGCCTGGCAGCCCTCTTCTATCATATAGTGAGGTCTTTAGATGCAGTTAAAGTAAGTGCAGGTGTTCCCTGTGTGTTTACAATGCCAGATCATAAACCAGTTTCCTTTTTTACTCCTCTTCTTGCTGGAACTAGCTTGTTCTGAAGCACAGGGCTTTTCATCTCACAGACGTTTGTTTATTAAGCAGCTACTCTAGCCAGTCCTCTGTCTCTAACCAGGGACACCCAGATAGAGGCTCTAGGCAATGATGTGCTGACTTGTGTTGTAGTAACACACAAGTTCTAAAGCGTGACACTGGGGCTGACTTCCCGGGGTCATTCTGCCTCCCCCAACACACACACACACACACACACACACACATTTCCAATGGCTGCCCTCCACACTTCTCAAGCAGTAACTTGTTTCCAGCTCTGGGCTTCTAAGGATTAAGCTCATTTGATCTAAACTGTAACGGCGCTGTGTTCTGACCCAGAATTCAAAGGAAAAATCATAGATTTGGAAATCTTGCTTATTGCCCATGAACACCAAAGGGAAGGGAGGGCAGCAGCAGAGTGTGTTTACACTGAAGTCTGCTGTGTCACTCACAGGAGTCACCCCGATTCCTTATCATTTCTAGCACTATAGAACTGAATCAGGTTGTTCTCAACCAAAGAAACTCACAGGGGGACTAAAGATCGTGTGTCTGTGTGTGTGAGAGAGAGAAAGAGAGGGAGAGGGAGAGAGAGAAGGAGAGGGAGAGGGAGGGAGAGGGAGAGAGAGAGGGAGAGAGAGAGAAGGTGCTCTCTGGGACCTTGTGCATGTGTGACCCATCACTACCAGGCCTACTTTTTCATTTTACAATTTGGGGTTGGGGTGGGCAGGAAAGACAAGACACCACAGTACTGTTTCATTACTTGTGGAGCTTCCCCAGTTCCTGGTGCTCCCATGTGGTTTTGGGACTCAAGCCTGGATCCTTGTGCATGGTAAGGTACTCACACTAGCAGGTAAGCCATCTCCTGGGTCCTCATTGTGTCTAACTAATGAAAAATACTGATGATGCATTTAAGTGACAAGGTCGTAACATAAAACATAAAGAATCTTAAGCTCAGATGTGTGATTGTAGATGTCAGGCTATGCAGAGAGGGTCTATTTTTATACAGTAGCCATGTGTCAGTTAATGACAGGGATATGTTCTGAGAAGCACGTCACTAAGTGATCCTGTCCTAGTGTAAACGTCATAAAGTATAATTACACAGACCTAGATGGTCAACCACATGCCAAGGCCAAAGCCAGTAATCTGGGTTCACTGTTGTGCTTGAGGTTCTTGGTTGACTGAAATGTCACTGAGAGGCAGGACAGTATTTGACTATAGGCCTGCCAGGTACTGCTTTAAGCCCTTGGCAAATGTTGAAGCACATCATTTAATCCCTGTCACAATGGTTTGAGAGGTAGTATCAGTACCCTAATTATACATGTCAAGAAACAGACCCAGAAAGGTTCAGTAACTTGCCCTAAGTCACTCCAAAATTCAACTTCAAAGTCACAACTAAGATTTAAAGCTTTGGAGTTGAACTCTAGAGCCCATCAAGAAGCAGACTAGTAACATGGGTGACTAATCCAGTTGTTCTCAACTGTCACCAACCTCACGTGCTAGGGTTTCCCACACTAGAAACTGACCAAAGGCTAGTTAATTCCCAGAGCAGGGTTATGCTGGAACACAGAGGAGGCAGCTCATGGCAGCTGGACTGGAGGCTGTCTCCCCAAGGGGAACCTGTGTTACAGTACTGGGGGAGGTGTACGGGGCATGTTGTGTGGGGAGGAGGAGGGTCCTCCATTTAGCACGTGGGCCACATGTGTGCTCAGATAGGTTTTGCCAATCACTTCACAGACAGTTTAGGATTCCTGATGAAAGTTCCCGTCAGCATACCCAGAGCTGCAGACATGAACCCTACAGGTAGGAATGGTCGGTGACTCCATGGCTCGAGCTAGACCCAGGCTTATGGCTTGTGCAGCCATCTTGGACCGCATAATCATAAGCTAGGGGATAGTGGTCCATTCCTGCCATCCACATAAGGGCAGCTGACAGAACTAATCACTGACTTCTGCAAAGAAGCACTGTCTAGTTTAAAGGGAAATAAATGACCAGAGACTTGATTCATAGGATATGAATGATAATCAGGGCAGGGTTCAAGCCCTGTCTGTTTTCTTATCTCCATCTTCTGGTGGACATTTGGAAATGATGTCTGAAGACATTTTTAGTAAGCAAACCAGGGAGGAATCTAGAGCATCAAGAGGGCAGAGAGCATGGAGGCTGCTAAAAACCCCACAAAGCACAGGACAGTTTCCCTCCCCCTCCAAGATAAGTCCCCCAAAAAATGATGATGAAGAAGACCTTGATGATGTGTATTGGGGTGCAAGTTATGGCAGCTCCTCAGGCAGCTCTTTACCCAGATTTGCAAGTTTTCCTCCAGACACATAATTTGTATTTATTTTTATTATTGATCTTACTAATAATCAATAAGACCATAGGATAAGAGGATTATTCCACATAATTCCCAACACCAGAGTTCCATTTCTCATCCCCTCCATTAGAAGCTTTCCTATTCTTTATCCCTCTGGGAGTATGAACCCAGAATCATTATGGGGTGCAGAAGGTGGAAGGTCTGGCTTCTATAATTGCTTCCCCACTGGACATGGGCATTGACAGGTCGATCCATACACCCAGCCTGTTTCTATGTTTCTCTAGTGGGGCAGGGCTCTGGAGAGGTGGGGTTTCAGGACACACTGGTGAGGTCGTCTGCCCAGGGAAGTCAGGTTGGCATCATGGGAGCATCTGCAACTTGGTGGCAGAATAATGGAGCTGAGAATTTGCATTTCTTAAATTTAGGTGGCAGTGTGATGACTGTCACCGGAAGTAATATGCGTTACCACAGGAAGTGGTGCAAAACCTTCCAAATTGGTAAGTGGTTCTATGTTGCCTTTGTTAGGACTATAAAATTACTGTCTTCATTGGTCTGTGTCTTTTTGTGAGCCCAGAACACAGCAGAGACCCTCAGATGACCCAGAATAGGAAAGCAAACTAAAACACCAAAACTTTTTGTGGTTTTTAAGCCCCTGAGATGTGGGGGTTGTTTACACAGACTAACTTCATGTTGGCCTTATGAGTTATTCACCAGCCCACTGTGAGACCCCATTTCCCTGTTTCCTGTGGCCTGTGTTGGGGTTCTCTGCTCAGTTCCCAGGTCTCTCTCCATGTGAGAGGCTGGCTTCCTCCATACCCTGAGCCTCACCATGTTTCCCCTTTGAGAAGCCTGTCACTGGGCCAAAATAGCTTGATTCCATCCTGTTGTTTCCCTCGATTCCCTTTTGAGGGAAACCTCTGACACAAGTGTCTCCTACTTGTTGCTATGACAACTCTTGCAACTAAGAATTGCCTAGTTAACACACACACACTTACTAGTCTCATAATACCTCAATCATCTCTGGTAAGGTCAGAATTATTAACATTGTAATAGGTAGGATTACATGAACTATAAATTCCAAGAGGCTGTGAGCAACTGTTAGTCAGTGCTTCAGAAACCTAAGCATTCTGCATTTACAATATGTTGACATCACTTCCTGTGTTAAATTAATCTGCTTTGTGATGAACTGGTGTCTTACGCAGTATGATTGATATGGGATAAATCTATGACATCCTAATGACATTGATCCATAAATAATCCACACTAAATTTATCCTTTCTCCTAATGAGAAAATCATGAAGCTCCCTGGGAAGTATGTCTAGATTATAGACTTGGAGCCAAGAAGGAAAGAAAGTGCTTGTGAAATCCAGTAGCCACAAAAGAAGACAGTAGAAGCAACTGTCCATTCTCCTTGGGGGTGGACCTGGGTGGGGTGGTCCTGTCAGTAGCTCTTTCCTGTCTTTCTGTCTTTCTTTCTTTCTTCCCTTCTTTCTTTCTTTTTTTTTTTTTTTTAGGTATTTAAAATCTGGTCTACTCTTCCACCCTTACATAATTTTGCTGCGCTGTTTTCCTAATTTGAAATGTCTTCCTAAAATGGAAGGAACTCGGGGGATTATGCAAAGTGAAATAGCCCAGAAGGAAAAAGACAATTATTGGATAGTTTTTATCTACATGTGAGCGATATAAGGAAACAAAGCAGATGGATGAACAAAGCAAAATAAAAATAAACCAGTGGACACTAGCAGCGAAACAGGGCCAGAAGATAGCTTACCCCAAAAAACAGACACTATATCAGGTTGAACCCCTTCCTACCACATGGGAGCACTATGCAAAGGGAAAGCTTCACCAGCAGGGGAGCAATTCTTTGGTGCCTCTCCTTCTTTCTCTGTCTCCTTCTTCCTTTATGTATCTCTCCTTCTCTACTTATTATTATTATTGGGGGTTAATGGTTTACAGACACAACCTCTTGTTTCCCCTTGACAGGTGTCTAAGAGACACTTGTCCCCTCCAACCTACAGTCTTTCCCTAGTCCCCCATGGTACAACAGGACCCCGGTGCCCCACCATCCCATCCCTTTCCTTCTTTCCCCACAGTCCTCTGCTTTAGTGCAAAACACTACACCCAATTCAAGCATCACCTTATGTTTCTTATGTCTCTTACTGCGTGTTTTTTTTTTCCCCTTAAGTTCCACCTCTGAGTGAGATACATTAGGTATTGGTCTTTCTCTCTCTGACTTATCACACTCAGTCTGATACCTTCAAACTCTGAACCAAAATAGACACACAAACCCGTGAGTAGAATTGAGAGCCCAGAGGCCTAGAGTCCACCTACACTTTTCCTCAGCTCCTTCCCAGATTCAGGGGGAAGGGACACAGACACGTTGTTCCTCTCAGTGGAGTTTTCTGTTGTGCTATGTGCATGTGAGGATGGGAGTCTCTTGGTGTGACCATTGTTGGGAAATCTAACTGGCCTTTATTTTCCTTCTGACCATAACACAATGACCCTCCTACATGCACTTCTTCCCCAGTCTTTGCTTACCAAGGTGAGTACTAAAGAATGTTGCTGGGTGCAAAGAGTCAAGTGGAAAAAAATCACCAACATGAAGAACAGAATTATGAACCTGGGAGAAAACCTTCCCAAGAAGGATGATTTTTCTCCTGAGCTGAACTTTGAAATGGAGTTGGTGCTATGTAGGAGCTTGCAAAATCAAAGATGGTCCCTTTAGTGCCTAGTATGTGGGGTCTGGTACTAATTTCTGCTTTATGTATCTGTTTTCTTTCCTTGACAAGGCTGTCAATGTTAAGAGAATAGAAGCACAGTGTTCAGTGTCTTCTATATTCTTTTGAGTAGTGCTAGTCCCAAAGGAGAGTGACTCAACTCATTCCGACTAAATACATGAATTCCTCAACTCCCCCGAGACCGCCTTGTGTAATTGACTGTCATTTCATGTGAAACTCTAACCTGCGAATGCATCTACTTATCCAATATGCTATCACAACAAACTTTTTACATCAAGATACACAGGAGGATTTTGAGGCGGCAGCTTGGTGTCCAATGATATATCTTCCTCTGAGGAATATTTCTCCTGATGAGTGGAAGGGAAAAAAGGGAAGAGAAACATCAGCTTGTGCTCACATACTGTGCTCTGTGGAAAGTTTGATCTTGGAAAATGTCTTGATGAGCTTACTTCCTCCTACCCCGTCCCCAATGGGAGCAATTTCTAGTTCAAGGAGTCTAAACCATAAGGTGACATAAAAAGCACTTTCATTTCCTCACTTCTTCTTCTAGCGTTTGCCCTTCTTCTGTAGCCAGTCAACAGCATCAGGTTGAAAGCTGTCAGGAGCTGCTTGTTGCTGGCTTTGAAAGTGACTGGGATCCATGTGGACTCAGTCGGCTAGGAAGGATCGTCAGTTTCCCCAATGAATGGGTACTCACGGGATGCACCATGAGAAGGTCGATCCAATGCATCCCATTTCCTCACTGTAGAGAGGCATCTTTAGAGTGATGTTTCGAGCTTTTTTGTTTGTTTTTGGTTTTGAACCGGAGCTAGCTAATTGCAAACAAAGCTTTGATTGCAAAAGGTTTCAAGGTGCATTTTAATCTCCCATTTGTTGTACTTCTCCCCAAATTACCTCTTCATAGAACCAGGACAAATACCTTTCTGTATTTAACTATAGATGCTCCACTTGTTTATATTATATTATATTATATTATATTATATTATATTATATTATATTATATTATATTATATTATGTTATATTATATTATATCATTTTTCTGAAGAGCTGGGGCCTCACACATACAGGATTTCATGTCTTTTAGGTCAACTTTTTCATTCAAAGAAACAGAGAGAGAAAGGTTGCCGAGCACCCCAACTCAATGGTACTCCAAGTGGTATCTGGTCTTGAACTTGGGCATTCACCCCACTTGGTGAACTCTCTCTGGCCTGCTTCTCTTTTTTCACTAAGATGTAGTTATTTTATTTTATGTGAAATCAAGAATTTCCAAAGGGAGGGGAGAGGGAGAGGGAGAGGGAGAGGGAGAGGGAGAGGGAGAGGGAGAGGGAGAGGGAGAGGGAGAGGGAGAGGGAGAGAGAGCCAGAGCACCATTATGGTCTGTATAGCACCAAGGATCCAATCACGAGCCTTGAGACTGTATATCCCACACTCTACCAGCTGAGCTATCTGCCGCCCCCCCACGTCACATTTCTTTGTTCTTAAATAAATAAAATGGGCAGAAAGGAATGAAATGGAAATCTACTTATATGAATGTGCAAATGACTAAAAAAAATATGCTCAAAGATGGGTTCTCACACTCGACAGTAAGACAAACACAGGCCCCTTGCCCTGCCTGAGGCCTGTGGGTGAGAATCTGTCATTCATTTTCTTCTCCCTTCTCCACATCCCACACTTACTTTTGAGGCAAACAGTTGACAGAGGGCAGAACTAATTGATGAAGCTCTTCCCTGCACTAACATCGGATTCCATTAATTATCTTTGCCCACAACTCTCAAATGCTCATCCCCTCTCTGCTCTCAAGACTGGATTTCTCCTCTGGAAACCCAGGCGGGCAGCTACATGTGCTCTCCAATTTCACTAGCTCTGTTCCCTGTGGAAACGCTTTTGAGGAGACCCAATTCTCAATTCAAATTATGAGAAAGTGTCAGGGAGTGAAAGGGAAGCCAAAGAAGATCCCAAATTTGCTCATTTTTTGTCTTTCTCCTTGGGGTTTGCGGTATTATTACAGCTTTGTAAATATCTCCCCCTTCCTGCCTCAGTCTGGCCCCAGGGTATCAGCCTGGGCACCATGAGGACTCAACAGCTGGCAGCTTTGGTGCCTTTCCTAGCACCCACCCTCTCTGCATCTCCACCCTCAACCCCCAGCCCTGGAAAGCTCACGAGCAGCCAGGATTCCACTGCGTCTGGCTATTGTCCAGTGTCCTGTGGGAGCAGCCATCATTCATTCATTCATTCATTCATTCATTCGTTCGTTCGTTCGTTCGTTACACCAGCAGCTCAAAAATGACAGAGAGAGGGAGGGAGGGGAAAAATAAAAAGGTTTCATTTTGGGAGTCGGGCGGTAGCGCAGCGAGTTAAGCGCACTTAGCGCAAAGTGCAAGGATCGGCGGAAGGATCCCGGTTCGAGTCGCTTCACAGGCGGTGAAGGAAGTCTTCAGGTGTCTATCTTCCTCTCCTCCTCTCTGTCTTCCTCTCCTCCTCTCTCCATTTCTCTCTGTTCTATCTAACAATGATGACATCGATAACAACAATAATAACTACAGCAACAATAAAAAAACAAGGGCAACAAAAGAAAAATAAATAAATAAAATAAAAATATTTAAAAAATTTATTTAAAAAAATATTTCATTTTGGGACCAGGTAGTGGTGCACCTAGGTGAACACACATGCTACAATACACAAGGACCTGGGTTCAAGCTCCTGGCCCTCACAGGCGGTCTTTTCCCTCCTTTCTTTACTAATAAAGACAGAGAGAAATAGAGATAGAGAGTTGGGTGGAGAGAGAGACACCTGTAGCATTGCTGCACAACTGGTGAAGTTTCCTCCTGCAGTGGGTACACAAGACTTGAATCTTGGTCCTCTCACATAGTAATGTTTGCTGTCTCAGGTGCGCCACCACTAGGCCCCTATAGACTCTACTCTTGTTTTAAGAGAGGTGAATGAATCAGAGTATCACTCTGGCACTTGCAATGCCAGGGATTGAACTCAGGACCTCATACTTCAGAGTTCAATGCCCTAGCCACTGTGCCACGGTGCCACCTCCTGGGTCACACCTAAAGATACTAAAAATAAAAATAAAAATAAACCTAAGCATGTCTATAAATGTGGCTTTTTTTTTGTCATTGCTGCTTCTGTTGTTAGATAGGACAGAGAGAAATGGAGAGAGGAAGGGAAGACAGAAAGGGGCAGAGAAAGATAGACACCTGCAGACCTGCTTCACCACTCGTGAAGTGACCCCTCTGCAGGTAGGGAGCCAGGGGCTCGAATTGGGGTCCTTACGCTGGTCCTTGTGTTTAGTGCCATGTGAGCTTAACCCGCTGCACTACTGCCTGACCTCCTAATGTCTCTCTCTCTCTCTCTTTTTTTTTTTTTTACAAAAATCAATAGTTCCTCTTTATTTGTAAGCATAAGGGGAAGAAGTTTTCAGATTGAACCAACTGCAAAGGCACCAGGGCATCAGCCTACTGCCCCCAAGCTATCAGTGTTGCTTTCTCAAGGGAAAGATTTATCAAAAGAGGGGTTTCTTTTGGTCCTAGGAAGGATTCACATACTGAAATATTGTTGGTATGCTTCTAATTCTGCTTTTAAAAACCCCTACTGTTTCATTTGGTTTAATCCCCCCTGCATTCTATTTACATAACACTGTATTCTATTTACATAACCTCTGTTAACAAGCACCACCCTCCCTCCAGGGTATTGGTGGTTCTGTGGTAGAATTCTTGCCTGCTCCGCCCCCTCTCCTTGTCATACCCTGATTTTCACCAGTCACTTTTCTCTCCACCCTCTCTGCGTTGCATCCTGTTCCCACCCTACTGGGCTAGTATATTTATAAGGACAAGATTGTTTGTAGTTTTTAGTTTAGCTTAGTTTGGTATAGATTGTGCTGTGTCCTGCATGAATATAGAGATACTGCGTACAACCCAGCTATGAGTCCCGGGTCGTCTGTTACCCACCCGTGAAGCCAGCCCGTCGAAAACAACAAAATATCACATAATATCCATGAGTGTGTGTGAGTGTGTGTGTGTGTGTATGTATGTATGTGTGTGACTGATTCACCACTCCCAGACTGACCTTTTCATTCTTTTTATTTCAGAGATAGATAGAGATACTACAGCACCATAGCTTTTTCATGTGGTCCTGGGGCTTGAACCCTGACAAGCACACACCCCACCTGGTAAGCTACCTCCCAACACTCAGAAAGGACTCTCAGAAGTATTACTTCAGAGCACAGGCACCTGCAGCAGCTTCAATACACCTTGATATCAAATCACACCAGGTTCCAGGTCCCTGCACAGTGAGAGAGTCACCAGGGATGGTAACAAGAAGCTGGAAAGAGCAGAGCAGCTGACACCATCATCTCCAAACTTGTCACTCAACATGGTCACAGACCACAGCTCTGGAACCACCATCAGCTGATCACCAACTCCAAATTGGGTGTGGCTCTGGGTCAAATCTGCAGTTTCACGAGCCCTTTCATCTCATGCTTGGGGGGGGAGGCTCACACCTAAGCAAGATGTATTTTTCTGTAACCCTGGAGCAACACCAAAGGTTAAATATCAAGAGAGGCTGGAGCCAGAGAACAGCCCAGAGTCCCACCAGCACTTTGAAGCTTAACCTAGTCTTTCTCAGAGTTAGTTTCCTCAAGTATAAACTGAGGTTTCACGGGGGAAAATCTCCCTTCCTCCCGTTTCCTTGGTGCCTGAAGGAAGAAGCTATGCATTGAGCAATTCAGGGAGAAATCCCCATTTTCCTTCTGGAAAATGCTGAAGGTGAGGCCAAATGGGCCTCACCTGAGACCCTGCATCAGGTTTTCTTCTCAGGAGTGCTGCTATTTAAAAGGCCTGGTCACGCCTTTATAGCCTTGACTGCAGGCTGATCCCAAAGTAAATACCCAGGAAGGCGGAGGCACAGTCAACACATTCTTTGAGAGGCCATTCATCCGGTGATGAATGGAATCAGATGCCAGTGGAACATGCACTGTGGTTACAGGTCTCTTAGACAGCAGGGCTCCCAGGAGTTCCTCCTCAAGGTAGCAGCTACAGGGCAGTCAGTTATGCTGGGAGAGGTGTGGCAACTCTCTCAGGCAGGGATTGGAGCATATGTGACTTCATAAATCAATAACTGTGCTTCGATCGGCCTCTGCCTCTGAACCACCGAGCTGACAGCAAGGCCAGCTACTGTTAAATGCATTGCAGGTACAATCATGCCCACTAGTTAAACATTAGCTGAAAGCCCGGCCAATGACTTCTGGTGAAAGTGACCCTGACTTGGCCCCGTGTCCTTGCAGGTCTCTGGGACAAGAACAACCTGACCCAACACCGCTGAGTTCCTGAGACAGAAAGTGTCAGCAGAGACTGTTCTTCCCCAGGTCTCTGTCCTCTTTCACTGGGCCCAAGGTGGTGGGATCTGTTAGGAGATTTTTAAATGATGGTTACTGTGGTTAATTAACCCTTCCACAGAGTCTCCACAATTCCTTCATACGTGCTCCTGCCTCAACACAAAAAAGGGGTAATTTTTTTAAACTTTATTTTATTTGATAGGACAGAGAGAAGTTAAGAGGGATTGGGGGCTGGGGATAGTTGTGGGGAGATGTTAAAATTCGGAGGCTCTAGCTGGCTGGGCTAGCTTCACGGGCAGGTAACAGAGACTCGAGGACACACGGCTGGGCAGGGAAGCTGTATTTTTTTATTCAGGAACAACGATTTATAAACTAAGACAAACTAATCACCAAACAGAACTCTCCTGCCTCCTTCCCCCGCAGCGGCACCAAGCACTCTCCAACTCTGGAACTCTGAAACTCTCTCGGGGTTCCTTGGGGGCGGGGACAAGCGGCCCACGAAAACTAGCAGGACTAAACCAATTTTCTTGGCAGGGGGAGAGCTAGAACAACCCAATGTAAAGCATACAACAGGGAGAGACACCTGCAGCTCTGCTTCATCACCTGTGAAGCTTCCCCCTGCACATGGAGACTGGGGCTTGAACCTGAATCCTTAGGTATTATAACATAAGCACTTAGGGGCCAGGTGGTGGCACACCTGGTTAAGCACACCTATTACATATGTTCTTAACCAGGTATTCCGCCACTCAGCTCCCTCAGTTTTTTTTGTACTGTTTTATATCCGTCAGTGTCTGACTTCATCTGCTGTATAAGATAGGGAGGTAGGTACTTACTCATTTTTTATTTTTTGCCTTACAAGGCTTCACACCTGTGCATTTCCTTTGCTGTCAGTGAACTCTTACTTTTTACCTTTTAATTTAAAATATGGAGAGAGAGAAAAAGAGAGAGAGAGAGAGGTGGTCCGGGAAGGAGCACAGTAGGTGAAGCATTGAATTCTTTTTTTTTAATTTCTTTATTAGGGGATTAATGTTTTACATTTGACAGTAATACAATAGTTTGTACATGCATAACATTTCTCAGTTATCCACATAATAATACAATCCCCACTAGGTCCTCTGTCATTCTTTTTGGACCTGCACTCTCCCCCCCACCCACCCCAGAGTCTTTTACTTTGGTATAATACACCAACTCCAGTTCAAGTTCTACTTGTGTCTTCTCCTATGATTTTGTTTTTCAACTTCTGCCAGAGAGCAAGATCATCCTATATTCATCCTTCTGTTTCTGACTTATTTCACTTAACATGATTTTTTCAAGCTCCATCTAAGATGGGCTGAAAACAGTGAACTGCTGTTTTTAATAGCTGAGTAGTATTCCACTATGTATATAGACCACAACTTGCTCAGCCACTCATCTGTTGTTGGGTGAAGCATTGAATTCCTAAGTGTGAGGTCCTAAGTTCAATCCCTGGCAACACATGTACTAGAGTAATGTCTGGTTCTTTTTCTCTCTCCTCCTATCTTCTTCATGAATAAATAAATAAAAATTTAAAAGAGAGAGAGAGAGAGAAAGAAAATACATAAATAAATAGAACAGAAATGTCCTTCATAAAGCTTCCCCCAGTGCCTGTGCATGGTACTCCATGCAGTGCCAGGGGCCTGGTCAGTGGTACTCTACCAGGTAAGCTAGCTCCTGGTCTCTATATAGTAGGTATTTAATAAAGACTTTAAGATAATGTAAAAAGTTTTTGAAAACAGTTTTAGGTTCACTGCCAAATTGGAACAATTGGTGTCCATTCTCTGAGTTTAAATTCTCTCTCTTTTTGCCTCCAGTCACTGGGGCTCAGTGCCAGCAATACAACTCCTCTGCTCCTGGTGGACATTTTTTTCCTTTCCTTTCCTTTCCTTTTTTTTTTTTTTTTCCATTTTATTGAATAAGACAGAGAGAAATTGAGAGGGAAAGGGAAGATAGAAAAGGAGAAGGAAAAATAGACACCTGCAAACCTGCTTCGCCACTTATAAAAGAAGAGGAAGAGAGAACAAAAGAAAGAAAGAAAGAAAGAAAGAAAGAAAAGAAAGAAAGAAAGAAAGAGAAAAAAGAAAGGGGGTGGAAGAAAAGAAAGCACAGAGAATTGAGAGGAAGGTACAGAGAGTTCCCATGTGTCCCCCAAACACACACCCATAGTCTCGCCATTGTCAGTACCCCCTCCCCCACACACACACACACAGAGTGTTGCATTAGTCAGTGTGTGAACCCACACTGACAGACACACCTTTATGATGTAAAGTCCATGCTTCATATTAGATTACTTTTTTTTTTTTTTTGGCCACAAGGGTTATCACTGAGGTTCAGTGCTTTCATAATGACTCACCACTGCTCCTGAAGGTCCCCCCTTTCTTTTTGATAGAGGATTAGATATAAGGAGAGAGATAGGAGTACACCTGTTACATTGCTCCATGGCTGGTGAAATTCTCTCCCTGCCCACCCCCACTTCACTTGGGTCCTTGAGCTCTGGTCCTCAGGCCTGGTAACATGCCATTTCTCAGTTGCTCATGCCCAGGCCCAGGTCACTCTTGATGGTGTCCTTTTTGTGAGCTTAAACAAGTACATAAGGCCAAGTCTCCATCACTGAAGCATTGCCCAGAGAACTTACACTTCCTCAAAGTCCTCTGTGCTGCACTTGCTCATCCCTTCAACCCCCCCCCCAAGCAACTAATGATATTCTTCTGATGTCATAGTTTTACCATTTCCTGAATGCCGTGTATTTGGAATCATACCATATGTACCCTCTTCAGATTGGCTTCTTTCCCTTAATAATACACAGGGCTTATCTCTGGCTTCTCATGACTTGATAGTTCATTGCTCCTTAGCACTGAGTAATATTCTGTTTTATTGTTACTCTGTATATGTAATAATATCACACTGTGGACCTGCCATAATTTACCCATTTTTCTCTCTCTCTCTAGTCACTGGGGCTCAGTGCCGGCAGTACAAATCCACTACTCCTGGTGGCCATTTTTTCCTTTCCTTTTTTTCCCCATTTTATTAGATAAGACAGAGAAATTGAGAGGGAAAGGGAAGATAGAGAGTGAGAAGGAAAAATAGACACCTGCAAACCTGCTTCGCCACTTGTGAACTGTTCCTGCTGCAGGTGGGGAGTGGTGGCTGGAATCCGAGTCCTCCTTGCATATAGTACTGTGTACACTTACCTGGGCGCCCTCCCTAATCTGAGTCCTCCTTGCATACAGTACTGTGTACACTTACCTGGGCGCCCTTCCTAATCCGAGTCCTCCTTGCATACAGTACTGTGTACACTTACCTGGGTGCCCTCCCTAATCCGAGTCCTCCTTGCATACAGTACTGTGTACACTTACCTGGGCGCCCTCCCTAATCCGAGTCCTCCTTGCATACAGTACTGTGTACACTTACCTGGGCGCCCTCCCTTTGTCTCTGTTTTTTGCTCTCTCCCTAAAAATACAGGCCTGAGTGGTAAGATGCACAGGGCCCCAGAAAAATAAACACACACACACACACACACACACACACACACACACACTTTCCCTTGGCTAGACCTTGTATAATAAACTATTGGGACACTTTAGCATATTGAACTATGGAATTTACATGTCTGCTTCTCCTTCAGTGCTACATCTTTTCAATGAGTCTTTTTCGTCATCATTTCTGCACCACTTGGCAGAAAAGCCCATGGTCAGAGGCCTGACCTATAGGCTTGTTGTTTCTGGAAGACTGGGGTGGCTGATGAGAGCAGAGCAACCCTGTGATGGCTTCCATAAGTACTTCTTTTAAAAAAAAAGTCAAAATGGGTTAAGCGCAGGTGGCGTGCAGCGCAAGGACCAGCATAAGGATCCTGGTTCGAGCCCCCGGCTCCCCACCTGCAGAGGAGTCACTTCAAAAACAGTGAAGCAGGTCTGCAGGTATCTGTCTTTCTCTCCCCCTCTCTGTCTTCCCTCTCCTCTCTCCATTTCTCTCTGTCCTATTCAACAACGACAACGATAATAACTACAACAATAAAAAACAAGGGCAACAAAAGGGAATAAATAAATAAATATTTTAAAAGTCAACATAATAAATCCTTGGCTGAGTGAGTAAGATTCCAAATCTCTCCATGAAGGAAAATCAGGATGTGAAACACTTCCCATTATATGGTATAAGAAAAAAAAATGAGATCCCTGGGTTCAGAATGGTTCTGTGTAAGCCTTTATTAATGTTTTCTGTGCTCACAGCAAGAGAGGAGCAGCTGAGAACTTCTTAAATAAGAAAATACCAATGATGCATTACACAGCTTTAATTAGTACTAATGAGTGCTGTGTAATTCATTCAATTTAACATCCCTTCTTCATGAGAAACATCTCCCTTCCCTGCAGTTTCCAAGAGATGCTGTAAATTTGTGCTGATTTGCTGCATATCAGATGTTCCATTTTCTCCATTTTCTCCCTGGCATGCTAATGCTGGTGGTCTTTCTGGCTTGAGTTGGGAGTAGACCCCAGGTCTCCTACTGGAGAGGGACCAGATGTCTGAGGAGACTCTCATCTCTTCTAGTTGACCTAGCTCAGTCGCTACTTCTCAGACCTTTCCCCCGATACCCAAGACTCTGGGAACTTAGTGCCGTTCTTTCTCGTTTGAAGTTCAGCTGCAAGAAAAAGACAGACTTCTTACCCACATCTCAGCTTCTTCTCCCACTGGACGCAGCCATGAACTTCAACTTCCTGCTTGGCTTCCCTTTGTTATAATTAGCAGTATGTCTTTATTTTCTACCACTGATTCCTGTTTCTGAGTGCTGTGAATCCTCTCAACCCATAATAGTGCCTTCCTTCTAATTTTTTAAAAGTTTTTAATTATCTTTATTTTCTGTATAGAGACAGCCAGAAATCAAGAGAGAAGGGGGAGATAGAGGAGAGAGAAAGAGAGACACCTGCAGACCTGCTTCACCACTTGCAAAGCTTTCCCCCTGCAGGTGGGGACTGGGGGCTCCAACTCGGGTCCTTAACCTTTGTAACCTGAACACTCAACCAGGTGCACCACCACCCGGCCCCTACCTTCTTTCTAATTTTTCAAGTCAACCTACGAAATGTTTTATTCATCCATCCAAAATATTATAATAAAATGTGTCAACTGATGAAATTTCAAATTGCTTTTCTAATCTAGGACTTCCGATCATGCACAGAAGGGACTACTATTTCTTGGATATGGAAGTCAAGAAGGGCAGCTCACATAGTTCAAAATGCAAAGCATTGCCTACAATGTATTTCAAATTCTATGGAGATGAAAATCCCATCTGTGTTCCAAAGTGTATTGAGCAGGGAATAAGGACTGAGAGAGAGAGAAAGCATTGTGGAAGAAGACAACGGCATACCTTTGCCTAGGGCAGAGTCCAGACCAAAAACTGAAATAGGCTTTAATGACTGTCACATGATACAAATAAACATGGGATATAAGGACCCACACAAGGATCCAGGTTTGAGCCCCCAGCCCCAGCTCCCCACACATGGGAGGGTGTCACTTCACAAGCAGTGAAGCAGGTATGTAGGTGTCTTCTTCCTCTCTACCTCCCCTCCCCCTCTCTGAAAATCTAACATTTGCAGAAACGATGGGAAAATGATGTAGTGTTTTCTTAGGGGAAATAGATACTCTGCTATACATCCAAAGGAGGAAAAATCTTGAGATGTATTACATATGGGTTGGGACTATGGCCAATCACTTAGGATTGTTCTGGGAGTTAACCAAAGGTTCCTCTTCCTGCAAACAGATGTAAGGGCTCACTAGGTTTTCAGTCTGCTGAACAGAGCACAGTCAGCGTCTCAGCCCCTTTGTCCTCTCAGCAGGCCCTTTTGTGCTGTGAATAAGGTTCATCCTCTTTCTTTTTAAAATTTCATTTTCCATTTTTTTGGATAGAGACAGGAACTGAGAGGAGAGGGAGAGAATGAGAGGGAGGGAGAAAGAGATACCTGCAGCACTGCTTCACCACTCATACTTTCCCCTTGCATGTGGGGACCAGGGGCTTGAACCCTGGTCTTTGTGCATTGTAACATCTACCAGGTGCACCACCACCTGACCTCCCCAAGCTTCGTCCTCTTTCATTGCAACCCTAATCTACAGTCTAGTCTACTTAAAATCTTTTAGTGATTTATTATGATTATCCAGGTAAGACTGAGTTTCCATAGGATAGTCCCAATCTCTCTCCTTCTGGAACACTGATCAGACAAATGTGAGATCTTTGAATTCTCTTCTCTGTTATCTGGGTAATGTTTTGTTGTTTTTGTCAGGGGTTGCAGTGGGGAAGATAATCAGAACTTCTAGCTAGACTTTTTTCTGCCAAGGAATGTCTCTGAACTTGTTGTGGGACCTATTGCAGACCCTTCCATCTGCCTGTACTTTGTGGTCCTCTAGAGAACAGAGACGACACTGGTACTTAGCTCAAGGAATAGTCGTGGAGAGCCATCAGAGAAGCAATGAGCAGTGCTCAAAACAGTACTTGGCACACAGTAAGCACCCATGCTGTCACAACATGCAAGATCTACTGACATCAATATCAACAGCTCTTACTTGCCCTGCCACTCCCCTTGTTTCTATGTTGAACAGGAGTGATGACTTCTGGAACTAGTATGAGCATCTGTCCCCCAATTACACTTGATCAAAATCTGACCTCACTCTAGGAAACGGGCCGTATCTGTCTGTTCTAACTCTATATCCATAATATCTGACATATGAAGAGAGGTACTCATATTGGTAGTAGGCACTCACCAGACATTTGTTGAGTGAATGTGGAATTCGGCATTTTTAAAAAATATTTATTTATTTCCTTTTATTTATTTATTTATTTCCTTTTTGTTGCCTTTATTGTTTTTATTGTTGTGGTTATTATTGCTGTTGATGTTGTCATTGTTGGATAGGACAGAGAAAAATGGAGAGAGGAGGAGAAGATAGAGAGGGAGAGAGAAAGATAGACACCTGCAGACCTGCTCCACCACCTGTGAAGCGACTCCCCTGCAGGTGGGGAGCCGGGGGCTCAAACTGGGATCCTCACGCCAGTCATTGCACTTTGCACCATGTGCACTTAACCTGCTGCACTACCACCTGACTCCCCCCGGAATTCTGCATTTTTTAAGAGAATATGCACAGCATGTGAACTCCCTTGAGGAAGAGAGGGATCAGTGATACTTCCTGGCCTTGGTGAAGCCAGTGAGCGCTACCCAACTTGAGTAATCCACCATGATTTATACCCCTCCTTTTCCTCCCCCTCCTCCTCCCTCTCTTCTTCCCCCTCCTTCTACTCTCCTTCTCCTCCTCTTCCTCCTTCTCCACCTCCTCCTCCTCCTCTTCCTTCTTGTTACTCTTGTAAACAGTCTACTTTGGGAAAGCAGAGGCTAAAAAAAGGTAGAGGCCAGGGACACTCTGACAGGGCAGAGTCTGTTGATGTTTCAGCCTTCCTTGTTTCTGAAAATGCATGTGACATGGTGTTTAGATGAAAAGCAGAAAAAGGCTTCTCAGTGTTATTCTTTCCAGCCTCCAGGGTGTTACTTTAGCACTTAAGCTCGAGAGAATATACACACATTTATAGAAAGAGCTGAGGCTCCTCATACCCCCATCAGCTTTCACCATTTAATTTACATTCTGGGAAGCAAATTATAAACTGGCAGAAGTCACCAGCCCAAAGTAACGGCTTGGCCAGAGGAAGGGCAGGGGAGGAATCTTTACCTGCAGGGAATAAAACACAAGTCACTCAAAGTGCAAATTGGGGGATGGGGTTGTGGGAGTTGCGTATTGGCCTTGAGATGGGTTGCATAAGCAGATCTAGACTTTAGCAGATTTTCACATGTTTGGACCTTATTCTTCAACTCACAAGTTGCCATCTTGGCTTTCACAGAGGTGGATATGTTGCCTGGTATTGAGATATTGCTTGGGGTCTGTGACTGTAGGTATGTCCCACAAGTGAGTTTGGGCTTCAAGTATATTTTATTTTTTTTAGTTTTGGGCCATTAGGGCAATCATTGGGGCCCAATGCCTGCACAACCCAATTTCTTTCCCCCTTTTTTACCTAGAGGGAGAGAAATAGAGAGGGACAGAGGGAGACATAGCAGAAGAGACATCATAGCACTGTTTCACCATTCATGGAGCTGCCACCATGCAGGCACTCCCATATGGTGGTCAGGGGTTCAAACCCAAGTTCTGGAGATGGTGACACAAATGCTGTATTAATTAAATCACATGTGGGTCCCTGAGCCTCAAGTCTATTTCAGGCCAGTTTTCCTACTGTTCAGATCTAAAGTGAATATATATAATATGTATCCCTTTCTACATTGAGATCTAGAATGTGGTGGGAGCTTGAGTTGAAATAAGTTGCAACCAAGTCACAAGGGGAAAATAAAGGAGCTTCAAGAATGCTTATGTTGTGCCTACTGAAATAATTGAAATAGTACCCCTGGGACCTGTACGTAGCTTGTGGTGGCTACCATCATGGCCGGCCTGCTGCCAGTCACAGCCTGAGCGTGTGGCTAATTGCACAACTTGAAAAAACAATGCAGATGACTTATTTTTAACTGGAGCAGGACCCAGGGCCTTATACATTCAATGCATGTGCTCACCATTGTGAGCTACATTCCCAGCCTATTATCGCCCTGGCTGAAAAAGAGGTACAATCAAATTCAGACCAAATAAACTCTAACAGTCCTTCAAATAAACTGACAGCATCAGTGCTTCTTCCCTGCATGGGGCAATAAATAATAGATCGTTTTCCAGTGTTCACATGGGGGTGGGAGGGTGAGGCTCACAACTGATTGGCTGAAAAGAATATTCTAGAGTGAGAGTCACAATAGTGGTATTTTTTAAGCCTTCCCAGGTTATTGTGACCAGTTGCCAAAACTGAGAATTGCTGTCCTGATCTATTGCAATTGTATAGTCACCGCTGAGGGAACTTACTCTTCATACGAGTGGCCCCAGCCCATGTGATTACCCCCAATTTACAGATGAGAGGACCACACTCCGAACTAGTCACAGGTTTATTGGAGATTTACATTAACCACAGCTCAACTGTCAAAACTCAGTAAATGCCTCTGAGAAGAGTCCACCTCCCTACCTTTTCCTTGTCCTTAAATAAAGGGCCCTTGAACTCTACATTTTTTTCAGCCAGGGAAGGGCCTCAACTGGTAAGAAGGGATTGGAAAGAAGTAGGAACTTACCCTGTTTGTGTCCTTGTCCTCCTAGTACCATGCACTGAGCAAACATTTCATAATCTATTGAAATGAGACATCCAAGGTCGCACAGCACACAAGTCTGGCCTCTGGTCACTGACGCCACCTCTGTGTCCCCATCTGTAGGCTGCATGTCCCTCAGAATATGGAATCACACCTCTTGAACTAAACAAGCAAGGCTTTAAGTGGTTTGTCTTGTTCTTTGTAAGCTTGTTTTGTTTGTTGTTGTTTTTTTCAACACGTCATTTTATTGTTATTATGTTTTTTTTACTTCCAAAATGACAGCAGTTATTCACAGAACAACAATGTGTGTGGCTAGGTTGTGGGTCCAAGTCCCCTTTGCTCCCTTAGCCTCCGCTTTCTTGTCTTTACGTATTTTGACAGTGCCAGGATCTCCTGTATGCGTGATTTCACCACTAACTATCAAAGTTTTTTCTTTCTTTTTCTTTCGTATAGGGGGATTGTGTGCCGGGCAAGGTATGTGTCCTACCCTGTGGGCTATTTTCTGCCTCCCCCCGCATAGCCCCCCCCCCCACACACATACACACTTGATTCCTTTTGTAAAATGTAGGAAAAAAGGCCAACTCAAGAGTAGCCCTGTCACACTGAGCACTGTCTCTGACCCCTCTTGCAAAGAGCCATAGTAAACAATATGGCTGGAATTTTCTCAGGTGGTGCCCACTTCCTGTTTGTCTTAACTCTGCTTCTCCCAGACTCTACATGCCTCCTTTATTTTCTGCTTCTCCTGTCTGTGAGCAGCCTTCTCTCTCATTAATACTCGATGGCAGTCTGCTACCATCTTGGATGCCACTCCCACCTCTCTGTCCACCATTTTCATCTCTGAGGACCTTGTGTTGAGTCTGAAGATAGTGCAGTGAGGCTGGGTCTGGAGTTTGTGGTTGATGAGCCAGAGGTCTCCGGCCCTTAGATTGTGGCTGTGTAGAGTTCAAAACAGTGAGATGCTGACAGGTTGAGAATGTTGGCATTGGGGGCAGAACCTTAGGTAGGAGCACTGAGAGGACTGAATGAGTCTCTTGCCATTAGGTCAAGAAAATCTGACCTATCAGGGAACCCTAGGGAAAGTGGAATTCATATCCTGAGGATCAGCGCCAGTCTTGAAGAACTAGAGGGGACCTCTCCACGTTGACATTGTGTTCACGTGATTGTGCACAGTGTATTTCTTTTTTTATTAAATTATTTATTCCCTTTTGTTGTCCTTGTTTTATTGTTGTAGTTATTATTGTGGTCATTGTTGGATAGGACAGAGAGAAATGGAGAGAGGAGAAGACAGAGAGGGGGAGAGAAAGATAGACACTGCAGACCTGCTTCACCGCCTGTGAAGCGACTCCCCTGCAGGTGGGGAGCCGGGGGCTCTAACCAGGATCCTTACACCAGCATCCTTACACCGGCCCTTTCGCTTTGTGCCACATGCACTTAACCCGCTGTGCTACCGCCCGGATCCCGCACAGTGTATTTCTTAAACTCCAGCAAGGGTTGCTAAAATCTAAGCTTAAGGAGGTTTTACTTTTTAAAAATATTTATACATTATTGGTATATTTAATGAGGGGGAGGGGAGAGAGCACATAGAGCATCACTCTGATATATGCAAAGCTGGGGTCTGCAGGAAAGTCCTGAATACTACAATGGGGCCATCTTCCCTGTAGAAAACACACACACACACACACACACACACTTACTTTTTTAAAAAGAAGTACTTGGGACCAGGCCATGGCCCACCCAGTTGAATGTATACATTACCATGTGTAAAAACCCAGGTTCAAGCCTCTAGTCCCCACCTGTAAGTAGCAAAAGCATGCTACAGGTGTCTCTATCTACCCTTGACCTCTCAATTTCTTTCTGTCCTATCAAAAGAAGAGAAAAGAGAAGTAAAAGCATGACCACTGGGAGCAATGGATTCATTGTGCAAGCATCGAGCCCCATCAATAACCCTGGTGGCAACAATAAAATATAATAATAATAATACTTAATAAAGCAGTGAGAGAGAAAAACAGCGGCATGTGGGGCCTCATTCATGTAAGTGCTACTCTACTTGCTAAGCCAGCTCCTTGGCTGGTCTGGAAAGTGAGATGATAGAGAAAGAGTATGTCACTAAATGCAGTGATACGCAGACTTTCCGGGGGTTCTAACCCTGGGTGTGTGACCTTGAACTAGCTCCTTAATTTTCCTGGGACTTGGTGTCCTTATCTGTAAAATTATCTACACTGAAATAATCATTGACATAAAACATTATATTAGTTTCAGGTGTACAACATAATGACTCAGAAATGGGGGGGTGAGGCATATTTGCAGGTAGAGTCCAAGACTTGCATTGTGAGGCTCTGGGTTCAGTCACTGGCACTATATATGCTGAAAAAGTGCTCTGGTGACTGTAACTCTCACTAAATAAATTAATCTGAAAGAAATACCAGCAGAATGATTACATATTAGCATTTATTACAAAGTTATCACCACAAAATAATAGCAAAAAAAATATTATCAGCCACCATACAACTACAGTTTTTCCTTGTGGTATGAATTTTCAAGTTCTCCTCCCTCGGCACCTTTTAACTATACAATGCAGTGTTACTTCCTGCAGTTCCTGTGTTGTGTCGTCTTTCCTGTGACTTATTTATTGTGCTGCCAGAGTTATCACTGGAAATTGGTATCTGCACAACTCCACACTTTCTGGAGGTCATTGAAAGTGAGGGGCAGAATGAGATAGAGGGAGAGAGAGAGAGAAAGAGACAGAGAGATGGAGAGACAACAGCAGCACTCCTCCACTGACCGTGAATCTTCCCCTCTGCAGGTGTGGACCAGGAGCTTGAAGCCAGGTCTTCAATCATGGCAGTGTGTACACTCTATCAAGTAAGCCACCACCTAGCCCCAATAGCTCTGGCTTATGGTAGTGTGGGGGATTGAACCTGGGACCTTTGGGGGCCCAGGCATGCAAATCTCTTTACATAACCATTATGCTATCTCCCCAGGCCCAACTTATTTACTTTATAACTGGAAGTTTGTCTTCAACTGCCTTCACTCCTTTTTTTTTTTTTACTAACTTTATCCACAGCAGTCATCATTATTTCTTTAAATCATTTAGTTTCCCCCACTTATCAGCTTATGTATCTGTCACTGTGACAAATAAATGTGACTCATGCATCTGGGCTTGCAGCTCAGTGGGCAGAGCACAGTTACATGCTTGAGCTCCCAGATCTGATCCCTGGGAGCAAAACAGTGCTCTCTGGTTTCTCCCCTTCCCTCGTTCATAAAGTCAATACATCTTTAAAAGGAGTGGTTTGCTTTAAGAAAACAAAGAAGGGCTGGAAAGATATTTCACTTGAATACTCAAGTTTTTTCATGAGTGCAACCCATGTTCAAGGCCAGTGCACTAAAGGAAGCTTTGGTGCTGTGGTCTCTTTCTGTATCAGTTTTGTTTGTTCATTTGTTTGCTTGCTTGCTTTTGGTTTTTGATATGGGGAAATCAGCCAAGAATATTGAATATTCAATGATAAAAAATCAAGGGGGGCAGGGAGATAGCATAATGGTGATGCAGAAAAGAACTCTCAGGCCTGAGTCTCTGAAGTCCCAGGCTCAATCCCCACTGCCACAATTAGCCAGAGCTGAGTAATGCTCTGATGTCTCTCTCAACTCATACTCTCTCTGATTAAAATAAAAATAAATAAAACAACTGTTAAAAGAAAAAAATGGAAAGAAGGAAAAAAATGACAAAGTAAACTTCTTCTCACTATGCCTCTTATTATCTGGAACTCCATAGTAGAACAGGAAAATAATTAATATTAATGAATGCCCTTGAAAGCACCTTCTGAATTGTCAGTATAAAGGCTAATGTTACTCTTAGTTAGTTTATGAATTATTATATTTCTATTGAGTTCTCATTTTAGAAAATTAATAATGTAATTTTTGCAGCTTAGAATATTCAGTTAACCAGAGAATAACTTTTAGAGCTGTGCTGAAAAATTTGTAGTTACAGGAAGTCGGGCGGTGGTGCAGCAGGTTAAGTGCACGTGGCACAAAGCGCAAGGACCAGGAGGAAGGATTCCAGTTCGAGCTCCCGGCTCCCCACCTGCAGGGGAGTCACTTCACAGGCGGTGAAGCAGGTCTGCAGGTGTCTGTCTTTCTCTCTCCCTCTCTGTCTTCCCCTTCTCTCTCCATTTCTCTCTGTCCTATCCAACAATGACATCAGTAAAAACAACAATAAGAACTACAACAATAAAAAAAAAAGGGCAACAAAAGGGAATAAATAAATATAAAAAAAAGAAATTAAAAAAAAAGAATTTGTAGTTACAGATGTGGCCCCATGTTCTAAATCAGTGCAAAAAAAAAGTGTAAAAACAAAAAATGAGGGCCAGGTGGTGGTGCACCTGATTAAGTGTACACATTAAAATGTGCAAGGACTCAGGTTCAAGCTCCTGGTCCCCACCTATAGGGAGAAAGCTTCACAGGTGGTGAAGCAAGTCTTCAGGTGTCTCACTGTCTCCCTCTTTACCTCCCCTCCCCTCTCAAGTTCTCTCTGTCTCTATACAATAATAAGTAAATAAATAAATAAAAACAAGAAATGAAATCAGAGCAAGGACTCGGTCCTCTCCCCAGAAGGTAAGGAAGTCTGTGTAATATCTTTGTGGCTAGTGGGTTCTGTGTGAGTGTCTTTCTTTATAGAAATGAGAGTTAAAACTTGTAACTTTCAGGAAAAATGTGAGACAATACATTGAATTTTATTTTAGTTTTCTCAAAACTGTAATGATGGCATTACAAGATTCTTATATTTTTTTCATTTAACCACCTCAAAACACAATTGACAATCAGACTCTAATTAATCTTAAAGCCACTCCTCCATGACATTCCTATTACAAGTTCTGTCTCCTGCTGGGGATATGGAAGTTGGAAAGAATAAAATAATATTTAATTAGGAGCCAGGAATCTTGGTTATTAGTCTTCAATTTCAACTAATCACTGGAACATTATTTGAGTTTTTAAAAAAACAACTATTGAATAACCTTTTGTGACCAATTATTTATTTCAGAACAGTCTGGTTATAGGGAAAAAGGAGTTTCAACATTTCCTTCCCTGAGTTAAAAAAAAAAAAAACTGTTGTCATGGAAATATTTCAGTTCCCTGTGTCCTCTGGTCCCTACATCGGAACAGGTCAGAGACAAGCAGGTCAACTCAGGTACAGAAAAGTTTTTCCAGATAGAAGGAAGGTTTCCTTAGGGCAAAGCTTTTGAAAGTCCATTTCCTAAGATGAGAGGGAACAGAAGAGCTCTTCAAAGCTTGGCTGTGCTATCACCATGGTTTCTTGTCCTAATTGGCTTGATTTCCCCCCCTTTCAAAACCGAATACACTGAGTCCATTACTGGTTCATATGCAGGAGTTTTGTGGCATTTTATTTTGCTCAGCTAATAAAAAGAAGTTACTGGAAATGCCACAGCATCTCCTAGAGACTGCTTCCCCCAACCACTGGAAACAACGCTGTTTCAACAATAGTTTAGGCCATTGTTTTCTGTCTAATCAAATGATTTCAATGAAGTAACCCAACCCTTCATTTCATGCTGGCTCAGGGAACCTGACCTGTATTTGATTGTTAAGTGTACACACACACACACACACACACACACACACCTCCTTATTTGCCTCAGTACAAGAATTCTGCATCCCATTTCATGAATTTGGGAGATAGCTTACTGGGTAGAGCTGGCAGAGTGTAAACTTTGCAGTCATGAGTCTCCAGGTTCAGCCCCTGGCCCCACATAAGACCAAGCTCTACTCTTTCGGTCTCATAAAATAAGCAAATCTTAAAAAAAAAAAATTGAATACAAGAGCTCTGATAAAACTTAATTCAGAGCAGTAATGTTTTCTGTCCTGACAGAGGAGTAAGAGGAGCAATTGAAGGTGTGATCTGAATCCATGCCTGGATAACTGGTTGTTTTGTCCTAACTGAATTTCTTCCAGCTTCCGAGCTTTAGTTGGTGTGCATCCTTTGTGTCAAACTGAAAGACAAGATGCAAAGTTTGTTTTAAGATTTTTTCACAACCCCTCTGGCACTGGTTCATGTTGGGGGTGGGGGAAGTGTGGAAGGATTGCATATTTGGCTTAGGAAATCATGGACCTAGGAAATCTGCCAGGCTGCTCCCTAGATGTTCACACTGATCTGTGTAAGAGGTCAAGATATGGGAAGAGAAAAAATGTGCAGACCCAGGCACACACTTGAACGAGTGTACACATAACTGCTTTGAAGTCCCTGGAGCAAAATAGGACAAAGACAGTGTTAATACATTAAGGGAAAGGTGAGACTGGCATGTCTAAACTTGTAGCATCATAACTAACACCACAGATCATACCCATAATGCACTTCACATGCCAAGGTCAAGAACAAAGAGCTCAACTCATTAGGTCAGATGGCAGACAATCATCCCACTCTTCTGGAAGTGATGTGAGCATGCTCTGTTATGGGACATTGTCATCGCCTTGTGCCAACTTCTAAACATTAAAAGAGGCCAAGTGAGAGTCCCAGCGGGTTGTGGCACTCCCGAAGTGTCTTCTGCGATGACAAATGACATAGACCCTCCCTGACATTGCTGCCCAATTAACTAAGTACTAACTTGGATGTGTTTTCATTTGGAGGCTGTGTCACCTCTAGGGTTGAGTTTTTGAAACTGTCCATGGAAGAAAGAGTAAAACCTCTTCATCTTTGGGAGTTCTAACTGGGGTGTTCTGGAACTCACAAGCAAAGGAGTCTTCTCCTTCAGAGTACTCATGCTTTTGTAGGTTTTCTTTTTCCTTTTCCCAATTTCCCTCCTTTCTTTCCTTCCTTCCTTCCTCCCACCCACTCTCCCTCCTACCCTTCCTCCCTCCCTCCACCTCCCTCTCTTCTTTAAAAAAATATTTTTCGTGAGTCAAAGAAAGTGGTGAAGCAGGTCTGCAGGTATCTATCTTGGGAGTCGGGCTGTAGTGCAGTGGGTTAAGCGCATGTGGTGCAAAGTGCAAGGACCGGCTTGAGGATCCCGGTTCAAGCCCCTGGCTCACCACCTGCAGGGGGGTCACTTCACAGGCGGTGACGCAGGTCTGTAGGTCTCTCTGTTCTAACAATGTGACAACAATAACTACAACAACAATGAAAAACAACAAGAGCAACAAAAGAGAAAAATAAAAAATTAAAAATATTTATTTATTCCCTTCTGTTGCCCTTATTATTTTAGTTATTATTGTTGTTGTTAGTGATGTCATTGTTGTTGGATAGGGCAGAGAGCAATGGAGAGAGGAGGGGAAGACAGAGAGGGGGAGAGAAAGACAGACACCTGCAGACCTGCTTCACCGCCTGTGAAGCGACTCCCCTGCAGGTGGGGAGCTGGGGGCTTGAACCAGGATCCTTACGCTTTTTGGTCCTTGCGCTTTGCACCACCTGCACTTAACCTGCTGCGCTACTGCCCAACTCCCTTTTCTTTCTTTCTTCTTTATTGCTAGCAGTGTTATTGCTGGGGCTCGATGCCAGCACTATGAACCCACTGTTCCTGGCAGCCATTTTTAAAATTTTATTTATTTATTTTTCTTTCTAATTTTTATTAGATAGGATAAAAAGAAATTGAGAGAGGACAAGGAGACAGAGGGAGAGAAAGATAGACACCTTAGACCTGCTTCACCACTCATGAAACAGAACCCCTTGAGGGTGGGGAGCAGGAGCTTGAACTTGAGTCCTTGTTTGGTAATATGTGCTCTTAACAGGGTGCTCCACTGCCTGGCCCTAATTTTGTGGGTTTTCTTCATTTTAACCTGGCCCTCTTCCACCACTTCCTCTTTCTCCAACTCCTCCTTCTTTTCCCCCCTCCCTTTCCATCCTCCCTCTTTCTCTTCCTTCTTTTCCTCATCTTCCTTCTTCTCCTCCTTTTCAGACTAGAAAATCACCCTTTTTCAAGGAGGAGTCTCATGTAGACACACAGCTCAGGGGCGAGCAGCCTCTTCTTCCTTCCTCTCTGAGGCCATTGATCCTTAAAGGATAGAGCTAGTGTCCTGGAGCCCCGCCTCCTCAAAGCCCCACCCCACTAGGGAAAGAGAGAGACAGGCTGGGAGTATGGATGGACCGGCCAACGACCATGTTCAGCGGGGAAGCAATTACAGAAGCCAGACCTTCAGGGAGTCCGGCGGTAGCTCATCGGGTTAAGTGCACTTGGCGCAAAGCTCAAGGACTGGTGTAAGGATCCTGGTTCTGAAGCAGTGAAGCAGGTCTGCAGGTGTCTGTCTTTCTCTCCCCGTCTCTGTCTTCCCCTCCTCTCTCCACTTCTCTCTGTCCTACCCAGCAACGAAGACAGACAATAATAACTACAACAATAAAACAACAAGGGCAACAAAAAGGGAATAAATAAATACTTTTTTAAAATTAAAAAAAAAAAGAAGCCAGATCTTCAACCTTTTGCACCCCACAATGATCCTGGGTCCATACTCCTAGAGGGATAAAGAATAGAAAAGCTATCAGGGGAGAGGAGGGGATACGACATTTTGGTGGTGGGAATTTTGTGGAACTGTACCCCTCTTATCCTATGATTTTCTCAATATTTCCATTTTATAAAATTTTTTTTAAAGGATAGAGCTACAGAACAGTACCTCCTCGAAACAAGGAGTTTTGAGTCATGAAGGGCTGTCTGCCTTGAGGGTCTTGTATTATCCCAAGAAAGAGGATGAGCAAGGCAGTGTGCCTTCATATAGGACCCAAACTCATCTGCTGTCATATTCTACAGGTCTGCTTTGACCACCTCCCCCCCGGGAAGGAACAGCTGAGCCCTGTGTCTGCAAGCTTCCTGTCCTCATTCTGCAAGCTGGATCAGCATCCCAGAAGGCATTTGCTCTTACTGCTGACATCATGGCCATCTACTTAACTATTGAATAGGCGCACCCACTGCAGAAGCAAAGGCTGGGTGCTGGACCACGGTGGGGAGCAGGATGTCCAGAGTCTGCCCTGCTGGACAGATGGTCCAGGCAAAGAGAAGACGTGCTGCAGCTGTGAAGGCTGCTCAGCCTTGGTTAGAGCACCACATACCTGAGAGCCCAGGCTCAATCCCCAGACACTGCTCTAGTCAGTCTCTCTCTCTCTCTCCATCTCCCTCTCCCTCTCCCTCTCTGTAAAAAAAAAAAAAAAAAAAGAAGAAAGAAAGAAAGAAAGAAGAAATCTTTAAGATTAAATCAATAGTAAAAGTGAGCAAGATAACTCACCTAGGTACCTAGGTAGGGCACCTGATTTATCAGGTTCAAATCTGGTCCCGCTATGCTGATGGAAGTTTCAGTTCTGGGCTCTCCTACCCCCGCCCATGTTTCTGAAAACTCTTGCTTACAGCAGTGAAGCTCTAGCCCAGAAAAGAAAGAAAGGAACTCATCTGCTGAAAGAAAGAAAGAAAGAAAGAAAGAAAGAAAGAAAGAAAGAAAGGAGGAAAAGAAAGGAGGAAAGGAAAAGAACAGAAAAGAAGAGAAAGACAGTATGTGGGTATAGGGGGTAGTTCAGTGGGTAAACTGCATGTCTTACCATACTTAGACCCTCAGTTCAAGTCTTGGCACCAGCCACATTGAAGCACTAGGGCCTGTGTGGGGGGTAGGGGTAGGGAATCGAAGCAGGGTAGAGAGATGCTAATGGTGTCTCTCTCTTCCTCTTCTTTCTCTCTCTCTGCCCCTCCTTTTTTCCTTCCCCCATTACTTCCTCTCTTAGGGTATAGAAATTTTTAATAAATATTTATTTTATCTTAATGAAATATAGATAGAGATAGAGGTAGACATGGAGATAAGAGATTGCTGGTCCATTGCTCAGCTCTGGCATATGGTGGTATGAGGGATTGAACCTGGGACCTCAGAACCTTATGAGCCTCATGAGAGAGAGTCTTTTGCAGAACCATCTTGACATCTCCCCACACCAGAATATAGAATTTTTATCAGCTGCACCAAGGAAGCAGACATGCACAAGGCCTTTGATTCATACATTGGTGATGCATTTGAAAAAAAAAAAAAGTGTATTTCTATATGTCTTTTGACTCTACACAGCAGACCTCTTGAGCTACTGGCATTTCTTCTCCTCTGATCTAAAGCCTGCCACTTCCCTTAATGAGTCCCCTGGGGAGTTTCTTGGCATGAGAAGTGTCAGCAAGCTCTATGAGGAAGAGTCAGTAATATGGGGTACAAATGGCTGCCTGGTCCTTGTTCTTCTCCTCCAATTCTGTCCCTTGTCATTGCTTTCTGGCAAATGAGGTCAAGGCCATGTGAGATGTCTCTGCTTGGCGGAGATGTCTCCTCTCTGCTCCCACCACCTCCCTCTGTCTTATGGCCCAGTAGACCTAATGTAACTCACTTGTCGGCTGTGTGAGATGCCAGCTTCTAGAACACTTTTCCTAGCTCCCTGTAGGCATCTGTCTTTCTCTCCCTCTCTATCTCCCCTCCACTCTCAATTTCTTTCTGTCCTGTCAAGTAAAAATAGAAGGGAGAGAGGGGGTAAATGGCCACTGAGAGTAGTGGATTCATAGTGCCAGCACCAAGCCCCAGCAATAATCCTAGTGGCAATAATAATAATAGGGAGGAAAAGAGGTAACTCCCAAGGTGGGTCACCTCCCTTGCCGTGCACACGACCCAGCTTCTGGTCTCTGACACTAGGTGTTGTCTCTGCCTCTCTCTGTCTCCATCTGAGAAAAATTGAGGCTCCAGAGATGAAAGGGAGAGGGAGAGGGAGAGGGAGAGGGAGAGGGAGAGGGAGAGGGAGAGGGAGAGGGAGAGGGGGAGGGGGAGAGGGAGAGAGGGAGAGGGAGGGGGGGTGGGGGAGGGGGGAGGGGGAGAGGGAGGGGGAGAGGGAGAGGGCTAGGGAGAGGGAGAGAGGGAGTGGGAGAGGAGTGGGAGAGGAGTGAAGTGGGAGAGGGAGTGGAGAGGGAGAGGGAGAGGGAGAGGAGAGAGGGAGTGGAGAGGGAGAGGGAGAGGGAGAGGGATGGGGGAGAGGGAGGGGAGGAGGGAGGGGGGGAGAGGGAGTGGGAGAGGGAGTGGGAGAGGGAGAGGGAGAGGAGAGGAGGGAGAGGGAGAGGGAGAGGGAGAGGGAGAGGGAGAGGGAGAGGGAGAGGGAGAGGGAGAGGGAGAGAGCGAGAAGGAAAATGTAGCCTAAGCCCATATTTCTGAGACAAAGCTGATTTCTAAGAAGGAAGATGCAATTGCTCCCCAGTCTGATTGCTCTGTAGAATCTATTCTGCAACACCTGTAAATTCTGCAAGTGAATTTTATCTCTCTTCCAAAATAAATTTTTAATCTATCACTTGCTCCTCCCTCATCCTTTATTATATAGCTGACATATTTGCAGGTCAAATCTGACATGAAGAAGTTAAGCCACAGAGGCATGTGATTGTCACATGATTGTCCTCAAACCATTTCAGTGGCACCCAGGGAGTGGCTCAGTGGTAGAGCCTTTGCCTCACACATGTGAGGCCTTGGTTGGCTCCCTGACACACAGTCAAATCAAGGACGAGAACAAACACCCACCTCAGAAAGAGAGGGGGCAGCACTCTGGCCAGCCACTCTCTCCTTTCTCACACACAGACACAGACCTACACACTCAATTTAACGAAAGCAAACAAGAAAATGGACAACTGGGGAACTTTAGCTCAGTCGGTAGAGTGAAGGTCTTGCAAACGTGAGACTCTGGCTCTCATTCCTGGGATCAGGTATGGACGTCAAAACAGTGCTAGGACCTTTGTCTCTATGTGATTCTCATGAAATCATTTTCTCTTAAATATAAAAATTTTATTTTATTCTATTTTTATTAGAGATTTAATAATAGTTTACAACATTATAAGATTGCAGGGGTATAGTTCCACACTATATTTACCACTAAATTTCTGTGTCTCCCTAAGAATAGCCACCATAGTTGAAAGGATTTGTTTTGTTCCCGTTTTGTGCAAGTCTGTGTATTTCAAGTCCCTATATTCCACACATTAGTGAAACCATCCAGTAGGTATCTTTTACTTTCTTATTTACTTCACTAAGCAAAGTCACCTTCAGTTCTAGCCACTTTCTCTCAAAGATACAGTATAATCTTTCAGAATTACAGAGTAGCGCCCCATTGAATACATGTCTCATAATTTCTTTATCCAGACACTTGTCCATGGGTTGTCTCCACTCCTTTACTATTGTGAATAATGTAACTATGAACATAGAGGTGCACATGTCCCTTTGAATTAGTGTTTCCATGAACTTTGGACAAATGCCTAAGAGTGGCATTGTAGGATCATAAGCTAGTTCCATTTTTATTTGTTAAAGGATTCTCCTCCATACCATTTACCAAAAGTGCTACACCAGTTTTTTTGGTTTTTTTAAATTTTTGTTTGTTTGTTTTGGCATACATTTCACTTAAAGCTGTACTTTTAAAATTTTTTTTATTTATAAGAAGGAAACATTGTCAAAACCATAGGATAAGAGGGGTACATACAACTCCACACAGTTCCCACCACCAGACCTCCGTATCCCATACCCTCCCCTGATAGCTTTCCTATTCTTTTTTTTTCTTTTTTCTTTAAGAAAGGATTAATCAACAAAACCATAGGGTAGGAGGGGTACAATTCCACACAATTCCCACCACCCAATCTCCATATCCCACCCCCTCCCCTGATAGCTTTCCCATTCTCTATCCCTCTGGGAGAATGGACCCAGGGTCATTGTGGGTTGCAGAAAGTAGAAGGTCTGGCTTCTGTAATTGCTTCCCCTCTGAACATGGACGTTGACTGGTCGGTCCATACTCCCAGTCTGCCTCTCTCTCCCTAGTAGGGTGGGTCTCTGGGGAAGTGGAGCTCCAGGACACATTGGTTGGTGGGGTTTTCAGTCCAGGGAAGCCTGGCTGGCATCCTGATGGCATCTGGAACCTGGTGGCTGAAAAGAGAGTTAACATACAAAGCCAAACAAATTGTTGAGCAATCATGGACCCAAAGCTTGGAATAGTGGAGAGGAAGTGTTAGGGGGGTACTCACTGCAAACTCTAGTGTACTTCTGCTTTCAGGTATATATTTTGCTCTAGTTTATGGAAACGTGTGAACATATGCTCTCTCTCACAGAACCTGGTCTATATCTAGGTTTTGGGACTTTGTTAGAAAGTGAACCACCTGGGATGGAATTAGAGTATACTATGAAAGGAAAGGTCTCACCCGAGTAATGAAGCTGAAGGGTTGTCATTCCACACATGAAGTCTCTGGACACAGTCTGAAGTGAAGCATGTTGAGGTGGCAATCGTTGCGTTGGTTAGGTTGTGATCGGCAGATGCAATATTATTTGATATGGATTGGGAGAGGCATACGGGAAAGTGGGACCAGGACTGGGGGAAGTAGAGGCTCTATAGTGGAGATGTGAGGTTCCTGCTGTCTTAGGGTTCAAAAAGACAATCGATAGTTAATGTTATCATCACATTAATTGGTAATTGGGTTAACTTTGAAAAGTCCTTTTGTTAGGGTTTGCTGTACAATACCCAGTATCTTGTATATAGCTGTGCTATTGGTTGCTTCTGATCTACTTGGTCTAGGCTTTTGAGAGAGTCTGCATATCAATTACACAGCCTATATATCAAAAAGATTCAGTTTGTGTTTTGAAAAACTTCGAGACATACAATTAATTTTTCCCCTCTCGTATTAATTAACTAGTGATTTATATGACTACATTTTACTAGGAGTGTACATAGACACCATTCCCACCACCAAAAGACTGTGACCCATCCCTCCCACCCACTCCCACCCCCCACTGGCCCAGGAAGCTGCATGTCTACCCCTCACCACAGGGTTTTTACTTTGGTGCCCTACTTACAATTTGGTCAGGTCCTGCTTTTAGTTTCCCTTTCAGATCTTCTTACTCAACTTCTGCTGATGAGTGGGATCATCCCATACTCATCTTTATCTTTCTGACTTAGCTCACTTAACATAATTCCTTCTAGCTCTGTCCAAGATGGGTCAGAGAGGGTGGGTTCATTGTTCTTGATAGCTGCATAGTAAGCTTTCCTATTCTTTAACCCTGTGGGAGTATGGACCCAAGATCATTGTGGGATGCAGAAGGTGGAAGGTCTGGCTTCTGTAATTGCTTCCCCACTGAACATGGGCATTGACAGGTTGATCCATACTCCCAGCCTGCCTCTCTCTTTCCCTAGGGGGGAAGGGTTCTGGGGAATCAGAGCTCCAAGACACATTGGTGGGATTATCTGTCCAGGGAAGTCTGGTTGGCATCATGCTAGCATCTGGAACCTGGTGCCTGAAAAGAGAGTTAACATACAAAGCCAATCAAATTGTTGAACAATCATGGACCTAAAGGCTGGAATAGTGCAGATGAAGTGTTGGGGGGCCCTCCATTTTGTAGCTAGCTAGTAGGCCTATTTTAGTTATATTCCAAAGGGCCTGTGGCTACACTAGTGCTACACCAGTTTTCATACCCACCAACAGTGCAACAGTTCCTTTCTCTCCACACCCTGACCAGCACTTTTCATTTCCTGTTTAGTTGATGTAGGCTATTCTCACAGGTGCTAGTTGATACCTCTTTGTGGTTTTAATTAGTATTTGCCTAATGATAAGTAAAGTGGAGCATTTTTTTCATATGTCTGTGAGTCATCTGTATACCTTTTTAAGAAAACTGTTCAGATCTTTTGCCCATTTTTTTAATTGGGTTCATTGTTTTGGTTTGATTTTTTTTTGGTTGCTATTGTTGAGTCCTATGATTTCTCTATAAATGTTTGATATCAATCTCTTGTCAGATGTATGACATGCAAATATCTTCCAGCTACTGAGTTGCTTGCTTTTCCTTGTGGAGCTATCTTTCAATGTGTAGAAGCTTTTCAGTTTGACATGGTTCCATTTATTCAGTCATGGTTTAGTAACTCTTGACCACAGGGATGAATCTCCAAAGTCATCTCGAGGGGAATGAGAAAGGTAAGGAGTAATGGACCCCTTGCTTTCTGGTTCTGGCAACTATGAAATAGTGGAACTGAGAAGCTGGGAGAGAGCTCATCCAGTAGAGCGAGGCCCTGCCTTGGAGCTCCAGCACCACAGCACTGGAGGAAGCTCCATGGATAGTGGAGTTGTGATGTCTTTTCCTCTCCATTTGTTTCTCTCCCTCTCTGTCTGAAAGGAGGTGACATAGTGGTGAGAGTGCCAGATTTACAAACATGAGGTCCTGGGTTCAATCTCTGGTATCACGTGCCAGAATGATACTCTGGTACCATTCTCTCTCTCTCTCCTTCTATCTCCCTTTTTCCCTCTCCCTCCCTTCCTCCTTCCTTCCCTCTCTCTCTCTCCCTCCCTCCCTCTCTCTCCCTCCCTCTTTCTCTCCCTCTCTCCTTCTCTCCCCAAGTTAACAAATGAATACATCAATTCCTTTTTAGGAATAAAAAGTGTCAGCCCAGGAGCAATGTAATCCCACTTGTGTGTGGCACCAGGACTGCAAAAATAGATAACTAAATAAAACAATAAAATAACAGATAAATAAAACAAATAATAAATAGATAAATAAATACATAAATAAAATAACAGAGCTGATCCTTAAGAGAAACAGGTTTCACACGGTGGGGTGGGGTGCTGAACTATTAATAGTTTCAGCTGTGTTGGGTTTCCATGGAAATCTCTAATAAGTGTTCCTAGGTGGCCAAGGAGAACCCAAGGAAGGTTTAGGCTAGAAATGACAATTGGAGACCTCACCCTTCTCAACCCTCCAAGCCAGCCTTTCATACTTTCCCTTCTATCTTCCTGCCACTTTCTTCTAATTGTCATTCACAAGTGCACCCAGCAACACCCTCACACACATGTCCTTCAGACATCTTAACCGGTCACACTATAGGTCACACCTCCTGCCCCCCCCCCCCCCCCGATCCACTGCTGCCAGCTCCTCTGCCCTCCACACCCCCTCCCTCCAGAAGACCCTCATTATCTGCTTAGCCAGCAAACTCCAGAAACTAGGCATTATCCCCAGCTCCTCCTCCTTCACTCTCAGACCCCAGTGCTTCTCTACCGCCGAGTGGACCACTGAGCTTACCTGCCAGCTATCTCTCCCTCCTTCCATTTCTATCACCATACTTTCTGGCTACCCACAACTATAGATGCAGCCATCTCCAGGTGACTATAGTCAGAGTAATCTAGATCAAATGCAAACCAGACCCTAGACACTAATGCTATCTTTTTTTTTTTTAAATATTTATTTATTTTCCCTTTTTGTTGCCCTTGTTGTTTTATTGTTGTAGTTATTATTGTTATAATTGATGTCCTTGTAGTTGGGTAGGACAGAGAGAAATGTAGAGAGGAGAGGAAGACAGAGGGGGAGAGAAAGACAGACACTTGCAGACCTGCTTCACCACCTGTGAAGTGACTCCCCTGCAGGTGGGGAGCCGGGGGCTCGAACCAGGATCCTTACACAGGTCCTTGTGCTTTGTGCCACATACGCTTAACCCACTGCGCTACCGCCTGACTCCTGATACTATCTTTCTTTATCTCTCTATTTTATTTTAATAATGAGAAAGAAATACAGAGAGAAACCCTAGAACACTGCTTAGCTCTGGATTATGGTGGTGACTGGGGATTGAACCTGAGACCTGAGAGCCTTAGGTATGAAAATCTTCTGAAGAACCACTGTCTTGTCTCCCCCAGCCGGGTATTAACTTTTTGCATAGGGCCTTCCCATCTAGTGGCAAAGGTAAGAGCCAATAACATTTGCCTATTGCATCATCTTCAAAACCTCAATGGTAAAACACCCCATGTCCATCCTGGTCTGTTTGGTTCTGTGGCTGGGGAATCTGCAGCTCTGCTTGGCCAAGCTTGGATCATGTGTCCGGCTTCAGAGAATGGGGTGAATCTCATCGAAAGCAGAGGAATGGAGAATGAGGAAGGGGTGGTTTCCTTTAGAACCTTACAGAGGGACCTGACTATGGAAGAATGAATGATGGAGGAAGAGCAGGTATCATTGCAGATACTGTTTGTAGTCCTTTATTTCTCTTCCTTGTACCCTCTCCCAACATGCCTGCCCTCACGGATTTTTTTTTTAATTTCTTTATTGGGGGGGGGGGTAATGGTTTACAGTTGATAGCAAAATACAATAGTTTGTACATGCATAATATTTCCCAGTTTTCCACATAACAATTCAACCTCCACTAGGCCCCCCTCTTCCATTATGATCCAGGACCCAAAGCCTTCCCCCCACCCCAGAGTCTTTGACTTTGGTCCAATACACCAACTCCAGTCCAAGCCTCATGGATTCTTGTACAGCTCTTGGATCTAGCTTCATCATTCAGACATCTATACAGACCATACTACCTGCTCTTTTGGGAGTTTATTTTGGGGATTGGTAGGTGGGTGGGAGGGAAATGACAGGTCGAGCTTAGAACATGTTGGATTTGAAGCATAAAGAGTGTCTGTGGGCAGTTGGATACAGACATAAACTTAGGTTTGGCATTCAGCAGGAAGCGCAAGGACAGAGGTGTATACTTCAGAGCCGTTGGCGGAGAGATGGTAATTAGGAGAGAATCAAGCAAGACCATAGGGGGACATAACAAAAGGTCAGAAGAGAGGGAGGCATAGCAATAAGTCCCTTGGAAGTTTATTGGGTTATGTAGAAAGAGACCTTGGCAGAAACTGAACAGAAGTCAGAGAAGTGGAAGGAGCCAGGACAGTGGTGTATCTGTGAGTCTAGATAACACACAGATAATTTCCAAAAAAAAAATCAGAGATCTCTATGGGAAGGGCCACTGAGAGATCAAATTAAGAGAAAACTTTATAACACAGCCACTGGTTTTAATGGACTATGTGGTGTTGATGATGTGATGTGAATGACAGAAATGCCAGTGGTGTGTCAAGGGTAAGAACGAGGCTGGAAGACTTAGAGGAATTAATGTTGTAAGAACTGGGAGACAGCTCACTCTATATCGTGCAGTAAGGACCAGAGAAGCCAGAAGCTGGGAGGGCCATCTTTGCCTATGATCCCCAGTGAATAAAAGTCCCAGAGCTGAGGTGACTAGAACACTACAAAGGTCCCAAAGTTGCCTCTCAGCACAGGTGTGTGGAAGGAAAGGGCCCTAAAAGTAACAGCAACCAGAATACTCACCCTCAATGAGGCATTTCAGAGCATAAAGCCAAAACCTCAGTGACAAACCCCAAAATGGAACGGAGTGCATTTCAACATGTCATAGTTTTCACATAGCACAATCCGTACAAGGAAAGAGCAGGTGTCTGACTTTTGTTTAAGGGACTTCTTGAGTTGGCATGACTATGAGACACATCCATTATTGTAAAAGCATAGGGGTGCTGTTTGTTTCAGAGTAATTGGAGTGGAGGCTTCACTTGGCAGATCCAGGGAACCATGCTGAGGGAGAGGCCATTAGCTAGCAGGGCTTACTGGAACAATCTATCAAAAAGCAACAATACCATTTCCCCTGGCTCAGTGTCAACCATGGGAAGCAGGAGGTTTCTTTCCACAGTCTGAAGAGGTTTGGTTTTAGAAGAAGGGAAATGAGATGAGAAGAGAGGTTGGGTGGTAGGTAGCTCACCTAGGAGAGAACAGACTTTCCCATGTGCAAGGATTAGGCTGGAGCCCCAGGCCATCACATGGGAGGGTCTACACAATGGAAGTGTTACAAGCAGTGAAGCAGTGCTCTAGTCTGCCTCTCTCTCGCTCTCCCCCTGTCAGTTGCAGATGCTATGATGATTCCATCCTGACCTCCCTGGGCAGTCAATCTCACCAATGTGTCCCAGAACCCACCTCCCCAGAGCTCTAGCCCACTAAGGAAAGATAGAAATTAGCCCACTAAGGAAAGATAGAAATAGGTTGGAGGTATAGATTAATTTGACAATGCCCATGTCCAGCAGAGAAGCAATTACAGAAGCCAGACCTTCCACCTTCTGCACCCCCCAAAAAGAATTGTGGTCTATACTCCCAGAAGGATAAACAGTAGGGAAGTTTCCAATGGAGCAGATGGGACACAGAACTTTGGTGGTGGGAACTGTATGGGATTATATACTAGTAAATAAATCACTAATCAATCACTAATGAAAAAATTAAAAATGAAATAAAACTATTGCTTTAAACTCCTTATATCATTGATATAGTTCTATTGTCAGTCTTCCCTGGGATCCTTTTTTTTTTCCATCAGTTGTCCGGTGGTGAGCCTTTGGACCTTTGGACAATCTGGGTCTCTTTGCCTGCCCCGCCTCTTGGTGCCCAGAGGTTTTGCTTCCGATGGGAAGTTCCGCAAAGGCTGAGATTGGGCTGGCAGCCCTGTATATCAGACAGCGGGCTGCTTGTCCCAAAGTGCTTCTGAATTCATTAGCCTCCAATAAACAACACCACCATTCCCTCACACATCTCTAACACAGCTGGCCCCAGAGAATCCCAGAGGCTCCCAAACCACCTGCCAGCGAGGGGAACTCCCTGGAGTTCTGGAACATAACATCACAAGCCTTTCTGTCCAGTCTTGGCGTGAATTCTGCTATTTCCCTTCCATCCTCCCAGGGCAGGGTTCACCCTCTAAATTCTGGTTTTCTTCCCAAGGGAAAAGACTTTATTTTTTTTCTAACAAATGTAGAAACCAGAAGCAAATAATGGTGTCACTTTTCCCCTAGTCCATCAATTCACTAATTTGCTTTTGCATTCTAGGATATGAAATTAAAAAATATATATTTGATGTCCTTTTTAATGAGAAAGATACAGAGCAAAAGACACACAGAAAGAAACCAGAGTACTGCTCAGCCCTGACTTGTGGTGGTACAGAGCATTGAACTTGGGACTTCAGAGTCTCAGGCATGAACGTCTTTTTTCTTTTCCTTTTCTTTTTTTCAAATCTTTATTAGTGATTTAATAATTATTAACAACATAAGATAACAGGGGTACAATTAATTTCATACAGTTCCCACCACCAGAGTTCTGCGTCCCATTCCCTCCATTGGAAGCTTCTCTGTTCTTTATCCCTCTGAGGGTATGAGCCAAAACTCTTTTTTTTTTTTTATTTTAATTATTTTTTACTCCAGGGTTATTGCTGGGCTCGGTGCCTGCACCATGAATCCACCATTCCTGGAGGCCATCTTTTCCCCCCTTTGTTGCCCTTGTTGTTGTAGCCTTGTTGTGGCGACTATTGTTACCATTGTTGATGTTGTTCGTTGTTGGACAGGACAGAGAGAAATGGAGAGAGATGGGGAAGACAGAGAGGGGGAGAGAAAGATAGACACCTGCAGACCTGCTTCACCGCCTGTGAAGCGACTCCCCTGCAGGTGGGGAGCTGGGGGCTCGAACTGGGATCCTTACGCAGGTCTTTGCACTTTGCACCACGTACGCTTAACCCACTGCACCAGCACCCGACCCCCCGGGGCCAAATTTGTTTATGGGGTGCAGAAGGTGGAAGGTCTGGCTTCTATAATTGCTTCTCCGCTGGACATGGGCATTGACAGATTAATCCATACCCCCAGCCTATTTCTATCTTTCCCTAGTGAGGCAGGGTTCTGGAGAGGTGAGACTTTGGGCCACATTGCTGAGGTCTTTCTGCCCAGGGAAGTCAGGATGAAATCACAGTAGAGTCTGCAACTTCGTGGCTGGAAGGCAGCAAGATATAAAGCAAGAAAAAGTGTTTAATAAATAGAAATCTGGGAGTCAGGTGGTAACACACCGGGTTGCACATGGCACAAAGCGCAAGGACTGGAGTAAGGATCCTGGTTCGAGCCCCTGTCTCTCTACCTGCAGGGGAGTAGCTTCACAAGCGATGAAGCAGATCTGAAGGTGTCTATCTTTTTCTCCTCCTCTCTGTCTTCCCTTCTCTCCATTTTTCTCTGTCCAATCCAACAATGATGACATCAACAACAACAACAATAATAACTACAACAATAATAAAAAAGTAAAAACAAGACAAAACAAATCCAAAGGTAGAACGAGAGCAGATGAAATTAGGGGTCTTTGGGTGGGAAGAAGCTAGAAAGTCTATTTTAGATATGTTCCAAGGGACCCATGACATTAGTAATTTTTTTCAGGCATGAAAGTCTTTTACAGAAGCACTATGCTGTCTTCCCAGCTTCTAGGACATGAAATATTAAGAAATGCTTGCAGAGAGGTGGGTCAGCAGCAGAGCACAGGATTTGCGTGAGTGAGATCCTGATCAGGCAGGCTTTCCTGCTTGCATAAAAGGGCACCCTAGGAGTTGGGCAGTAGCGCAGCGGGTTAAGCGCATGTGGCGCCAAGCACAAGGACCAGCTTAAGGATCCTGGTTCAAGGCCTGGCTCCCCACTTGCAGGGAAGTCGCTTCACAGGCGGTGAAGTAGGTCTGCAGGTGTCCTTCTCTCCCCCTCTCTGTCTTCCCCTCCTCTCTCCATTTCTCTCTGTCCTATCCAACGATGACATCAGTAATAGTAACTACAACAATAAAACAAGGACAACAAAAGGGAATAAATACATAAATAAATAAAAGGGCACCCTAGGGCAAACATGATTCTGCGCTTGGCTTGGTTTATTTTTTAATTAAGCAAGATATCTGTGAACTCAGGTTACATCCAAAAACAGAGTATTTTATTTATTCATTTTGTTGTATTTATTTTTTCAAAGCAGAGCACTTCTCAGCTCTGGCTTATGGTGGTGCCAGGGACTGATCCTGAGACCTCTGTCGTTTCTGACATGAATGTATCACTCTCCTGATGGTGCTATCTCCCTGGCCTTTTGTTTATTTTTATAGCTGTCTTTGTCTCCTTGTCTCAGTAAATGATTCAACCACTTCTCGGTGGATATACATATGGGGCTATTCCCAGTCTATTAATATTTCAGATACATATGTTAGCTTCATACCTGTGTCAATGCTGTGATCATAGACATGGTATTCCGGGCTACTGTATCAACATGATTCTTTCTAGATATAGGCAAACACTCTCACCAGCAATATGGGAAAGTTTTGCTTTCCCCCAATACAGCAAGACTTTGGTTTTTAAAATTTCTTCTACATTTTATTATGGTTTCATTTTAAAAATATATTTATTTATTTATGGATAAAGAAAGAGAGAAATCAAAAGGCAGAGAGAGAGAGAGAACTACAGCACTGCTTCACTGCTCATGAAGCTTTCACCCTACAGGTTGGGATCAGTGGCTTGAACCCCAATCTTTGGCACATTTTAACATGTGTATTCAACCAGGTACACCACTGTCTAGCCCCTTCTCTCCGACATTTTAATTGCATTCTCTCCAGTCTTGTCCTTCTTAGAAAGGCAAGGCAACTGCTCTCAATATCCACATACCAGCTTGCTGAAGGCTTGTTAACTGTGAGACAGTAGGTCCAAAATGGAGTCACTTATGTTAAGCTCAACATCAACAAACCAAGACTTACTCCCTAGTCTAACTGCAGTGTCAACATCCCCTAGAAATAGTTTTCGTTATTATTGTTATTGGCATCGTCATCATCATCATCATCATCGTCATCATTGTCATCACCTATGGGGCTTCACTGTTCTAGGCTGACTTTTTCATACAGAAAGTGAGAGACAGAGACAGAGCAACAGAGGGAGAGAGGGAAAGACACCACACCACCAAATCTGCCTCCAATTTGTTGGGGAGGGTTGGGGGGCCTTGAACACAGGTCTCACACATGGTAAAGCAGACATACTATACTGGTGAGTTGTTTTGCCTGCCCAAAATGTGACTTTTAATAGGCAAAAAAGAAATTCCTGATCAGCACTAATGAGGCAATGTGCCAGCTAGTCCTTTTGCATCCCCAAATAACCCCCAGGTCCCCCTCCTACCTCTTCCTGCCCACTGAAGCCCTCCATTTCCTAAGGTTCCTCAGAGTCCCTGTCTGCTGCGGGGGTGGGGTCCTGCCTTGTAAGGATCATTAGATCTTTACATTGATGCAGAGGAATTTTGTCTTTGAACAGAGTGTGGCAGATTCACGGTGGCTATGTTCTCCGTGTGCTGGGGAACAGAATCAGAGTAGGTGGAAGAGATCAGAGTCGGAAATCACCAGCGACACTGAAAGCATGGCCTGTGACACCAGGGACGCGTGGGTGTGGAGGTGGCAGCTGTGCTGGGAACTGAGCGGAGGGGAGAAACTGCAGAGAAAAATACAGTAGGTTTGCTCCCTGCCATGAGCTGTGCATGTCAGTTTGCTTTATCTCAAGGGTTAATTCCTAAGGTGTGAAACCGTTGGTGACTCAGGAGACTTTTCAGTTTGTGAAACCATTCTTCCTCTTTTCTGATTTTTTTTTTTTTGGAGGAGGTGTGGACTAAATCATCCCACCACCCCCTCTTCCACTGCATGATTCTCAGAGCAAATTTTTTTTCCTTTATTTTTTCCTTCCTTCCTCTTTCTTTCTTCCTTTTTGTCCCTCCTTCCTCTTTCTTTCTTTCCTTCTTCTTGTCTTTCTTTCTTTCTCTCTTTTTCAATATTGCCATTGGGGTTACTGCTGGGGCATAGTGCTTGCATGATGAATCCACTGCTCCTAGTGGCCATTTTTCTTCCTTCTGTTCTCTTCTATTCTCTCTCTTCTCCCCTCCCCTCCCCTCCTCTTCTCTTTTTTATTTTTTAATTTGACCAAACATATATAAATTGAGAGGGGAGGGGAGGAAAGAGAAGGAGAGAGAAAAAGAGATACCTGCAGTCCTGCTTTACCACCTGTGAGGACCCTGCAGGTGGGTAGTGGGGACTTGAACCCCAGTCCTTGCACATGGTGATGTGTACACTCAGACGGGAGAGCCCCCATCCAGCCCCTGTTATTTTCCTACTGATAGCAACATCTGTGCACACAGAATAAAAGGACTAATGGAACTGTTCTAAGGACTAATGATTTTGTCTCAGGTTCTTGCTTCAACATAAATAATAAATGTAGAGAATGTTATTTGGGAAGCAGTCCTCTAAAACTTTATTAGTGGTGTGAAGTCAGTGTTCTAAAATGAAAAAAAAAATGCATCTCTTTCTGTGAAATTAAGTAGCAATTTCTCAGGTCACTTAAGATATCCTAAAAAAAAAATAAAAAATAAAAAAATCAAGGAATGTGTCAAAACTGCTCACTCAAGCAGAGCAGAACTTTTACGATAGAGTCAAAAGGGATGATTTATTTCTGGTCTAATGCCAAGGAAATGTGAAGAGGAAAAAAAAATCACTCCCTATTATAGCAAAAACTGGACTCCCAAAATTGAACATTTGTGGAAGCCAGTACAGATTGAAATATAAGGACCCTCCCCCCCAGTCACACATACTTCTTGTGGTTGACTGATAGTCTCCAAAGATATCTAGGTCCTAAACCCTGGAACCACTGACTGTCAAGTTTTCATGGCAAGAGGTTTTGCAAGTTTAATTATGGAAAGGTGTGGAGTCCCTTGGAGATGATCCCACCTGGCTGTAAGTGAAATCCTAAATGTCCATGTAAGAGGAAGGTGTGTGTGGGGGGGTTGACTGCATCTAGACAAAAAATGGGGTCAGGGCAGTGGTGATTCTGGTTAAGCACATAAGTTACCTCGAGCTATGACCAGGGTCCCCACCTGCAGGGAGGAAGCTTAGAGGGCAGTTCTTCTTCTAGCGTTTGCCCTTCTTCCTTCTTCCGTAGCCAGTTAATGGCTTTGAAAGTGACTGGGATCCATGTGGATTCAGTCGGCTAGGAAGGATCGTCAGTTTCCCCAATGAATGGGTACTCACGGGATGCACCACGGGAAGGTCGATCCAATGTACTGCAGGAGTTTCTCTCTTCCTCTCTATCCTCTCTCTCCCCTCAATTTCTTTGTCTCAATCAATAAAAACATTAAAAATAATTAAATATATATATATATCATTTAAAAAGAAAAGAAGGAAGGAAAATATATGAGAATTTGGACAGGAAGAAGAGTTTGAAGAAGGGAGGGAGGGAGGAGGAACTCTGAGCCCAAGAATTCAGGGAATGTGAGGCTAGAAGCCTTCTTAAGTTCAGGCCGCTGAATCCGCCCCATGGGGCTTCCGGAGGGGGCGTGGCCTCGACAACGCTGACACAGCAGACTTCAGGCTTCTGGCCTCCATAGGGTGGGTGAACCTCTTTCTGTTTCATTAAGTCACCAAATGTGTTATGATTTATCACAGGGACCCCTGGAAACTAGTTAACACACTTCCCAGTGTCTAGGAAATCACAACTTGGGGTCTGATTTTAAAATTCACTACATCAGGGGCCTGGAGTTGGGTCAGAACAACAGACTTAACAAGTTTGTGAGGTGTGGAGCTTAGTCCCAGGCATCTCATATTCAAGAGTAGTGATACTTTCTCTCTCAGTGAAAAGTGTAACAGGAATGATTATTACTGACAGTTTCTTTTTCTTTTTTTTAAAAATATTCATTTTATTTATTCCCTTTTGTTGCCCTTGTTGTTTTATTGTTGTAGTTATTATTGTTGTTGTCGTTGTTGGATAGGACAGAGAGAAATGGAGAGAGGAGGGGAAGACAGAGGAGGAGAGAAAGATAGACACCTGCAGACCTGCTTCACCGCCTGTGAAGCGACTCCCCTGCAGGTGGGGAGCCGGGGTTCGAACCGGGCTCCTTATCCCGGTCCTTGTGCTTTGCGCCACCTGCGCTTAACCCGCTGCGCTACAGCCCGACTCCTTACTGACAGTTTCTTGGGTAGATATAGGTAAAAGAAAAAGTGGAGGGGGAGTTAAGAGAGTAAACAAAAGCACACACCCCACTCCCCCAAGGGTCAGGGATGGACAGACTAGGAGAGAAAGACTGCGCAGTGAAGTCAAATCACTCAGTCAGTGGCCTGTGAGACCGAGACGGCTTGCCTGCATGACTAGGCGCAGGGCTTGGTTCCTGGCACTGGAGTGGTACTCTAGTCTCTCTTTCCCCACCCCACCCCCACAGAAATAAAGATGTAGGGAGTCCAGCGGTAGCGTAGCAGGTTAAGTGCACGTGGCGCAAAGCACAAGGACTGGTGTAAGGATCCTGGTTCGAGCCTCTGGCTCCCCACCTGCAGGGGAGTCCTTCACAAGTGGTGAAGCAGGTCTGCAGGTGTCTACCTTTCTCTCCCCCTCTGTCTTCCCCTCCTCTCTCCATTTCTCTCTGTCCTATGCAACAATGACAATAAAAGAATAACTACAACAATAAAACAAAGGCAACAAAAGGTAATAAATAAATAAAATAAAATTTTAAAAAAAACATTAAAAAAAGAAAAAGATGTAAATTTTTTTTCTGATAAGGGGATTAAATAAGAATGCAAATGTATCACATAAAAAGAGCAGATTTGACTTCTCCTTGTTTTAGCCAAGCAAATATCCCAGGAGACAATATCACTGCTTTAAATGCCAAGGCCTCATTTGTAAGTATGACCAGTAGTATTTCTTAGCTAACTTTACAGTGGTCTAGTTACTCAGAAGGATCTCCCCGTTATAGATTATCATGCCTTTATAAGTATGCTGTCAGGCTTGCAGTAAGGAATGAAAATTTATCCACAGAGTTTGTGTGGATTAGTTTTGGCTGCACTGATGGTGGAAAGCAAAAGGCCCAAAACCCCTGTGATCACAGCAATATATTTTCTCTCTAGTTCCCACTGCACCTTGGCAGCTAGGAGTTGGGCAACCCTATTCCAGGCTGCAGGTCAGGCTCTGGTCTGTTCCCTGTGTGTCATTATGAGACTCAGGCTCACAGAACAACCCTGAGGTGGGATGTTATGTTCTCACGGTATAGTATAAGGTAGGGGCACAAAAGGGCGGCAAGAACTTGCAAGGTCTCCTAGGCTCTGTGTTTTCCGAGCTGGCTGAGCTATGAGTTCTGGCCAAATTCCAATGGATAGAGGAAATCGCATGGTCAAGTGCGGCATCACCAGGGTGGGAACACCTACTCCTCCTGGAGGTGAGGAAACACACATTTGCTGAACAGTGATACAGTGCTCCAGACCTCTCCACCCTGAAAAAGTGACTGGGCACAACAAGTAAATATTGTCTCTGTAGTGCAACTGAGGAAAATGAACTTGACAGCTACGGCTGAACTGGAGACTTCTGTAAAGTCAAGACTCTCAAATGGGGCCAGAATGACAGTGACCCCCTGGTTCTTACTAGAAACAAACACACATCCATTTTGGATTTCCACAGACTAAAGTTAACCTCATACAATTACCACCAGATGAATTCACAGTAAACACTCATGAAATGAAGGTCAGTAGAAGAGGTAGTGAAGTTGTCATGCAAAAGACTTTCACACCTGAACTCTGAGGTCCCAGGTTCAATCCCTGGAAATACAATAAGCCAGAGCTGAGCAGTGCTCTGGTATAGAATTAATAATACTAATAATAATAATAACTTTTGAAAATGAAGTCACTGTGAGTAGCAGTAGAAACAAAGGACACAGTCCAAGCTGTAAAAGATCAGAATTAGCAAAACATGAAGTGATTAGCTATGAAAATGTTTAGCAAAATGGAATTTGGAAACTCAAAGAGACTTATCAAGAACGATGTCACTAACTTGCAAATGTAATAGAACTTATAAATGTGAAACAATCTTATTGTTGCATAGAAATGCAACTGATGAGTTACAAGGATTAAATTCCACTGAGTATGTATCTGACAAACTGGGAGGGAGATAGGAAGGAGGACACTTACACCAGGGCGCACACAGATACGGAGGTGGAATTAGTTAAGAAGATTGAAGAATACAGAGAATGGATTGAGAATTTTTACATGTGATTAGTTGGAGTATCAGAAGGATAGAGAAAATGGGAAAAAAGGGGGGCCATTATGCAAAAAAAAATAACAGATAAACATTTAAATCTACAACAGACAAGATAAAAACAAAGATGGCTAAATAAGTCATAGAAAGGTGAGAACACTAAGAAAAAACCCAGGTTGTCAAATGACCTGGAAAGGAACAAATAACTGGACTAAGAGCCGCCTGTTCAGTATCAACATTAGAGCTCAGAAAGAGCTGAGAGTGAGGTGGATTTTGCTGTGGATTAAACTGTCTAGTAGCCTTGGGGAGCAGAGGAAATGATCCTGTGCCTCTCTGGGTTCTTCAGAAGATGGGCAACTCAGAAAGATTGATGTGAGGAAAAGTAAAAGTGGGGTGACTAATAACATGTACCCCCCTGTACACATGCAGCTGACCCAGTAAGACTGAGTAACTCACCCAGGGCAGTTCACAGAATTTGGATTGTTTGTGAATTAACTTTGGCCAAAGACGTATTTTCAGGTGAGATGTATATTTTAAAATATTTATCTATTTATTTATTTACTGGATAGAAATTGAGAGGGGGAGGGGGAGATAGAGAGGGAAAACGATAGAGAGGACCTGCTTCACAATTTGTGAAGCTTTTCCCCTACAGGTGGGGACCAGGGGTTTGAACCGACGTCCTTGAACATTAGAATGTATGGCTCTACTGGGTGCATAGTCACCTGTCTTCTGGGGAGCTGAGTGGTAGCATAGTGGTTTAAGCATACATGGTGCAAAGCACAAGGGCCAGCGTAAGGATCCCGGTTTGTGCCCCCAGTGCCCCACCTGCAGGGGGGTCGCTTCGCAGGCAGTGAAGCAGGTCTGCAGGTGTCTATCTTTCTCTCTTCCTCTCTGTCTTCCCTTCCTCTCTTGATTTCTCTCTGTCCTGTCCAGCAACAACAACAGCTATGACAACAATGTCAATAACAACTACAATAAGCACAACAACAAGGGCAACAAAATGGGGAAAATGGTCTCCAGAAGCAGTGGATTTGTAGTGAATCTGAGCCCCAGCAATAACCCTAGAGGCAAAAACAAAACCAAAACAAAAATCACCTGTCTTCTAAAGGATTTTTTTAAGTAAATTTTTGGGGGGCTGGGTGGTGGTGCACCCAGTCAAGTGCACATGTTATCATGAGTAAGGACCAGGATTCTACCTATGGGGGGAGGCTGCACAGGTGGTGAAGCAAGTACTGCAGTGCTCGATCTCTCTCTTTCTCTCTCTCTTTCTTTCTTTCTCTCTCTCCCCCTTTCCTCCCTGTCTGCCCCACCCCTCTCAGTTTCTCTGTACTATCAAATAAAGGAAAAAAAGTGATTTTTTTTTAATTAAAGGAATTTAAAGGGATGATCCTAAGCAACTCCCAAAGTAATGCTAAAGAAGTAACAAGGAATTTTTAGGAAAAGAAAAGCAAAAATATTGTCACAGCTAAAAATAAATTGTACAATATAAAAATCAGAACTAATTTGGTGGTTCAATACTGGGAAAGAATGAAAGTGGATAGTAACACTAAAGCATTCTAGGGGTTGGGTGTTGGCTCACCCAACTGAGCTTACAGGTTGCCATGTATGAGGACCTGGGTTCAAATCCCTATTCCCCACCTCTGAGAAGCAGAACAGTGTTGCAGTATGTCTTCTTCATTCCTTCTCTCTTCCTTTGTGTATTTCTCTGTCTGTTACCCCCTTTATCAAAAGGATGGCTGCTGAGGTTGGTGGAATTGTGAGGGAACTGAGCCCCAGTAATAACCCTGATGGGAGAAAAAAGCAACAACCCCCCCCAAACTTCCTGTATTATTCAGATAAAGAATTAAGATATTAACTTTTGATTTGTTGTTAGGCAAGCATGTAAAATGTCAAAGCTAATCAGCAATAGAATAAAAATTCAGTGATTAACATCCCAATCGGGAGAGGGAAACACATGCAATAAAAAAAAAAAAAAAAAAAAACAAAGAATAGTAATAGCACGACTCATTACAAAGACATTAAAATTCAGGAATACATGAATAAGAAAATGGTGGTAAAGTAATCTAGGTATTTTGGAGCTACTAATGTCTCTTTAAAAAAGGAACTAATTAACATTGCCAGGTAAAAGGCAGATATTTTGTCAGGTAGGAAGAGAGAAAGATCTTTATCTCAGATACTATTTTACTGCCTTGAGAATATGAGATGACCGGATAGCACTTAGGTATTCAACATAAGTTTCTTAAAAATTGTAGCTGTTTTGAAACAAAAGATTAGTTGCTTACAAGTCACTCTCTGTGTTTGTCAAAAGTTAACAATCTGGCTTATTTCCTTATATGGCCACAAGCATTTTAAATCCATGAGAATGCTCTATAAATTAGTGAATGCTGTTAAGTATTAAGATGACACCAGATGTTATAGATATGAGGCCCTCTTCAAAATGTCAGCTTCTTGGGCTTTACTTTCAAAGGACGAAAGTCAAAGATTAGAATCTGATGTTACTTATTAACATATGGGACTTTTGCCAGTATGTGACACTATATGTTATTCAGATTTGGGTACACCTCAGACTGGACTAAGTGACACCATAGTTCTGCTAAGCCAATGCAATAATTTGTAAAGAGGCTTAGCATTCAAATGTTCCCTGTTTGTGATTAACCATTGTCCTGTTAAATTGTTCATGCTAGTTTTTCATTTCTGATGATCCAAGCAAACAGCCTTTACCAAACACTCAACAGTCCATCTACTAAGATATTAAAATTGGCCTCTAAGAGGAACAGAGTGGAACACATTCTTGAGAACAATATACAAGTTGGGTTCTACATAATAGCTGGGTGGATTCAAAGCTATGTAATTGCTGGGTAGATTAGAGGATGAAGCTACAGTCTTGTTTTTGGTTAAGACTGTGGGTAGTTTCTCTTAGAGTTGTCTTCCTGCATGCTTCTCTTCCTCACCCCAAGCACTAATCAGAGATTTCTGAGTGGTAGGGGGTGAGCAGAACTGATCACTAATAGCAGTTACATTCAATATATTTGTTTACATATTACCTCTTTCTACAAAGGATCTGAACATATTTATAATATGTCATATCCTCTTAATTAAAGAAAAATTAGGGGTAGGGGTAGATAGCATAATGGTTATACAAAGAGACTCTCATGCCTGAGGCTCCAAAGTCCCAGGTTCAGTCCCCTGCACCACTGTAAGCCAGAACTGAGCAGTGCTCTGGTAAAACAAAAAAAGACTAATTCAAGTTGAGGGGTCCCTAAACTTTGCTGTGCATTAGAATCACCTGGAGGCTTTTATTTTATTTTTTTTTAGAGGCAGAAAAGAGAGACACCACAGCACCAGAGCTTCTTTCAAAGCAGTGGGGGCCAAGCTCTAACCTGGTTGAGCACTCTATCCAGGCTATTTTGCCAGCCTTTCACCTGGGAGTTTTTAGAACTCCTGATGCCCACATGACACCCTGTGCCAATTCAATATGGAAGTGGGAGATAGAAGGCAGTAGTTTTAAAGATCCCCTGATATCCTGTGCATAGAAGAACAAAGCTTTATTTCCAGCCTAATCACATCAGCAAATCACTAGGGAAACTATTAAAATTAACACCTGCTTGTCAGTCTCCTATCCAGACTACTGTGTACTTGGTCACCTTTAAGTGTTCCAGATGGCATTCAGGTGTGGCCAGGGCACAGAATCACTCACTGCCTTGGAGGGAAGCTGGCACACAAGTTCATGGCTTCCAAAGCAAGGGGATTGGCTTTTTAAATGTGTTTTTTAATGGCCTATGGTCATAAAAAGAGTCCTGAGTTTCCTGGTGGCCAAAGTAAACAAAAAGAATATGATCAGTTGAAAGAAGTCTTGTTATCCACAATGCAACAGCTCACCAGCTCCTTAAGAGTGAAAAGGCTTTAGCTCAGAAGATTAAAATACATGTTTTGTTTCAGCCTTCTGACAGGGAACACTGACTGATGTTATGGATCCTGATTTTAGAAACACCCCTATAATAAATGACATATGGTGAGTCTCATATTGAGTTTCTAATAGCCATCTGTTGGGGACTGCTAGTGACATGGCCTGAGATCTCGTAGGGTGCTGGCTGTTGTGGTTGGGGGGTGTGGGAACAGGAACAGGGAGAGGGAACAGAGAGAGGAAGTGAGATACAAGTTTATAGTTCCCAGATGATTGACCTCATCCCAACATAAAGTCTGCAACTATGTGCGGGGGGGGGGGGGGGGGGCATCCTGTGTAATTAGCAATTACACATTTCTAGGCTGGGCAGGTGGCATAATGGTTATGTAATAATAGTCTTTCATGCCTGAGGCTCTGAGGTCCCAGGTTCAATCCCCAGCACCACCATAAGTCAAGAGTTGAGTAGTGCTCTGGTTTTTCTCTATTAAAATAAAAAGAATAAATCTTTTTTAAAAAGTTTCTAGAAAAAAACCAACAAATATCAACCTTTTTTCAAGACTGGGAGAACTATAGTGGTTATCTATGGGGATGAAGACACAGATCTTGAGTGATGGGTGTGGTGAAAAAAATTAATAAAATTAAAATTTTTTCTATTAGATAAATCAGACAAATCGATGAACTCTTCTTCCTTAATCTAAATCCTGCAAAGCTTCAGAAAAGCCTAGAGAGCCGGGTTCAGGAAGCAATGACCTCTTTGGGGTCACAGACAAGGTGTGGGGGGGTCATATCAGGAATGGTGTGAGTGTGGGTCCTTTTTCCAAAGAGACAGAGCCTGGGCCTATAAAGAGTGAACAGAGACCTGTCTTTTAAAGAGGTTCTTCTGTAGAGATGTTTTTTTTCTTTCTCCAGTGGAGTCCTGGGCGCATTTAAGTCCTTAACTTTGACTCTACGTCATTGACAAACTTTCTGCGTGGACAGCCATGCTGCTGAGTCTTGCTTGATAAGAAGTTCATTATGGACACACAGGCTTGATTATTTCTTCTCCTTCTCCACCAAAGTACGGTTCAGCTCTGCCTTATGGTGGAACTAGAATTTGGGACTTTTGGTGCCTCTGGCATTGAGTCTCTTTGCATAACCATTATGATGTCTCCCCAGCATTTTTGATGTTAACTTTCCAATGACCGAGGTTGAGCTCAGGTTCTCTTTGTCAGCTCACCACAGAGGGTCCTTAGTTTAAGGAAAGGCGTCTTGAAAATCAAGGTCGAACGACTAGTTCTTGCAGGGACCGAGTCCCTGGCATTGCTGTGCACCCCCAAGGGGCCTGGGCCTTGCAGGCTCCGGGAAGCCGCGGCCGGGCTGCAGGGAGACCTTCCCAGGGCGCCCAACAGCGCGTCCTAAGGGCTCGTATGCGCAGAGAAGCTGGGACTTGAGTTTGCAATTTCACTCTCTCTATTGAACTGTCTCTTAAGCAGACCACGCCACCATCTGTTTTTCCTTTCCCTTTCCCCTCCCCCTCCCCTCCCCTTCCCTTCCCTTCCTCCTTTCGTTTCCTCCTCCCCTCCCCTCCCCTCTCCCTTCCTTCTCTCTCTTCTGAGCGGGTGTGTGTGTGTGCCTAGCGCGGCGTTGTGTCGGTTTTGTTCCCGGGAAGGTGGACACCGGCAGTGGCGGCGGGCGGCCACAGCGGGGCAGCCTCTTCCCGGTTGGCGGCCCGGCTGGGCGCACCAGCTCCAGGGGGCTGATCCCACCGCCAAGTCCGGCTTGCGGGGGCTGCAAGCATTTAAGGGCGTGTGTGTCTAGAATCACTCATCTCACCCGCCCCCGCCCCCGTTCCGGTCCCCAAACCCTTATCTCCATCTCCCAGCCTTTTAGCAATTCTGGCGAGCTGAGGGAGCTGGTTAAAAAGACCCCCGAGAGGAAGAGTGGGCTGAGTTGTTGCCTTTTTGTTTTCATTTATTTATTTTCTCGTTGAGAATGCGCCCCACTTTCGCAGCCCGCACCCCCACCCTCCAAAAAAAAGCAGAAAAAGAAGCGAGCGGGGGTGGATCAGGCTCCCCTGGGCGGACTCACCCTGCAACGGGGTGAACCTCCCCTGCTACGGGGTGAGGTCTGAAAAGCCGGCCAGAGGCCCCGGCAAGGCGCCCCGGCAGGGCTGGGTGGGCGTGGGGCCCGGCACCCTGCCCCCGCCCGGCGTGTGATTGGCAGGCGGCGCGCGGTGGGCGGGGCCGTGCCGGGGCGGGGCGCGCGGGCCTCCCGAGCGAGCCGGGCGAGCGGCCGGAGAGGGGCGGGAGCTGCAGGCGCGGGGCGGAGGGAGGCGCGGGGAGGGGAGTGGAGGGGAGGGAAACCCCGGCGGGCTCGGCGCCGCCGCCCGCTGCACGGCGCGCTCTCGGGAGCCGCCTGCCCGCACGGTCCCGCAGCCTTCCGGGAGGACGCGGCGGTGAGCTCGGGTTTCCTCACCTGCCGGCGCAGGACCGGGCGCGGGGCGAGCGGCCCCGGAGGACAGAGCCGCTCCGGAGCGCCGCTGACCCTGCGCGGGCCACCGGCTCCATGGCGACCGGGCTCGGGGACCCTGTGTACGGACTTTCGGAAGAGGAGGTGAGCTGCGCCCCCTTCCCGCCCGGGACTCCCCGGGGAGTCCCTGCCCGGCGTCGGCAAGGGGTGGGGACAGGGCGACACCTGGGGTACGCGGCCCCTTGCGGCTGCGGGGGCAGGGGAGCCCAAATGCTGGAGCGCCTTGGAGCAGGAGGTATTTTTTTGGGGGGGGCGGGGAATCGGGCCTTTCCGCCAGAGTCAGACCCCCCCCCCCCCAGCTCCCAGCGTATTGTTTGTATTATGAATAAAGCCGCGCGACGCCCTTCCAGCCAGCCGGGGATTCGCTGCCAGGCTCCCCGCCTTTGGGGTGCTGGAAGGCGCGTGCTCCCCCCTCCGCGCCGCGACCCCTGGGGGCGCTGGGCAACTTTCCGCGGGTCGTCCCTGCAGCCCGGGAGTGTCAAGTCTGGGTCGTGTCTGCAGACCCGAGCCGCGGAGGAGCCCCGGGCCGTGCAGGAACTTCAATTATTGCAGCCCCCCCCCCCAACTTTCTTTCTAATGATCGTGTCTGCAAGTGCTCATCTGCTTGTGCGCTTGTCACATGGTGGGAGAGGGGGACGCGCTCTGAGCTGCATGTGGGTCCCTCTGTCTCGTAGGAGCTTGGAATTCGGGGTCTTTGGGTACGGAGAAGGGGGGTGCCTAGGAAGGTGGCAGGTGCTACGACTGGAAATTCGGGGGCAAAGTCTGCAGCCCATCCATTTAATTTATTTTAAATAACTTATGAATTAGTTAATTAATTATTTCTTTTTTTCTCTTTGGAGCAGAGGAAATCAGGCACCTTCGGGTGGGTAGAGAGAGAGAAAGCTTTAATTAAACTATTTTATTAACAATCAAGTCACATCTAATAAGCCACACCCCCAGGGCTGGGGGTCTGCGTGGAAGGGGCTTTGTGTTTGTGTCACCCCCCGCCCACCAGCGGATGCCCACTCCCCTCTTTTGAAGCGATCCTGCTAAATCACTGCTCAGCTCTCATTGGTGTGCGGCTCCGCCAAAAAGGGGGCCAAAAAGGGGGGGTGGGCGGCCTGTCGCGGGCTCAGCGTGACAGGCGGGCGCGCTGCTTGGAGCAGGTAGGAGGGGTTTCGCCATCTGGCGGGGTGCAGCGCCCAGGTCTGGCTCCCCTTCCCCAAGAGGTGAATTTACAACCCACGAAGCATTACTCAGCAGGGAGGTATTTCCTAGCCCGCTCCTGCATTTCATGAAAAGTTGATGCCTGAAAGCGCAGGCTCTCTCGGGTCTCTCTGTCTCTCTCTCTCTCTCTCTCCCTCTTCCTTTCTTTGCCCAGCGCCCTTCTTTCTTTGCTGATGGGGGTGGGGCTTCCGGGGAGTTGGTTATCCGAACCTTGTGCCCACATCAGGGATTCTTTCTCACCAGCTTTCCTGTTGTGGGGTGTGGTGATGTGTGCCTGCGTGTGCTACCCTCTGTATAATGGACTCAATATCTTGGGGTTGACAGGGTGTTGTGGGGGGGGGCATGCCTTTTCTCCCCAGTGCCAGGTAAAGCTTGCTGTGGTATTTTATCAAATAATGATTGCAATGCAAATCGTGTTTGATTTTTCCCTTTTCAACCGTTGCACCATGCGGTGCTTTGTAATACAAACCCTCCGCTTTTTTGTACCTGGGGATGGGGTGGGTGGGTGACAGGTAGCATTGTTTCACTTACCCCAGGATGCCCTTCTCTTCAGTTCCAGGTCCTTTCTCTTTCATTCTCTATGTCTCCATTGAATTCTCAGCAGTCCAGGGCAGGCAGTGGGCTTTTCTGAGGTGCTGAGTTACAGACACTTCTAACAAAGAGCTTGAGGCATGGTGGGCATGGAGAGGGCTTCATTTCCTCTCTGGTTATTATTTTCTAAGTGCATGCTTATTTTCTAAAAGCTTCATCGCTGTGCGCGCGCATACACACACACACACATACACACACACACACACACAAAGGTGTGTGTTGTTAAATGTTAAATGCAGCTGGATAAACGAATCTCATACTTGTCACTGTCATTTGTGCTTTGTTCTTACAGTCTTACCCAGAGCACATCTTTGACACTTTTGTCCAGATGATTTGATCATCATTTTACCCAGTAGGAAAGGCAGGACTATAAGCAGAATCAGGGGATGTGTTGTCCAAAGGGTTTGGAAAGAGGCACTGAAGATGGTTTTTTTTTTTTTTTGGCTGATTGAGTGATTGCCATATTGCTGTTGCTCTAGCTACATTTTCAGCTTCTGCTGGTGCAAAAAGGAAGCAGGGCTGTTCCAATGACTACATTTCTCGGTGTTTGCTCTCTATGGGTGGCTTGGAGCTATCAGGTTGCCCTTCGCAAAGGCCATCATCATCGTATATTAACAGCAAATTGTGACATTTGCTCCTCATGTTTTGTCTCCTTGAATTTATCTGTGTAAAGAAAGGGAGACTGGAGCAGGTTCTTCAAGGTGAGTGATGATATGTCAGCGAGGTTTTCCCTGGGGAACACTTGGGGTGCCGTGCACCAGCCCTCTCGACCCTGTCAACCCTCTCACATGAGAAACGTCTGCATCGCTGCTGGGGAGAGTCACTTTAGAAGCCTGCTAGCAGAATAGGTGCACATGCCTAGCTGATGCCTCACAAGTGAGTGTGTATTTGCACTGGAGGTTGATGAAAAGTGCCGCTGCTGGTTTGGAGTGCACTTAGCATTCTTCTCCTAAAGACTCTTTCCCAATAATTACTGCTGGTGATGAAGCATCACATTAACCCAGAACCTAGTGGAACTCCAGCAGTAGGAAGCCATGCCTAGGGCCATCCAGTTTGTAGCATGAGAGGGGTTTTTCAGAGCTCTGCTGGGGTGAGCTGTTTGTTTATTTTGTTTCCTTGTGTCTCTCTCAGTTTCTCTGGTGACTTTTAGTTCTTATTTACCCTGTTTGGAAGCAGGTCTGTTTAGGGAACTGGATTTGAGGTCTTCATCCAATGAAGGACTTTTGCTCACAAAACTTCTGATTCCAAACCCAGGTTTTTTGTTTGTTTTTGTTATTTATTTATTTATTTATTTATTTTTCCAGAGCATTGCTCAGCTCTGGCTTATGGTGGTAGGGGACTGAACCTGGGACCTTGGAGCTTCAGGCATATGAGTTTCTTTGCATAACCATTATGCTATATAACCCCCCCCCCCCTTTTTTTTTTTTTTAGCAATCTGGAACTCACTTTGGCACTGTTTACTTGTGAATGCTACCATTCACCCTCTGGAATCTTTCATTATAGTGTCTTAGGTTGCATGGTATTCTTGCCTGAAAAGGTTTTCCAGTTGGTGACATACCAAGATTTGCATGCCAGTTTTCTTATCAGATGTGACATTTGAACGTTTATTTTGGGGGTGATTAGAATGGGGCATGTGGCATAGAACTGAAAACCTGGTTAACATAGAATGTGTTTTGACATTTTATATTTTTTAAAAATATTTATTTTAATGAAAGCAGATGCAGAGAGAAAGATATACAAAGAGAATGACCAGACCATTGCTTAGCTCTGGTTTATGGAGGTGCTGGGGATTGAACATGGGATAGGAGCCTTAGGCCTGGAAGTCTTTTGCATAAGCATTATGCTATCTTCCCAGACAGCTTGTGTTTTTCAAACAAAGACAGCCAATTCATGCTTCATATGCTTCCTTTTCACCTAGTGCAGTGTTAATCTTATGCACATGCTGTCACATTTAATTTTTATAAGAATCCCATCAAGAAGGCAGTAGTTACAGGTAAAGACTGAAGTTAAGTGGCCTGAATCTGAAGTTAAGTGCATCTGAAGTTAAGTGGCCCTATATAAGGACACTCAGCGAATAAACTGTGGAGCCAGGATTTGACTCCAACTGATTTTACACCTGTATTTTTTAAAAATTTATTTATTTTAAAAAAGGAGACATTAACAAAACCGTAGGATAAGAGGTGTACAACTCCATACGATTCCCACCATCAGATCTCTGTATCCCATCCCCTTCCCTGATAGTTTTCCTATTCTTTATCCCTCTGGGAGTATGGACCCAAGGTCACTGTGGGTTGCAGAAGGTCAAAGGTCTGGCTTCTGTAATTGCTTCTCTGCTGAACACGGGCGTTGACTTTTCTTTCTTTTTTTTATTAATTTTTTTTTTTTTAATTTTTGATAGAGAGATGCAGAGAGAGACACAGAGAAACACTAGAGCACTGCTCAGCTCTGGCTTCTGGTGGTGCAGGAGATTGAACCTGGGACTTAGGAGCCTCAGGCATGAGAGTCTGTTTGCATAACCATTATGTTGTCTCCCCTGCCCCCACACCTGTAATTTTTAACATTCCTTTCCCTGCTCCTTCTGAGTATGTAGAAAGGTCTTCATGCCTTGTTAATTATTCAAGATAACTTAACCTAGAGATCCATGTCTGAGGTTGGAAACTGGTAACTTCTTGGCCACAGCTGCCCAGAAGCCCTGTTGATAGAATCTTGACTTCCATAGGGCTGTCTTCACCTGGCAGTAGTGAGTGTGTCTGCCACTGTGGCCATTGAGCTGTGGTTGTTAAACTGTCTGTCTAGTTGCTATAGCCTCCATTGCTCCCTGTTGCTGTGTGTGTATGTGTGTGGGTGGGGGGGTTATTTGCATATGCCCACCCACTTACTAGCAAATGTGTTAGGATAACCTTTGAAATGGGTATGATATTTCTTTTTCTTCTTTTTTTTTTATTTTTGAAGATGCTGTCACTTGTCCATTGCACCATTACTTTATGTATCTCTGAGAGAAAAACTGTTGCCCATCTATGAGATACTGTTGATTTTATGAAGCATCCTTCAGAGAAGTTGAAATGTGAAAACAGAGTGGTTTAGAATTCCTGAATTACTCCACTTAGAAACCTGCTGTTATCCTGAACCATCTCAGTACTCCCAATCAACACTTTCAAGTCAACTGCTAGTCTGTTCAAAGGGCTGGGATACAGGAGAAGCTCTTAAATGGGCGTGGGGGAGAATATATGGGGTGCCTCCATGGTAGGCTGCCTTGGATAGGCGGCTGTTAGTCATTCAGGGTAGTTCCTAGTTGTTTTTTTGTGGTTTTTTTTTTTTCAAAAGTGAGCCTTTTGTGTCTGCTTTCTGGGGGAACACTGCCCACCATCTTTGCAGCTGTGCCAAGTGGTCACAAGGTTGCTCTCAGAAACTAGATGCGATTTTGTTTGGCTCTAAAGGTGGATGCTGAAAACCAGCTTTCTAGAAGAGAAGACTTCCCCATTCATTCCGGCTTCAGATGACTGGAGTCAGGCCTTGCCCTGCTGGTTGGAGCCTCCATCCACACCCAAAAGGGCCACAACAGTGACTGCTTCTAGATAGTTCTGGAAACAAACCCCCAAAGATCCTGAGTATTAGTATGTCTTTTATTTTATCTCACTTTTAAAATTACTACCTGGGTTATTTCTGGGGCTCAGTGCCAACACTACAAATCCACCATTCCAAGCTACAGTTCTCCTCCCCCCATTTTCTTTGCTAGAACAGAGAGAAATTGAGAGGGGAGGGAGAGAGAGACAGGCACCTACAGGCCTAATTCACAGTTCCTGAAGCGTCTCCCCTGTAGGTGGAGAGCAGGGACTTGAACCTGGGTCCTTGTACATGGTAATGTGTGAACTCAACTGGGTGCGACACTGCCCAGGCCTTTTAGTGTGACTTTCTAGTCCCCTAACCCCCGTTTTTAATTTTTGATTCTGCTGTCATTAGACTTTTACCTTCTCCCAGTATTCCATGGAACTTGGAGAAATTGACATTTTCATTTATACTCAAATGTCTTCTTAGGTCATAATGATTATTTGAATTTTCTGTGTTGTGTACTAAAAAGTAATAGTTTTTTTATTTACTTGTTTGGGGGAGTCAAAACAGTTTTGTGAGAGGGGGTGAATAAATAAGTGGCCGAATGGGAATCTTCAGGTGAGTACCACACAGAACACAGTTGAAAGGGCAGCACCTAAAGAGTGCTGAGCATCCGTCTTTTCCACGCTGTGAGTGTCCATGGAACCGGGAAACTTCCTCGGAAAGTTGTTTTGGGATCGGAGCATCAGTATCCTAGATATAGTCAGGACAAGTCAGAATATTATCAGGGAAGAAGCCCTGTTGTCAAGACTGGTTTTGGAATGTGATATGGCAACAGTACCTTTGAGTTCCTGTTAAATTGTTTCTGCACTTACTGGGAGTGAGAAGAAACTCTGTTTATTGTTAACTTAATCGTCTTTCTGCTGGGAACAGCTATTTAAATCACATTGTAAAAACACTGCAGGATGTGACTGGTGAGAGGGGCAAGTTAGTTTCTCTTTGATAGCTTGAGATCATATTAAATTCTTTATTTTGAATAGAAAGATCTTATTGTTGACCTTAAATTTAAGTCCTACTTAAATTTACTTAGCACTACTCAAAAGAGGCCTGAAGAGCTTTCAAACTTTTATGTTGGCCTTTGAGGGGAGTATTTGTGTGTTATTGATATATTTGTTAATTGGTCATAAAATAAACTGCATAGGGAGTCGGGCTGTAGCACAGCGGGTTAAACGCCAGTGGCGCAAAGCACAAGGACCGGCATAAGGATCCCGGTTCGAGCCCCGGCTCCCCACCTGCAGGGGAGTCGCTTCACAGGCGGTGAAGCAGGTCTGCAGGTGTCTATCTTTCTCTCCTCCTCTCTGTCTTCCCCTCCTCTCTCCATTTCTCTCTGTCCTATCCAACAGTGACAACAACAATAATAACTACAACAATAAAACAACAAGGGCAACAAAGGGAATAAATAAATAAATTAAATAAATATTAAAAAAAATAAACTGCATATTGATCTATTGCTAATCCACACTAAAGACCAAAACGAACAGATGTCACAATGGTGATGAAGTATCAGGGAGGCAGGATCAAAGAGAAGCCTGGCAAAAAGCTGCTTTCTGTTTTTGTATTGTTTCTGTTTTGTATTGTCACAGTGTAAGCAAATGTATTTCATTTTCTGACTATAGGTGGCAATGTTTCTGCTGTTTATTGGGTGATTCTTGAGCTGGAGTTGCTGGTTGATAGGATACAGAAATGAGAGTGTCATTTTGAAGCAGGAATGAAGGAACTAGATTTAGAGAACAATTTTTTTCCCTTGGAAACAGCAACAAAAACATCAGTTATTTAATAGAAGCATGGGTAGGGGTGTTTCTGAGTGCAGTTGCATCTGAAATCTTTTTCCCAATCCTTTCAAAGTTGCCCTTACTCAGGAGTCAGGTGGTAGCGCAGCAGGTTAAGTGCATGTGGCGCAAAGCTCACCTGCAGGGGAGTCGCTTCAAAAGTGGTGAAGCAGGTCTGCAGGTGTCTATCTTTCTCTCCCCCTCTCTGTCTTCCACTCCCCTCTCCATTTCTTTCTGTCCTATCCAACAACGACATCAACAACAATAAGAACTACAATAAAACAACAAGGGCAGCAAAAGGAAATAAATAAATATCAAAAAAAAAAAAAAGAAAGAAAAAAAAAAAACAAAGTTGCCCATACTCTATGCAGCCTAATATCTCTGGGCAAGGAGTAGGCATTTGGATTTGGGGTATGGGTGTGGAGAATGTTCCCCTCCTCCAACATCCAGACACATTCTTGGAGAATGTGGGTTCCATCCATACTTCTTGGAAATAGCAGAAGAATAATTCTCAAAATTCTGCTTCAGCTGTGCAGACCATCAGGTAGCTGCAGTCTTTGACTGAGAAGAGGGTAGTGACAATCACTACTCCCTGGTATTTGATTGCTAGAGAAGGCTTGATTCTCAGTGCTCAGTCCCAGCAGCAGAGAGAAGCAGTGTGCTCTGCGTGGAAGGCTCTGGGCCGCTTACATCATGGGCCTATAGGATCCTACTGTGATCTTGACGTTTTGCTCTGAACCTATTGGCTTGGACATTGGTTATTTTAGCCTGCCTCCAGGTGAGAAGAGCCCCATTACCTGGACGTATTGGGGATAGTGAGCTTGAATTTGTCACTTGAGTAGACACTTTGTCCCTGGCTCCTGATTCTTGTATTGATTTAGAACTCGCCAAGTTTCACAGAGAGGCATCAGATTCCCTGGCTTGTCAGCCCCTTCGGAGCTGAGTGACTTCTTGGTAGGCGAGCACCCAGCGAGAGAGATTGCCTCTCTCTTTTTCAGGCCTCTTATTCACCCTGAAGAAAGGGGCTGTTGAGAAGTGAGCTTTCTCTTAGTTTCAGATGCCCTGATGTGAAACCTGTGCAGATGGGACTTTTTTTAAAAAAGATTTTATTTTATATTTATTTATTTATTTATTCCCTTTTGTTGCCCTTGTTGTTTTATTGTTGTAGTTATTGATGTCGTCGTTGTTGGATAGGACAGAGAGAAATGGAGAGAGGAGGGGAAGACAGAGAGGGGGAGAGAAAGATAGACACCTGCAGACCTGCTTCACTGCCTGTGAAGCGACTCCCCTGCAGGTGGGGAGCCAGGGCTTGAACTGGGATCCTTATGCCAGTCCTTGTGCTTTGTGCCACCTGCACTTAACCCGCTGAGCTACAGCTCGACTCCCGCAGATGGGACCTGAGGACTTGGAGGGACAGGGGCCCTGTGAAGAGGAGGATGTACAAGTCAAGGGGACTGTCCCACTGTTAGGGAGGGGGCTGTTCTATCCCCTGCTCCCCAGCGACTGTTCTGTCGTTCAAGTGAGGTGACGATGGTGCTAGTGAGTGGCTCAGATCCAAGGCCACCGCCATCTTCTGGGGGGGACTGTGGACTTCATCTCCTGTGTGTAACTGGGCACTGTGACAAGGAACTGAGTTGTGCCTTGGGTTCTTAATCTCGCCTTTGCTAACCCAGTTCTCACACTTTAGAGAGACTGTAGTCCTGGGAGACTGATTCTAGGACCCCTTGGATGCACAGATCTGAAGATGCTGCAGTACTTTAGTTGAAGGTGTAGCATTTGCATGCAATCTGTGCATACCTCCTGTGCATTTATTTTTTGACTAGAGAACTGCTCAGCTCTGGCTTATGTTGGTGCTGGGGACTGGAGCTCAGGCTTGAAAGTCTTTCACATCAGATGCAATGCTCTCACAGACCAGGAAGCGGCACAGTGATTGGACTATTGGACTCTGAAGCTTAAGGTCCTGAGATCAATTTCTAGTGTTGAATGTGCCAGAGTGATACTTTGATTCTTTGTCTCTAATGTTACTAAGTAAGCTGAACAACAAAAGCACTGTGCTATCTCCCTGACCCTCCTGTATATTTCAGATCCTTTCTAGAGCACTGAGAAGACCTAACAGGTTGGGAATGCTATACAGTCATATTGTGAAGGACTAGTGAGAATGAAAAGTCTGGGGTGGGGTAGGTAGCATAATGGTTATGCAGAGAGACTCTTATGCCTGAGACTCTACAAAGTCCCAGGTTCCATTCTTGCACCACCATAAACCTGAGCTGATAAGTGATCTGATTTAAAAAAAAAAAAAATCTGGATTTGTTTAGTGTATTGGAGGCTTAACTACATAGTCCATGCTTTCCATTCATGATTGGCTGGCATCCCAATTGCAGGTCCCCAGTGTCCAGAAGGGTCACTGTGTTTTCTCTCTCCAGCTTCACTCAGGGCCTGCTCCACCTAGTTCCCACAGGGGCAGGCTAGACCTGGTTTTGTGACATGCCTTTTAGAGAACCTTTCAAAGCTGAATTTCCTTTGTGGATAGTACTTTGAGTTGGTCAGACTGATATGAGAGCTGCTGGGTGGCCATATTGAAGTGCCCTAGTTGAACACCTATTGTGAGTTAATGTTTGAAAAGGCAAACTTAAATGTTTTTTCTTCTCTCTTTCCTTCTTTCTTCCTTCCTTTTTTTTTTTTTTTTTTGCCTCCAGGATTATTGCTGGGACTCGCTGCCTCCACCACGAATCCACTGCTCTTGGAGACCATTTTTTCCCCTTTTGTTGCCCTTGCTGTTTTATCATTGTTGTGGTTATTATTATTGTTTTTGTTGCTGTCGTTGGATAGGACAGAGAGAAATGGAGAGAGGAGGGGAAGACAGAGAGGGGGAGAGAAAGATAGGCACCTGCAGACCAGCTTGACTGCCTGCTTCACTCCCTTGCAGGGCTCGAACTGGGAGGTCCTTGCACTTCACGCTACGTGCGTTTAACCCACTGTGCTACCGCCTGACTTCCTCTTCCTTTCTTTCTTAATAGGTTTTTAAAAGAATATATTTATAGGGGGAGTTGGGTGGTGCGCAGCGGGTTAAACGTAGGTGGTGCAAAGTGCAAGGACCGGTGTCAGGATCCCAGTTTGAGCCCCCGGCTCCCCACCTGCAAGGAAGTCTCTTCACAGGCAGTGAAGCAGGTCTGCAGGTGTCTGTCTTTCTCTCCCCCTCTCTGTCTTCCCCTCCTCTCTCCATTTTTCTCTGTCCTATCCAACAACAACAGCAACAATAACTACAACAATAAAACAGCAAGTACAACAAAAGGGAATAAATAAATAAATATAACTATATTTATTTATTCATTATTGGATAGAGACAGAGAGAAATTGAGAGGGTAGTGGGATATAGACAGATGCCTGCAGACCTGCTTCACCACTCAGGAAGCTGTTCCCTGCAGGTGGGGACTAGGGGCTTGAACCCGGGTCCTTGCGCATTAGAATGTGAGCACTTCACCAGGTGTGCCACCACCTGCCCTCCTTTTTTCTTTCTTTCTCTTCTCCTCCTTTTTATTTTTATTTTTTATTTTTGCCTCCAGGGTTATCGCTGGGGGGCTTGGTGCCTGCACTATGAATCCATTGCTTCTGTGGGCATTTTAATTTTTTTTTTTTTTTGATAAGACAGAAATTGAGAGGGGAGAAGAGGATAGAGAGGGAAGGAGATAAAGAGGCACCTACAGGCCTGCTTCACTGCTTGTGAGGCGACCCCTTTGCAGGTGGGGGGCTGGGGGCTCGTGGATCTTTGTGCAGGTCCTTGCGCTTCGTGCCCGTCACCCAGTGAGTTACCACCCGGCCCCCAGTACTTTTTTCCTTAAGGTATGTATAAGATTTTAAGTTATTTTTATTTAGTGAGGTGCCAGGGGATCAACCCAAGACTTAGCACTTGTGGCATAGTGTTTCCAGGTGCCAAGGCGCAAACCCAGATCCTTAACGGTATAGCATGTGCTGTGCCCCTCCAAACAGAGCTCCTGACCCCTGATTTTAAGACTTATATATTTGTTTTTGGTAACCATGTTGGCTAAGAGCAATGTGAGCACTTTAGTGAAGACAGGCATGGCTCCAGGGAAATAGAGATGAGGATCTTTTGTCGCAGTTTCCTGTTTAATTGGAGATGTTTGTATTGAACAAGCTAGTTTTGTTTATATGTGTACGTTTCGTTTGGCTTTTGAATGTTGCACGTCATTTTGGTCTGTCTTTTCTATCCCCTCCCTTTTAGGCAGTGAATGCAAGCCTGTGCTATTTAGAGAGTTGCTTTGCTAGCTAGCACACAATAGTAACTGTCAGTGGGAAACGTGTGTGTTCATATGGTGTGTATGCATGTGGACCTCAATGTCTTTGATGCTCTCTGTTCCTGTCAATCTCCTGGCTACTGATAGAACCTGAAGAATTGGGAGACTGCTAAGTCCTATGCTTTTTAAGTCTCTGTTTTTTCCTTGGTTAATCAGTGATGTTTGTTTGTTTCTTTTTTTAAAGACAAACTTAAAATAATTCTTCTTAAATGTTTTTATTGGATAGAGACAGAGAAATTGAGAGGGGGAGATAGAGAAAGAGAGAGAGAGGAAAAAAAGGGGGGGGGAGAGTTTGAGAGAGAGAGACCGAGACCTGCAGCCCTGCTTCACCACTCATGAAACTTTCCCCTTGCAGGTAAGGGACCAGGGGCTTGAACTCGGGTCCTTGTGTACTGTCATGTGTGCATTTAACCAGGTGTGTGACTCCTTGGCTTAAATGATGTTTCTTTGGCTGTCATCATAATGCCAGGTTTGCCTGCAGAGGTTTGCTTTGGAAGGGAGGGAGGGAGAAGTGTGAGGTAAAAAAAAAAAAAGGCAGAACCAAACCTCATTTGGCTTGTCTTCTCCCTTCTTCCCATCCTTTTGTGCTTCCTGTATTGTGTGTGATAATTGGATATGACGGTAAGGACAGCCAGTGAGTTGACTTTTCAACTTGAGGCTAACTGTGTTTCTTCCTCCTTGTTCCTGCCGGGAGATTGTGAACATGACTCTGAACTTGGCCTTTAGCTGAGGGGCGACGGTGGGGAGGCCACCTTGGGTGTTGCTTTTTAAAATTCTGGGGATGTGTTGATGACGATTCTTAAGCAATTGGTTTGTGCCCGCCTGCCTGCCTTGGTAATAGATGTCTTCATTCTCAGCAAATGTTATTGGAGACAGAGAACAGGGTAAGCTGTGAGCAAGCGCCTTTCATTCCTTGCTTTGAGAAGTAAAACAGTGACTAATATGTAGCCAGGGGTGTGCAACAGTGAATACATTTAATACCATGGAGAAAGCAGCAGGGGTGGCTGGCGCACCTGGTTAAGCCCACACATCACAGTGCACAGGGACCCAGGCTCAAACTCCTGGTCCCCACCTGCAGGGAGAAAGCCTCACAAGTGGTGAAGCAGGGCTGCAGGTGTCTCTGTCTCTTTTCCTTTCTATCTCCCCCCTCTCAGTTTCTCTTTGACTCTTTCCAATAATAAATAAAAAATTTAAAAAAGAGAAAGCAATCATATAGTAAGTGGGAAAAGTTAGGTTACAAAGCACCATGTGTGTTGGTATCTTATTGTAGTCACATGTCTGTGTAGGAAAAAAAATGAAGACTAGGGATATATCCCAAGATATTGCTGAGAGTTAGCTGTCTTTGAGCCAGTGTGAAACAAAGGGCATTTAACTGTCCTTTGCATCCTTATATTTTCAAAAGTTCTACACAGAACTTAAAAATTAATATAAAAGTAAATAGACAGCTGGTTGAGCACATGTTATCATGTGCAAGGACCTGGGTTCAAACCCCCAGTCCCCACCTGCAAGGGGAAAGGTTCATGAGTGCTGCAGGGGTCTCCTCACCCATTCTATTTCCCCCTCTGCTCTCAATTTCTCTGTCATATCAAATAAACTTAAAAAATAAAACTAGGGGAGTTGGCGGTAGTGCAGCGGGTTAAGCGCACGTGGTGCGAAATGCAAGGACTGGCTGAAGGACCTCCCGGTTCGAGCCCCCGGCTCCCGACCTGCAGGGGAGTTGCTTCATAAGCGGTGAAGCAGGTCTACAGGTGTCTTTCTCTCCCCTTCTCTGTCTTCCCCTCCTTTCTCCATTTCTCTCTGTCCTATTTAACAGTGACGTCAATAACAACAACAATAATAACCACCACAACAATAAAAAACAAGGGCAAAAAAGGGGAAAAAATATAAATATATATAAAAAAATTAAAAAACATTAAAAAAATAAGACTAAAGGTAATAAAAAAAAAAGATAGCCCAAAGCATGTACTTAAGAACTTTGGATGAAAATTAGAGCACTGTTCAGTTCAAATCTTGGTGGCATTTTTTTTCAGGTGGATAATGTGTTTATCAAGGGCCCACCTTGTCACTAAGAAGCTTCAGGTCATTGCATTACTGTTTTTTGTCTTTCAGGAGCTTAGAAAGATAAGGTGTTTAGTCTTTTCTAGAGAGTGACTGTTCATTGAGTGGTTTTGTTTCCTTGTAGTTACACAAGGACATGTCTTATTCTTCCCTTAAAGGTTGTCCTTCATCCTTCTGTGCATCACAGTTGCATAAAAGTTATTTCAGTCTTCATGAGTGTTTTGTGTTCTCAGTTTCTGCAAAGTATGAAAATGGTGAATTTTGGCTAGACTACAAGCTAGTCTTTCTTTTCTTCTTTTCTCTTTCTTTCTTTCTCTCTTTTCTTTCTCTCTTTCTTTCTTTCTCTCTTTCTTTCTTTCTTTCTTTCTTGCCTGCATTTATTGCTGGGGCTGGGTGCCTGCACTATGAATCCACTGCTCCTGGTGGCCATGTTTTTTTTTTCCATTGTTTTTGTTGCTGTTATTGTTGCTGCTGCTGCTATTGTTGAATAGGACAGAGAGAACTAGAGAGAGGAGGGGGAGAGAAAGATAGATACCAGACCTGCTTTACCACTTGTAAAGCGACCCCCCTGCAGGTGGGGAACCAGGGGCTGGAACCAGGATCCTTGCTCCCATCCTTGCACTTCACACTATGTGCGTTTAACCCAGTACACTACCACCTGACCCCTGCTATTCTTTCTTTTCTTTCTTTTTTTTTTTTTTTTTCCTCCAGGGTTATTGTGGGCTCGGTGCCTGCACCATGAATCCACTGCTCCTGGAGGCCATTTTTTCCCCCTTTTGTTGCCCTAGTTGTTGCAGCCTCTTTGCGGTCACCATTGCCATTGTTGACGTTGCTTTGTTGTTGGATAGGACAGAGAGAAATGGAGAGAGGAGGGGAAGACAGAGAGAGAGGGGGAGAGAAAGATAGACACCTGCAGAACTGCTTCACCGCCCGTGAAGCGACTCCCCTGCAGGTGGGGAGCCGGGGACTCGAACCGGGATCCTTACGCCGGTCCCTGCGCTTTGAGCCACATGCGCTTAACCCACTGCGCCACCGCCCGACTCCCGCTATTCTTTATTTTCTTGGGTTATGCACTGAAGTTCTTGTTATTACTTGATTTCCACCCTGAATGCTGTAAGGTGATGACAGCCAGCTCTCCTCTGTTTTGTCTCTGTGCTGCTTTGTCTTGTCCTTTAAGTCATGGGCCAGAGTATGTCTGTCACATTGTGACTCCTTCCCAGACAAAAGGGTGAGGCAGGCACAGTCCACATCTCAGCTGTGCTGTCTTTCTGTGCACCCATTTCAAATCTCTGAAGTAAGTGTGCATCTTATGTTGCTGTGCGTCTAAGGTGGGTGGTCCACACACACTCCATTTCCCCCAGATCCTCAGAGTTGCAACTTACAGTCCTTTGATAATTGGGGTACTTGAGTTGGCTAATTGTCAATTTGTGTATCATG